>NC_080069.1:81435771-81744271 GCF_949987535.1 Balaenoptera acutorostrata | reverse complement strand
AAATCTCTACCTAACTTATCTTGCTTTCAAGTAACATTGTTAGTGTTGTCCATTTGTGAGTCAGCAGTCTGAGGCGCCAGGCAGTTTAGTAACTGCTCCAAACTCGCTAATAACTAGTGGAAGTTAGATTCAGACTCAGGCCTTCTGACTCCAGAGTCTAAATGCTTACTGGTCACATGGCTTTATTTCTCAATAGTCAAAGCTGTGTGGATCTTGGGCAAACATCCTAACTTTCTCTAGAATCTCCAACTGGACTTCTTTATGTATCTTGCTATGCTTCCATAGTCCATTTTTATTATGGTCTGAACCACTGTCTATGAAATGAAAATAATTACCATCTCACTGGGTATGCCGTGAAGCTGCAGGATTTTTTTAAAAAAAGAGGTTTCAGGGGAACTAAATTCCTTCCAATCGGTGCTTTGAGCCCATTCGCATCCAGTCTTACTCAGGAACAGGAGGGACGGCAGTTTTTCTGAGCAGACACAAAAATCAAGGGGCATTTCTGACTCCACAACCTGCGTGAAAGAGCATTTTATATTTCCAAAAGAAACTCTTCACAGCCCCAGCTCCATCCCCCAGCCGGAGCAGAGCAGCAGGGGTGATGGGCTCACTGGGAGATCGGAGAGGCAGGTGATCGTCCTTATTTAGATGTGCCCGTGATCACGTGACCAGAAAATGGAGGCGACTCCGTATTTCCAGTTAACTGCTCCAGACAGGAGATGCTGAGGAGCGGTAACCCAGCATCCTTCTCACTCTCCGGCCTCCTCTGTCCTCAGAAGGTAGGTTGGTCCTGGTGCGGCTTTAGGAGGATGGGCTGTGGGAGGTCGGATTGCAGTGGAGAGTGTTGCTTTCACAGACTGGGCTTTTGCAGCTGGGAAGCTGGAGGGGGAGAGGGAAGGGGGTGACAGGAATGCAGAGCTCTGCCCAGCCCCTCGAAAGTGACAGCTGGCAGCTGCATTTCACTCTGTATCATCTCTTACTGGAAGGGCTTGTGGTCCTGTACATATCTCCTGCCCCTCCCTCGGTGAGCAGGTAATTAGGTAAACAGACTCTGCACGGCTATAAACATTTTTTATTCCTTTATGTCTATGATGAAAATGGAGATAGAAAAGCAAAAGAAATGACAGTTGGGAAACCGTTTAGGACTCTCGTCTGATGGGTATTGAAATGTCTATTTGGATTACTTGACAAGCAGAGTGGCCCTGGTACAGTGGCATTTTTATTTTTTATGTTATTGCTAATAGTCATTGAAGCTAGTAACATACACTTCTCTTTTTTTCTGATGAATCTTGTGACATTTAAACCTTACCTAAGTTCTAAGCTGCAGAAATAGGTCATCCTCAAAAATGGACTTATGTTGTTTTCTATTGCTTTTTCAAAATCAAGACAGAATACGCTACTTAGAGAATATCAGTATTTTACTGAGAAACTAAGTTATGTGAGAAACTAGAAAAAAATTATCACCTGGTTAATTTCAAACAGGAAATACATAGGTTATGGAATTCCTCTATGGAAACCAAAAAAAACAAGACTCCCATCTAGAAGGAGTGATTTAAAGTGTGATTCTGCCTGAGATCAGTGTCATGACAAATCACCTGTCATGGTGACTTAAGGGGGAGGGGGGACATAATCTCTATAAACTGCCCCCCTTCTTTCATAGGAACTGTTGATGTGCTGTGGATCTTATGTAAACTGCTATTCGAGCACAGCTTCTGGGCTCATTTCCCACCAGATGGTCCCCCGACCCCCTCCTAGAGAGAAAAATAGAAGCTGCCACTGAATGAGTCCACTTCAAAATGTTCATTTGATGAAAGTTTTCTTAAAATCATAATTGATAATAGTCACAGAATGTAAAAACTGGAATTATTAGATTAAACTTCCTGGTAATTAAAAAAAAAATGATCCATGACCTTTCTGTTAATTTAAAGAGACAGATTATCTGGGAGAAAGAAAGTGCCTTTCCGGAAGTGTCTCTATCAGTAAATTATACTTATGCAGGCTAGTGAAAGCTCTGTACTTTAAAATGGCTTGGACCTTGCTCTGCAACTCAAAGACAAATAAACAAGACGTGGCTGTTGTCATGCACAGTCAGCAGCACCTAAACATCCCCAGGAGATTTCGCTTTGTAATGCAAAGTTACCCTTTATATCCTAAATAAGATCTAAAGCTTCATAGGTGCTTAAGGGTAATGAGCCAGATTCTCCTTCCTATTAACAAGAAGTCAAATTAACTTTTTCCCAATGGTTAGGGCTCTCTTTGGTACTTTCCAGTGAATTTCCATTTGGTTTTTCAGTCTTGAATGTCTTTGTACTCAGGGAAGGATTTATCTCTTATTAAATAAAGGATCACGATACTTTTTTGATCTTTAGACTTCATACTTTCTAGCAAGCTAGAAGACAGTGCAGGGTTTGCACATAGGTTCAGGTACTCAATATAGGTTATGACAGGAAAGCTTGAGTTCACCTACAGCAAATAAAAGCTTATTTTTTTCTTCTATGCTAGCCTGGATTTGCTTTGATATGCCAAGATTTTGCAGACAGTGGCTTTACTCGAATCAACTTCCTGCTAGAGTAGTATTTGAATTTGGGATGGGTTCTCAATTCCTTATCCATTCTAGTCAGTAGGATAGTTGGGGGAGAGGGGAAGGGATGAGAAGGGGCATAGGGAAAAGTAGTGAAGGACAGATTCTGTCCCTGGTATCCTGTCTGTATCAGAGTTGACAAAGAACATTTGGGTACAGCTTTTTTCTGGATTAATAATGGCAGGAGTCCTGGGGTAGTGGTGGATAGGTGTGCAAAAGGGTTGCAGGAGAAGAGGCAGAAATGGATACCCTTGTCTGAACACCATGATCATTTGAAGGCTCTGTTAAGCCATTTGCCTGGGGTTTTGATAGTTGTGTGATTTTCCATATTATTCTTGCATCCTGAGTTTCAATTGCTAAGGTAAGATAAGGTGAAACAAATTGTAGAATTCATTTTGACTCACTTCCTCAGTTTATAAGCAAGCAGATGAGCTCTAGTTAGAGTGAGGGATTGACTCAAGGTCACAGTCAGTGGCTGGGCCACGATCAGAACCCAGGTGGCCAGCTCTTGATCTCATGCTATTTCCTTTCACCCCAGGCCTTTGAGAAGCCCTTAGCAAAACCTGGCCCATGCATTTACATTTCTCAGAGCTTAAAAAAAACACACAAAAAACGCTACTACTCTTCTATTTTAAGGGTAAGGTAGCATTTCCTAAGTCCTTTACAACCCTTAGAAATTTGTGAGAAATGAAACTGGACTCTATTCTCAGAGCTTGTGCATTTATTATGAACAAGATGCTATCTACCCCTAAAGACTGCATGTGATACTAAGGCAAAACAAATGGCTTGCAAAAGGCTGAGTAAAGTCAATTCCATAAGAGGTGGAACTGAGGGCCTCTGGGCCCTCCAAGTTGGGAGAGCCTTGCTCCTCCTTTATTGTAGAGGAGTAAATACAGGATTCATGGATGAGGTGGATTCAGTAGTTGGGGGAAGGAACATTTCAGCAGAAGGGAATATACACCAAGAGAGGGAAGAGAACTGTCAACAAGACTTGGGAAACTAGGAGCTCATGTTGTCTGAAAGGTAGAGCATTGGGGGATTGATCTAAATGGTGGAAAGCCCTGAGGGTCAAAGAAATTTGTATGAAATGTGTTGGCAGTGGGAAGCCGGTGTTTTATGAGTTGGGGGTTTGGATTGGCAATAGACTGGCGATGGTGTGGGAGAGATGGGAGGCAAGATGAGAGGTGGTAGTCCACCTGAAATAGAAGGGACTGGCCCTGCCTAGGATGGAAAGAAGAGAGGCGACTACAGAACTGCAGACGTGGAAGAAAGGCATAGTGCTTGAAAACTGAGGGAGATAAGAATCTTCTGAGGAGGTGCCTAGTGAAGAACTGGCACACCCTGTGATAGGGTATCGTTTCATTCCTCATGACTGAGAATCTGCAGCCTTGCTGCCCTCGATATAAGCTAATATAAGCAAGGTGACAAAAGCATGAAGCTCCCTCATCTGAACAAGATAGACTCAACTTTGGCAGGAGCGCTTTCAGAAAGCTAAACCCACATCTGATTAGTCAGCATCAGGTCACGGTCCCAACGCTGGGCCATGGTTTCTATGACGACACTTCCATTGTTAGCAAGAGCGCAGGGCTGCAAGCCTCTAGATCTACTGAGGTGGACCTAATGGAGTGGGAGGTAAAGAGGATGGTGACTTTTTCTTCCAGTCATCCCCCTCCTTCCTAGGCAGTGGCAGTTTGAGGACAGGGATCAGGCCGAAGGGTGCCCCTGACAAGTGCCAAGAAGATTCTGACTCATAGAGTAGAAATCAGAATGAGTCTTGATAGTGGGCATGGGGGCTGGGGACAAAGAAGGGAGAAGGGGAACAGGGGAGCTCAGACGTCATCTATCCCCACTCCTTCCCCAGCCTATCCACAAGATCCAGCCCCAAAACTGCTACCTGTTGTCTGGAGACTTCCAGGTTTATCCACTCTGCCCACATTTGGAGGAACTACTCCTATCTCTGAAACTCCATGATTATCACTCATGGATTTTACCCCACCGTTCTGTGTGAACTTGTATGTCTTTTCCTCTTTATTCTCCTAGATTTTAAATTCTCAGACACACGCAGACTGTGTGTCTGAACCATTCTCTTTGTAATATACCCTCCCCCAGACTAACACTTTCCACACAGTTCTAGGACTGAACCGTTTGTTAAATTCCTACCTGAAAGAATAATAACCTGGGAAACAAACAGTGAGTACCATAGAATCTACATCTATCAAGGCTTATGGGAAACTGGTTTGGAAACCCTAGGGGAGATAATCAGAATTGTTTAGGGGTAGTTTTGCCTGGAGACAGAGATCTTTCAAAGTCCCTCCAATCCAAAAATTCAGAAAGGAACATAGGCTTCCTATAGTGCCCTCAAAAACAGGATTTACTGTTGTTCAAATCCAATATGGAAACCCCATTCATAAAGCTACCATTGCCCATGAAGCAAGAGAAGAATAAAAATGTTGCCACTTAAGCAATTACGTTTTTCTATGTCCAACTCCCAGAAACACCCAGGAAAGGGTTGATGAAGTTGGATATTTTAGAAATAGCTCTTTCTAAAACAAAACAGGAGTAAAACCAACATAATGTGATCTCAGGAGAGCAGCTGTGCACAAGATCGGTTAGGAGGGCAGGTAAAATGGAGATGAGAGGATAGCTAGAGATTATTGATCTCTGGAAAGGTATTGATAACTGAAAGAAAGAAAGCTTGGGATGGAGTAAAGCCCCATTCCTGGGCTAGCTGTGGGGAAGTTTTCTTTGTTGATCAGACTAAATTCAGGGACGATCACAGGTCATGTTCTTGATATAACTGAATCATGTTCTTTGATATAACTAAGACTGAATTTCCGAGGAGAAGCTTCTAACCAAAATTTTCATGCACTTAACAGTTTATAGACCGGCTTGTTTCTAATTTGCTTGGTCGTAGGTGGCTGGTCTTAGGCTGTTAATTTTATTTCCCAATACTAACGTTTATTTACCAGCAGGGACCTGGTAACTAGAAAATGTGAGTCATATACCAGAGTCTTGGAATCCCATATAATGCCATAATTCTGTGAACAACGATTATTTAAAAGCATAAGCACATTTTTTCCCTAAATAGCTGTCTACATTTATACAATGAAGGCATACCAATGTAAAAGGAATAGCTAAAAGAATCAGCTCTCCTTGTGAAGTTGGCATAGCTGTATGGTTACGGACTGTATCCCTGAGGAGAGTACGAAATTAATTAAGTCTCATAAATTAGCTTCATAGAATGTGATTATACTGTACAGTGGGGCATGTGTAAATAAAGGTGATGTCTTCTTTCAGCCACGAGGGACCTGACTTGGGCTTCTCTCCTTCCCTCTAGATTTGTCAGGCAGCAGTAGAAGGGCTTTCTAGTAGGAAGGAAGAACGGAAGGCCTGATATACTCCTTCCAGAGCTGAGATTCTCCTCCTTGAAACTGTGCTGATGAAGGAGATCAGATACTCTATTCATTTGCTTGAGCTGTCATAACAAAGTACCACAGACTGGGTAGCTTAAATAACAGAAATTCATTTTTTTTCACAATTCTGGAGGATAAAATTCTGAGATCAAGGTGTCGGCAGGATTGGCTTCTTCTGAGGCCTCTTTCCTTGGCTCGTAGATGGCTGTCTTCACCCTGTGTCTTCACTTGGTCTTCCTTCCCTGCGTCCCTGTGTCCTAATCTCCTCCTATATAATAGGACACCTGTCATATCAGATTAGGGCCCACCCTAATGACCTCATTTTAACTTAATTACCTCTTTAAAGACCTTATCTCCAAGTACACTCACATTCTGAGGTACTGGAGGTTAGGATTTCAACACATGAATTTGGGAGGCGGGGGCAGGAATCCAGCCCGTAACAGAGAATGTGCTGGGAATTCCTGTGGGCCAGCCCCACACTTCATTTGTCATTCTTCAGTGTTGAGTCTACAGGCACACGCGTCAAGTGAAGTAGTTTTATGGGTATTGGGCTTTTTCTCCTCCAGTAGGGTGGGTGGAACAAGTTAATTTGGCTAATGTGCAATCTTTAAACTGCTCTGTAAAGTAAATGGCCACTCAGTGTGATTTGTATGTGTGAAAGGTCCCAACTCAAAATTGTATATCCATAATTAACCCTTTAGCCCTTCCTTGTCCTAAAGAAACCAAAGGGCACTGGTTAGTATGGTAAGGTGTGGGGGGTGGGGGGAGTATGTTAATTTTTGGAATTTGGAAAGCAGACAGCTTTACTTTATAAGGTTGAAACAGCAGCACCATCCATGAAATACAAACCAAAAATTTTACTGTTTCCGAATTTATTGCTGTTAATTTTGGTCTTAAGTTGATAGATTCCGTAGAAGGTGATAAGTATCTTTTACCTCTTCCTCCATTAGAAAATTAGGTTAATAATGGATTCCTTGATCGAGAGTATCACCACTTACTAAAACATACATGGAGAGAATAATCAATAAACAGGCTTTCTAGGAAAAAAAAAAATGTTGAGTCTAAGGGTCACTTCAGGGGTTCCATGACCACCTTGGAGATTCACGGTGAATATGGGAGGCCTAGTTGAGCCCCAAATCTTCTAATAATAGTAAGAGTAATATTAAATAGTAGAACTTTTGCCAAACACTTTACTCATTATCTTTGAAATCTCACGCTATTCCTCGTATAATACTCATTTTGCAGATGAAGAAACTAAGTCTTAGGGAGGTCAGCTAACTTTACCGCAGTTCCATGGTTAATAAGAGGCAGAGGGGGGTTGAGCCTATTGACCCCACCTTGCCTCCCTATTTGTGAGCGTTGGTTCTTCTTAGTTGTCTGTCTTCTTAGTTGTCTGTGGTCTGAAAGTCTAAGGAGAAACTCCTTGCGGGAGAATAAGGTTGGGGATAGAGGTATGAAGGAACTTCTTTTCAGCTTTGAATTGGGGATCTAAGGGAGTCCAGAGTCCCCAAAGAACACTGAAACCTGAAGTATGATTCAGAATTTTCCCATTGCCAGGACATCAGCTAACCTAGATCTGTTACACCCTAACCACCGGCAAGAGGGAGGAAATAAGAACAAGAGTCAGGAATGGGGATTAGGGACACTGGAGCTGCCCTGGAGTTGAGTATGCAGCCAACTCTGCCTCCAGTTTGATGTAGTCCTGTTTATCTAGTATTGCTTCTCTTGGCTGTGCTTTTGGTGTCACATCCAAGAAATCATTGCCAAATCCAGTGTCATGAAGCTTTCCCCACTATGTTTTCTCCTAGGAGTTTTATAATTTTAGGTCTTACTTTTAGGTCTTTAATCCATTTCGAGTTAATTTTTGTATATGGTGTAAGGTAAGGATCCACCTTCATTCTTTTACATGTGGATATCCTGTTTTCCCAGTGTCATTTGTTTCTTGTTTTTTTTTTTAATTTTATTTATTTATTTATTTATTTATTTATGGCTGTGTTGGGCCTTCGTTGCTGCACGTGGGCTTTTGCTAGTTGCCGCAAGCGGGGGCTACTCTTCGTTGCGGTGTGCGGGCTTCTCATTGCCGTGGCTTCTCTTGTTGCAGAGCACGGGCTTTAGGCACACAGGCTTCAGTAGTTGTGGCACACGAGCTCAGTAGTTATGGCTCAAGGGCTCTAGAGCACAGGCTCAGTAGCTGTGGTGCCCCGGCTTAGTTGCTCTGCAGCATGTGGGATCTTCCCAGACCAGGGCTCGAACCCGTGTCCCCTGCATTGGCAGGCGGATTCTTAACCACTGTGCCACCAGGGAAGTCCTTCCCAGTGTCATTTGTTGAAGAGACTCTCCTTGCCCCATTGAATGGTCTTGGTATCCTTGTCAGTCATTTGACCATATATGTGTAAGTTTATTTCTGGGTTCTCTATTCTATTCCATTGGTCTTTGTTTCTGTCTTGATGGTGGTACCACTCTGTTTTGATTACTATAGCTTTGTAATAAGTTTTGAAGTGAGGAAGTGTGATATATCCAAATTTGTTCTTCTTTTTCAAGATTGTTTTGACTATTTGGGACCCCTTGAAATTTCATATGATTTTTAGGATGGAGTTTTCTATTTCTGCAAAAAAATGCTCTTGTGACCTGAGGTACTGCCTTTGAAAACCACTTTTCTATTCTAATTTTTAGCAGAATTACTGAAACAATAACAGCAGCAATATCTAACCCTCCTGTAGCATCAGCTAAGATGTGCCAGGCAGTACTCTCTACCCTTACTGAAATCAACTCGTTTAATCCTTGCAACAGCCCCTGAAGTAGGTATTGATAGTTTCCCCATTTACAGATGAGGAAACTGAGACACAGAGGGGAATTCTGCATCTTACCTAAGGTCACACATTTAAAAAGGTCAGAGTAGGATTCAAGTGCAGGTGATCTGACTCCAGAGTCTGAGACTTTAGTTGCTATCCTGTACTCTTTCTGGAAGAGGAGAAAGCATACAGGAATTCAGGCTGCATCTGCTAGACTCTTGGTAGATGCAGACCAAGATGTGCAGATGTTCAGAGAGGCCCACACATCTCACCGGGTTATATCTCAGAGCTGTGCTTCCCAAATTTTGTTCTGTATTAACATGTTACGAGAGAAAGGAAGGAAGGAGGGAAGGAAGGGAAAAGAAGAAAAAAAGATTCCTTGGTCAAAAACGAGGTAAACAAAATCAAACATTTTTACCTTCTGTAGAACATCTCAGAGTCTATGATGAGTTCACATGCGTTATAAAGTCCCGAAAGGAGGGCAGACTATTCGGTGTTTCCCAAGCTCACTGGGTACAGAGCCCTCCTTCAGGGTCTGTAGACCCTCTCCTCTGGGCACAGGCTTTGGGAAGCACTGGCTTAAACAAATGACCGGAAGCACCCCTTCTGTGTGTCTTTTGCCAGCAGGACGGTTTGGCACCCTCAGGCACAAGTCCTCCTCATGTGTCCGTTTCTGTGTCTGTCCCTGTCAGTCACAGGCCTGAGCTCATGGGGAGCTGATAGCGGGAGTGGATTCCAGAAATCCGCCTGCTTCCTGGGGTCCCCGGGGTCCGAGAGGTGACTCCATTTTCAACCACAGCCAGGGACTGTGTGGGAATGAAAATATAAAGGAACTTTATGCTCGAGGAAAGCAAGGAACAATTGGGCCACCAGGAAGGAAACACAGAAAATAAAAATGGGGTGATGTTACCGAAGGCACAGAATTCTGGAGCTTCCAGCATGTATTTATTCAACAAAAGCTCACTGGGTGCCAGCTGCCAGGCAGTGCTCTCAGCCCCCCAGGGATTCTGTGGGGCACAGGATACCAGCTGACCCTCTAGGAGCCAACTGTTGGCCCATCCAGATGAAAATGTTTTTATTCTCTGCCCCAGTTTCTTCATCTGGCAAACAGAAAACAGAAAATGATGCCTTAAAAGGATGCTATCAAAAACACAATCTTGGGACTTCCCTGGTGGTGCAGTGGTTAAGAATCCTCCTGCCAATGCAGGGGACACGGGTTCGAGCCCTGGTCCGGGAAGATCCCACATGCTGCAGAGCAACTAAGCCTGTGTGCCACAATTACTGAGCCTGCGCTCTAGAGCCCACAAGCCACAACTACTGAGCCCATGCACTGCAACTACTGAAGCCCACGCACCTAGAGCCTGTGCTCCACAACAACAGAAGCCACCGCAATGAGAAGCCCGCTCACCACAACTAGAGAAAGCCCGCGCGCAGCAACAAACACCCAAAGAAGCCAAAAATAAAAAATCAATAAATTTATTTAAGAAACAAAACAAAACACACAATGTTATTTCAAACGTATAAAGTATAAAGACAGAGAGATACTACATAGAATCAAGGAGTTTTTTTCTCTTTAAGGAAAAAAGAACATAAATAAAATGGTAAAATTTTCAGAACCTAGAAAAATATTGTTTTAGGAAACAAAATTCAAAACTGAAAAACAGAAAGCAGCAAATCTAAGAAAATAAAGAGACAGTAAAAGGAACCAAAGTGAAAAGAACGGACGATTGGAAAAAGAGAAACTATTAAAAGATAGAGTGCAGATACAGACTGCAAAAGTGTAGAATTAGATAAATTTAAAACAACCTACTGCAAAAGATAAATGAATCAGTAATCGCCATGACGAGCAGGTAGTGGCTGTGGCTTATTTATTTTAATATCCCCACTGGCTTGCAGAGATCAGACCTTCAGAAGATACTGGTGAGGATGAAGGGATATGACAGACATGTGGCCTGAGGGGGTAGCCGCCCCTCTGCCAAGGCCCGCTTATCAAAGGCTAAACTCCTCCCTTTCTTCAGTGATGCTAATATTTCAGCTTTCTATGCCAGCTCCTCCCTACTTTAATTTGGAAAACATCAAAAGCCCTGATAATATGGCAGTGGGACGTGACAGCATACTATTGCTGCTGATAAACAACTGAAATTACTACTAACGAAGCACTTAATTCTTTCTAATGTCAGCTGGAAATTGTCCAAGTGAGGATTTCTAGAAACTCGTAGAGAATATTATTATATTTAAATTACCTCTTTATCTTAAACTGTTGCCCATGCTGGTATTTTAAAAATTGAAAAAACACGGAAGAGTAAATAAATAAAAAGTAAAAAATCCCTTTCTCCCTAAACTGCTCCCTATACATAGCCCCTATTAATTAAATTATTAATAGAAATTAATAATTTCTATCCTTCTAGATATTGTCTGTGCCTAAACATATGTATAGATGTGCATAACTTTATACAAATTACATCATTCTAAACATACCACCTTGTAATTTGATTTATTAAGTATATCTTAGATGCCATCCCATGCATGTCAATACATTTAGAAATTTTTTGCATTGATATACAGTGATGAATTTCATGTTATATTTAATCACTCCCCTGTTGAGCATTTAGATTATCCTTTATACTTTTTCAAAAAAATAATAAATTATTTGAGTGGAAAAATTCCTTTAGTGGAATATTAAATTAGACTGTATTTCCTTTAGTTTATTCAGTGAAATAGACAACTAGGGTTCAAAGCTGAGGGAAAAATGGTGCAAAGTACTCTTATCTCCCAAAGAGAGAAATGGCAAGAAGCTCTCAAAGATTGGGTTAGATACTTCCCCCAAGGTCTTTTTTTTTTTTTTTAATTGAAGTATAGTTGATTTACAATGTTGTGTTAGTTTCAGGTGTATAGCAAAGTGATTCAGATATACACACAAACACACAGACATACATATATATATATAGACATATATATACATATCTGAATATATATATGTATTCCTTTTCAGATTCTTTCCCATTATAGGTTATTACAAGATATTGAATATAGTTCCCTGAGCTATACAGTAGGACCTTGTTGTTTATCTATTTTACACATAGTAGTGTGTATCTGTTACTCCCTAATTCCTTATTTATCCCTCCCCCACTTCCTCTTTTGTAACCATAAGTTTGTTTTCTATGTCTGTGAGTCTATTTCTGTTTTGAAAATAAGTTCATTTGTATTATTTTTTTAGGTTCCACTCATATGACATTTGTTTTTCTCTGTGTGCTAATCTCTAGGTCCATCCATGTTGCTGCAAATGGCATTATTTCATTCTTTTTTATGGCTAAGATTCCATTGTATGTATGTATGTATGTATGTATATATATATATATATATATATATATATATATATATATATATATATATACCACATCTTCTTTATCCATTCATCTGTCATTGGATATTTAAGTTGTTTCCATGTCTTGGCTATTGTAAATAGTGCTGCTGTGAACACTGGGTTGCATGTATCTTTTCGAATTAGAGTTTTTGTCTCTTCTGGATATATGCGCAGGAGTGGGATTGCTGGATCATATGGTAATTCTATTTTTAGTTGTTTTTTTTTAATTGAAGTATAGTTGATTTACAATGTTGTGTTAATTACTACTGTACAGCAAAGTGATTCAGTTATACATACATACATATATAAACACACACACACTCATATACACATTCTTTTTTTATATATTCTTTTCCATTATGGTTTATCATAGGATATTGAATACAGTTCTGTGTGCTAGACAGTATGTAGGTCCTTGTTGTTTATCCATTCTATATATAAAAGCACTGCTAACCCCAACTTCCCACTCCATCCCTCCCCCAAACCCCTCCCCCTTGGCAACCACAAGTCTTTTCTCTATATCTGTGATTCTGTTTCTGTTTCATACATAGGTTCATTTGTGTCATATTTAGATTCCACATATAAAAAATATCACATGGTATTTGTCTTTCTCTTTCTGACTTACTTAGTATGATAATCTCTAGTTGTATCTATGTTGCTGCAAATGGCAATATGTCGTTCTTTTTTATGGCTGAGTAGTATTCCATAGTATATATGTACCACATCTTCTTTATCTATTCCTTGCCGATGGACATTTAGGTTGTTTCCATGTCTTGGCTATTGTGAATAGTGCTGCTATGAACTATAGGGATGCATGTATCTTTCTGAATTATAGTTTTGTCTGGATACATGCCCAGGAGTGGGATTGCTGGATCATATGGTAATTCTATTTTTAGTTTTCTGAGGAACCTCCATACCATTTTCTACAGTGGCTGCACCAACTTACATTCCCACCAACAGTGTAGGACGGTTCCCTTTTCTCCATACCTTCTCCAGCATTTGGTATTTGTAGACTTTTTAATGATGGCCATTCTGACTGGTGTGAGGTGGTACCTCATTGTAGTTTTGATTTGCATTACTCTAATAACTAGTGATGTTGAGCATCTTTTCATGTGCCTATTGGCCATCTGTATTTCTCTTTGGAGAAATGTTATTTTTAGTATTTTAAGGAACTTTAAGGAAGTTTAAGGAACTTCCGTACTGTTCTCCCTAGTGGCTGCATCAATTTACATTCCCACCAACAGTGTAAGAGTGTTCCTTTTTGAGAAATGAAATTGTATTCAAGTTGTTCTCATCTAGAACAGGGGTCAGCAAACTATGGCCTCCAGGTCAAATCTAGTTAGTTGGCCACCTGTTTTTCTACCCAGTTTTACTGGAACATAGCTACGCCCCTTCATTTACATATCTTATGGCTATTTTTGTGCTACAGCAAAGTTGAGTAGTTATGATAGAGACTGTGTGGCCTGCAAAACGTAACAAATTTGGTATCTGGCCCTTTACAGAAATGCTTTGCCGACCCCAGCTCTAGAGAAGTCAAAGACTTAACTCCCCTGACATGCCCTAGGGATCAACAAATATAACTGCTTGAGCAGCAGTTGGAAGAGTGTCTCTGTAGGCCCCTGTTGTTTGTATTTCTGGTGCCAGACTGTCCACACTCTTGAGTGACTGAGGGGAAGTAAAACGAAGGCAGTGCAACCATTGCATTGCACTGCTGGGGAGAGGAATCCTTGTGAGCATATCCCCTCGGGCAGGATGGTAGGGCAGGGAGGCATCTACAGACTCATCTGCACAAAAGAGAAATTCCAGGAGGTGCTGAGCTGCTGAAGTGGAGGGTGGGCAGGGTTGCAGGAGTCTGTGCTGAGACTCTGGTCACTTGGTCATCCTACAGGAGCTGCTGACTCTCGCCCTAAAGACTCTTCATTTCTGAAGACAAACGGTCGTCCATTTCTCTTCCTCCTCATTTCACAAGAACCTCATCCTTATTTAGCACGCCCATCCCCCCTCCCCCCACCCCCGAGGACCACCCCACCAGGTTGTTCCTAATAGCATCTGAGAGGCGCTTTTATCACTGTGGAAGAGGGCACTGTAAACTCTACACTGGGTGAACTTCACCTTATTATGTTTAGAGCAATTACTCCTTTGTGATATGACTTCTGTAAGAGTGACCTCACATTTCTAAATTATGTTTTGAAGAAAGCTTAACTTGTTATCAGAGGTAATTTGTTGGTAGACAATTTGAGTGGTCAAGTTCCAATATGTGGTGAGACCTTACGAGGAACACTCTGCTAGAAAAGCAGGGCATCCTTCCGTCTCTAAATAAGGGTGTTTATTCAATAGTTAAGTTATTCACCTCCACCACATGCTAGGCCCTCTGCTAAGCACACAGGCTAAGCATTGGGAGTGCCTGCCTTCAGGGACCTCTGTGTGCCTGTGTGGAAGGGGGGATGAGAGTGGGGAGGAATGGGGAGGGTGGTGGGGCCAGAGAAGTTAGGAATAGACGGTTGTAAATCATGAAAAGTACCCATTTGATGTGAGCTCAGGGTACTGTTGGACTTGACCCAACTGTGTGGGGTGGGGATGAGCTCAGTGGCTGAGATGTCTAAGCTGAGTTCTAGAAGACAAGCAAGAACCAAGTGGGGAGTGAGCGATGGGAGAGGAGGCTCGAGTTCAGCCTGGGAGGCCAGACCGTGAAGCCTGGTGAGCCATTACCCTTCCCTTGAGACAGTGGGGACATGAAAGGACTGAAACAAGAAGGTTAGATTGAGATGGTTAGATATTGAGTTAGCAATTTGAAGGGGGTGGGGAGTAAAATCAGAAGCAGGTTTCTGCAAGGAAAACATGAATTTGAACTAAGGTCTTAGCAGAGAAAATAAAGAGGAGAGGAGGTTGCAAATGTGTAAGACTGGACGGTCAGGATGGTCAACTGGATTGGGAAGGAATGTTAGAAAAAGAAGGAAATTAAGAATGATCGCCAATTTGGGGGTTTGGGAGCTCACAGGTGATTGGTAGGGACATTCACTGGCATGGGGAAGGTATTAGCTGACCATTGCTGCGTAATAAATTATCTCGAAATTTAGCAGCTTAAAACAACATTTTTTCTCTCACAGTTTCTGTGTCGGGAATTTAAGAGCAGATTAGCTAGGTGATTCTGACTCAGGGTGTCTCATGAAGTTGCTGTCGAGACATCAGTCATCTGAAGGCTCGATGGGGGCTGGAGGATCTGCTTCCAAGGTGACCCACCCACATGGCTATTGGCAGGAGGCGTCAGTTCCTTCCTGGATTTTTACAGGAAGCCTTGGTTCCTCACCACCTGGATCTCTCCATAGGGCTGCCTGAGCGTCCTTAGGATATGGCAGCAGCAGCCTTCTCCCAGAGTGAGTGATCCAAGAGAGAGCAAAGAGGAAGCCACGTGCTTTTTAGGACCTAGTCTGACAAGTCACACACTGTCACTTCTACCTTACTCTGTTCTTTAAAAGCAAGTCACCAAGTTCAGTCCACACTTAAGGAAAGGGGGGGGGGCGGTTAGGCTCCAACTTGTGAAAGGAATGTCAAAGAATTTGTGGACATTTTTTTAAAACTACCACGGAGAATGTAGGATGTAGCAGATCTGTGCAGAGGAAGATGCTGAATTCAGTTTTGTACATGTTGGATTTGAAATGCCTGTGAGTAATCCAAGTTATGAACTGTAGATTTGCTTCAGAAACAAGTGCATGCCCCTTCCCAGTGTGAGATTATGCCATTTAATTGAATCTTCTCAACAACAAATACTGATCTGTCTTAAGGTTTTAGAAAACATGTGAAAAAGAGAATAATATATACCATGCAGGCAAGAGGTAGAATTCTCCATGCAGCCCTGTTCATAGCCAAGGATTTAATTAATTATTATCTGAAAAGCAAATGTTTTAAATGATATTTAGGCTTTCCTTCTATTCCTGCTGTATTCCTCAAACTTTAGGGCTCATAAGGTATACTACAAAGGATTTTATACAAAACCACATATGCTATAATTCAAGGGTCATTTGGCCAGCAAGTGATTTTTGCTACCTGCAGATTTTGAGAATTCAGCCCTGCATAAGGAGACTGTATAATGTTTCTCTCCTCTGAGAACGTGAGAACAGATGGCTGTGGTTTGTGGGGTTCTGCAAAATCCCTAGAGAAGGTGGTAACTGGGTGAGTGCCCAGTGCTTGTGTTCCTTTAGTTTTTTGTCATCTGCTTTCCTTATTCTCACCCCCTTCCTTATCTGCCTCAGCTGGCTGACTTATAGGAGTCACCACACTTATCTTTTCTAGGGTGAGTGAGGCCCAGTGGGGTAGCTAATTGTTGACAAGCGCCTCATTTCATGGGCTCAAACCCAGCTTCCTGTTGTGGGACCTAAGCTCCCATCCTTTCCTGGGTATCAGCTTGATTAAGCTGAGTGTGAACCCCAGTGTCTCTGCCTTGCCTCCCAGTTGAGTAATGTGATAGGAGCCCTGGGGCACACAGGGTGGCATGTACCCTTATCTTAAATTGTGCAGCCTACTTTATCAGACAAGGATCCTGAAATGGCAACTCTCCAACCATTGGTCTTTAAAGGGCTAATTTATGTACTCAACAAAAGCAGGCAAGCACCTCATGAAAGGTTTCGTTTCTTCTTTTTTTTTTTTTCATTTTATCTCCACTCCTAGAGAAAGTGACTTATGAACTCTGTCACAAAGGAACTTTCTCTTTGTGTAATCATTTCCCAAAATTTATCAGCATAACCATATGGTATTTTTCTAAAGAACAATTAACAACCTTAACCTGCTACCCTATTTCTATGGAGCTGTATTTTTTAGTGGTCAGTCTTATAAGAATGATTATTCCCTAAAAGGGCTGTTGCCTGCTGCTGGGTGTGCATGCTTGCCAGGAAACATTAGAATCCAGAAGTGCTGTGTGTGTGCTAAGTCTCGGTTCACTGCTCATTCGCTATTAAAAAGAACCTGATCTCGGACAAGGATAATCCTACAAGAGTTAAATCCCTCCAGGTTCATAAATGCTGGAAGGATATACAATGTAGAGTGGGCTTACCTTTGTACCTGGTCTAAACTCAAGAGAGTGCATATAACCAGGTCCCAGAGTTTTCCTTTTTCGGTCAGTCTTTTACTCTGGTGTCAGGACCGCCGTGCTACTGTGTGCTAATTTCTTTATTAAGAAGCAGAAGTACCAGAAACACAAAATCTACTAATATACATGGGATCCATTCTCAAATTGGAAGATGCTATTTATGTCACTCTTCCCCACTTGGTGGTATTTGTGATTAGAGGGGTGCCCAGATTCAGTATAACTAGCACTGAATCACCTAAGAGCACAGTTCTTCTTCCGACTGCCTGGATTGAGTTGAACCCTTAGCTAATTCATTCATTTTCTTTTCTAATATCTGAGTTCAAGGCTATTTATTTTCCTCTAGGAATTTCTTTAGCTGCTTTCACAAGTTTTGACACGTAGGGCTTTATTGTTCAGTTACTTACAGATGTGTTTTTAAATTTCCAAACAGTCTTTTTATGATTGATTTCTTATATATGGCCCTGAAGTCAGAAAATAAGGTACATGCAATGTTGACTTTTGGTATTTTACAAGACATTCTATATAGTTTTCATGAGTTTGAAAAAATTGTGTATTTTTCTTGAGTGTGGATTGTCCATTAGACCAAGCTATGTTAGTACTTTGTTCAGATCTTCTGTATCTTTATGCATTTTTTCAGATTGATTTCTAAATTCTTGAGACATTCAAATTTCCCCCTATGAAGTTAATTTCTCCTTATAATTTATATTCGATTTTTTGGCCTATGTTGTTAAAAGCATATTGGCTCTGGATCAATATATCTTCTGAGAAATTCCTCCTTTTATCGTAAAGTAATAACTTTCTTAAGCCTTATTAATGCTTTTCTGCCTAAAGTCTATTTTGTTTGCTACTAATATTGTGACAATTGCTTTCCTGTGGCTATTGTTTTTCTGATATTTCTTTTTATATCACTTTATCGTCAACACTTCTGCATTATTATTTTTATTTTTATTTATTTTTATTTTTTATTTTTTATTTTTTAAAATTATTTATTTATTTATTTATTTTTGGCTGTGTTGGGTCTTCATTTCTGTGCGAGGGCTTCCTCTAGTTGTGGCAAGTGGGGGCCACTCTTCATCGCGGTGCGCAGGCCTCTCACTGTTGGGGCCTCTCTTGTTGCGGAGCACAAGCTCCAGATGCACAGGCTCAGTAGCTGTGGCTCACGGGCCCAGTTGCTCCACGGCATGTGGGATCTTCCCAGACCAGGGCTCGAGCCCGTGTCCCCTGCATTGGCAGGCAGATTCTCAACCACTGCACCACCAGGGAAGCCCCTATTATTTTTAGATGTTCCCTTTTTTAACCAGCATGGCTACTCAGGGTAAATGACACTGCCTGCTATGACAGACAACCCCAAATCTCAGTGCTTTAACACCACGAAGGTTTAAAAATTATTCTTTAATTATTATAATCTCTTTCATATTGGTTTTTTTTTTTTAAAGATTTATTGCTAGTTCTTCTGTTTACAGCATCTGCTGGCAATACCCCATAGTGTTTTTCCTTAGTTTAGTTTGTAGTTTGGTGGGTGTGGGTGAGGGTGTTGGTGTGGGTTCACCTTTCAGAGGGTTTTCTCTTTCTCCTAAGTGGATTTCCAGTGAATCCTAGATAGTAAAAGTAGCACTATCAAGTGGTTTTGTATTTGGTTCTTTTGGAACCCTAGGCCTCTAGGCCTTCAATGGTCCTAGGTGAATTTTAATTTTAATCTCTTGACTTGCGGTTCCTACATCATTCAGGTAATATAAGCCAAGTCAAGACATACTTGGCATACAAGCAGTGTCTCTAATTCTCATAGGTTGCTTTTTGTTTTCCACCCGAGATTCCAGGCAGACTGTGCTTTCCAAGGCCAGAGGATAGAGTTTGTTCTCATCCCTCTTTCATTAAGAGGGCCGCTTTTTAAGGGCCACGGCCTTATTTAGAAGTTCAGGTCTAGGCCTTTCTTCCAGCACCTGGAGGTCACTTCTCCTGTGGGGCCCAAAGGCCTATGTCCAGTCCAAAATCCTGCAGGCTACCTTTCATCAGCTTTCTAGAATAACTCTTCATTGCCAGCACCTGAGGATTTCCCTCGGTCTCTTTCAAGTTTGGAAATGTATTAATTACTTTTAGGGTGTTCTGTCTTATATAGCATTTCTTTGGATTTATAATGATAAATGACATTACACCTTGCCAGACACTTTCTGATCTCTTTTTTTTTTTTTTTTTTAGCAAATAAAGAAAAGTCTCAGAGGGAGAGCCCAGGGGTTTCTACCTTGAATTTAATAGCATTGTTTTATTTTGATTATATTTAATTTATGTGACTATTTATTTTAGGTGAGTGATTCTCAGTTTCCTTATATACAGTGATAACCTTCCTTTCAAAACAAACTTAGTTAAGTCAATTTAAAGAAAAATATTAAGTAAATTGACAAAGGCTAGGTGGCTATGAAAAACCCATAAAGGTGGTATATTAATATTCAAGTTTATAGAATGCTTGAAAAGCATTTGATGCTCTTCTGAGCTTTGTCCTCATTTTAAAAAATGTTCCTATATGCTAAAGCAAACCTAGACAAGAAGATGTTTACCATCAACCTGAGCCTGGGTTGAGAATGTGGGAAATGGGTTACCCAAATCAGGGCATAGTGCCAGTCAGATATTCCCTTCAAAACAAACAATAAAGATCAGCTGTACTACTCAGAATGGGCTGGATTAGCACGTGGTTAACAGAGAAACCCAATATCTCAGGGCAAAACAAGAAGATTTCTTTCTTGCTCATATATCCAACGATCTTTATTCAGTAGGGGCTCTGCTCCTCACAGCCCCTGGGCTGAGCTCCTCCATAGGCACCAAGGCAGGGAACAGCACGTGGCATCTACACTTGGTCCTAATTCTTCTGCCCGGAAGTGACACCTGCCACTTCCGCCCTCGTTTCATTGATCAAAGCAAGTCACATGGCCACCCTAATTTCAGAGGAGGACACGTGCGCAAAAGGCGGAGAGCTAGAACTATTTGGTGAAGAGCGATAATGTTTATAAAACCCGTCCAGCAAACAAACAGTTCTGGATCCGTCCTCTAGATGGCGACGTGGAGCCGAGCATCTGTTGGGGAGGTCAGCCATAGTGGAGTCAGACTCAGTGTTTACAACACCCCCAGCCTGTTTGGTAGCTCCCTTCCGTACAGAGAAAACCCCTAATTAGGTAGTGACTACAGTTGGGTAAGGTAAAATACTTAACCTTCACTATGGACTGATTTGTTACGTAACAGATCCCAAGAGGCTTCCATTCCCGTTGGTAAAACTCCATGCTGTTCCATCGCCAACGACTCTGGCCACTTCATTTCTACAAATATTTATAGACCTAATGTATGAATGTGGTTGAAGTATTTACAGTGGGCATAACTTGGGTTTCTCCCAGGTTTGCCTCTGGGCTGTTCTGGTGCAGCATTCCTTCTCTGTCCCTGGGGTTTCCTAAAAACTCCCCACGGCCTTCTGTAATATCTGTGGGTTTGTGAGTCCCTCTCTTCCCATCACTGCCTGTTCACAGCTTCAGCTTTTCTTTTCCCTCTGGTATGCCGCCTCCGGTTTTCTAGCACTTTCTTAACTGCGTCTCTGTGCTGTAAAGGGGCACTGAGAGACAAAGGCTCTATTTACTAACTTCAGTGAGTCCAGGGCACTTATAGGCTCTATGGAGATTTGTGCAGCACTGAAATTTTCCCTTACCTAGGCTGATACCCCAATTTTAATAACCTCAATATATGTTTTGTCCAACCATGACACAGACTTCAATTAAATCACTGATCCTGCTATTATGTTTAGAATGAGGGAAGACAATACCTTAAACTTAGTCAATGCTTTATAATTTCCAGAGTATTTTCTTACGTATTCTATTTATCCTGTTTATTCTCCACAGTCACTGTAATATTCGGTATTCATTATCTTCATTTAAAATCACAAAGACGGTCAGCTAATTTTCTCAGGGTTAATAAGCTTGTCAGTACTAACTGTAGAACTGTAACCCAGGACTATATCGTCATATCTAGGAGCCTTTCAATTACTCCATGATGTTGCCTGTAGCTCACAAACATCAACAAAACCTACAAAATTTTAAGACGGATACTATCTATTTTTAAACCCTTCATATTTATTTTGGAGCTAAGGCCAGCACCCTTATGTGCTCTCTGAAGCAAGTAGATATGATGTCATTTTTTTAAATTTTTTTTTTTTTAAGGTTGACTCGTAGGCAACTAGAGAAAATAATGTACATGCGCATTTAGGGGATTTCAAGTTCAGTAATTCAATCCAACACATATTTATCGGGTATTTATTTCTACCAGGTGCTGGAGATGCAATAGTAAAGAAGACAGACGTGGTTTCTGTCCTCATGCAGCTTCAAGGCTAATGGAGAAGGCAATTATAATAGCAAAAAGAACTACAATAAAGTAGATAACATTTTTTTCTTTCAGTGTTCTTTTCAGGCATTGCACAGTCTTTTTTTTTTAATTTATATATTTATTTTTTATATTTATTTTTGGCTGTGTTGGGTCTTCGTTTCTGTGTGAGGGCTTTCTCTAGTTGTGGCAAGTGGGGGCCACTCTTCATCGCGGTGTGCGGGCCTCTCACTATCACGGCCTCTCTTGTTGCGGAGCACAGGCTCCAGATGCGCAGGCTCAGTCTCTTTTTTATTGGCGAGGAAATGGAGGGCACAGAAAGATTAAGTAACTTGCCATATGACACACAGTAAGGGGAAGAGCTAAGATTTGAATCTAGCTGCTCTCAACAGCAGCATTTTGCTACTTTACAGGTACTACAGGGTTGATGTCAAAGGGAACGCACACAGATTACTTCAGATGACAAGGCGTCATCGTAAGGAAATTTGAAAAACTGCAACAGCATGGGAAACCTAGACAGCTAACCCTCTGGGTCCCAGGACTTTCAAACTGGGGCCTAGAGCAGGCCTTCTCTTTGCCTACCGCCCCACCTCCATTGCTGGACAGTCTGGTTTGCTGCATCCCATGCGGTGCGTCTCTGGCGAGGGTTATCTTGTTCCTGCCAATACGTTTATTGCCTTTGACTCACACGCTGACCCCCTGCTCACTGTTTTTCGACTAGGGTGCAGGACTCATTTCAGAGAACATATAGGGCAGAAGCCACAACAAGTGTATGGAGAAAGAAACTCCCTGGGGTTGTGTTTTTGAGGGGGTCTGTGGGGTTGACGGGTAAGGACACAGGCATTTACTTCTCTCAGGGGAGCAGCGCTGAACTGTTGATGACAGTCCTCATTATTTTAACTCCATCATCCCATCTTCACCACAAGCATGAGGCTGGTCTGTTTCATTCTTCTACATCCTTAGCACAGAGTAGACGCTCGATACATATTTGCTGAATAAATGAAGCAAGTACAGTTATCACTAGAGACACAGGATTTTGTTTACGTCATAGGCTTTGTTAACAATAAGAGGTTTAACTTGAATCCTGAAGAAACTGATCATCCTGGTAAGCAAACTCCAAATGTTTGGTAGACCCAGATTGAGGTGGAGAGGAGTCACAGTAGGAGAGGGAGGGAGGGATTAAATTTAGAACTTTAACACAAAGGTTTATCATGTTTAAATTTAGATTAGTGCCTATGTCAGAGGTATTCACCCTAGATGAGTGAAATTACATGGAAGCCACCACGAAGAAAAATATATTGTCGTAGGGAGGGTGGTAGGGAGACGCAAGAGGGAGGGGATATGGGGATATATGTATATGTATAGCTGATTCACTTTGTTATAAAGCAGAAACCATTGTAAAGCAATTATACTCCAATAAAGATGTTAAAATATATATATATATATTATCGTGATAAATGGGGATGTACTGAACGGGGGTCAGGAGATAAAAATAAGTCAAGGGGAATTTACTTTGAACAGTGATCAGCTTCCTACAAGAGCATATAGATTTGCCACAGTTTCCTCCAGTATTTGTCTGTTCCCTTCCACTAGTCTTACCAAGTGGGTAAGTCCTGGGTTCAATAGTCCCGGGTTCAACACTGATTACAGAGAAAAGATGGTAACTCATAACCAGAACCATCTTCACCAACTTATAATTCACAATGAATCTTTAAATATTCAAAGAAGGAAGGAAAATAACATCAGTTGGCACCTTCTCAGGAATGTTAGGCACTTTACATTCATTGCTTAATCTTTCAACAACTCAGTGAGGTAGGTGGCCTATCCCTGTTTTACAAATAGAGATCAGCAGAGTATGCTTTCCTCTGCCCACAGCAGTTTAGGTAACATGCTCAAATTTACACAGAGGAAGAGATATATACAAAGTCAGATCTGTACTTACACCAAAGCACATATATTGTATCCCTTGTTGAAAAAAAAATTAAATGTCTCCTTAAGTATACTTTATTAGTTATTTGCTTCTCCTGTTTCTGAATTTCTTACTTGAGGTGTGTTTACTTATGAGAACTGACAGAAGAAGTGACTCGCTCTGTGCACAGAGTAAAATCCAAGTCCGTGGTTCTCATTCACAGTAACTGCAGAAAGTCTGTATTCGAATTTGGGGCCACTTACAATGGATTCAGTACACATACTTGGTTTCTTGAAAATGCCATCCTGGAATCTCTGGGTTTCCTTTTCAAAGAAAATTAAATCCCACACAATTTTTTACACTCTTTGCTTTGTTTTTGTTTGTTTTTTCAGACTACTGTCAGAGGATGTGGGAATGGACATCCCCTTTGAGGAGGGAATGCTGAGTCCCAGTGCTGCAGACATGAGACCTGGTGAGAGAGCGTTCATTCATTTTCTTCAGCGGTGTTCTATATCCAAACGTGTTCCATTATTCAGTGAGAGAACCATTTCCTGTGCATCCAACTTGTGAGATCAGTGATAAAAGTGAAGAGAGGAAAAAAATATGTGTGAGGAAGGTGTTAGGCTTGATGTGGTTAATTTCAGAGTTGACTTGAATCATCAACTAGTGTGGGCCACCCTTTATCTCCTGGGCCATGCCTGGATCTGCCAATGTTTCCAGTTCCTGAGATAACTGGCTGCTGTTTATCATTATACCAAATTCTAACATCTAAGTTCACCAAATTTATACTTAAGTGTGAGAATATTTAAAATTAGTGATTTAATATTAAGGATGCTCAGTATCCTGATTATTAAAAAAGAAAAACAAACAAAAAACCCAAACTACACTTTACAACCCAAGGCATATACAAAAAGGAATTTAAAAATTTCAGTTGCAACCTATATGACTCTCACTCTGTACTAGGTTCACTCCTTTGCACTGTACCAGCTACAGGATCATACCAAGATCCTGACCCCTGACATTATCAGTCAAGCCTAGAATTGAGAAAGAAGGGAGTCAATTTTTTATTTCTGTCCAAGTATTTAAAGTGCATTCTTCAAAGTACTAATCATGTGACATAACTATTCTTAAGTGTTCTATGGCCAAATAAGCATGGTAGCCACTGTACATCTGCTCCACTTTTCAAGGTCCACAATTCACTTTTTATTAAAAAAGGTGAATTGTGGGAATTCCCTGGCAGTCCAGTGGTTAGAAATCTGCGCTTCCACTGCAGGGGGCCCAGGTTCGATCCCTGGTCAGGGAACTAAGATCCCACAAGCCGCATGGCATGGCCAAAAAAAAAAAAACCAGAAGTGTTATATACATAACATTTCTACCATCACAAAAAATTTCTTTTGGACAGCACAGCTCTGAGAATCCCTGTAATATGGAAACCCAATGTTTTACAAACTGACGGATCAATAGAAACTTTTTTTCAAGTAATACATAAAAACATTACATGGAACACGGTTCAGGTGTTGTCTATACAGAAAAAAAAAAAAATCTTAATGACAAAGAAACAGTGTCAGCTTTCTTAGGACAAGAGAGAAGACTAGAGTTAGAATTCCAGAATTGATGGGTATACCAGATGGCCTTCAAAACATTTTGTGATAGGGAATCCTGACATTTTTTTGTTAAGGTATCTCTCTAACATTGTTTAGTTGGGATCAACTTGGTTAAAAATGACTTCTCCAGCTCTGCTTCTGTTAAGTGAAAGGCTCTTGAACAGCAAGATGCATATTACAGTGAAAGAGTGGGAGCTAATTCCATGAGCCTTACACGAGGAGACTATCACTACGGTACAGGAACCAATGTCAAGCAATATTGGCATAAGAAGTAATGACTGCTTGATCAAGGAATGTAATCTGGGAGGGTACCTCAGTTTTATTGCAAAAAAAAAAAAAAAAAAAGCCAAAGAAAGTTCACAACAGAGTTGTCAGGAACTAAAGGGATGTATTTTGGGAGTGTCTGTAATATTACAGATAAAGTTTGTATCCTCCATTTGACAGGAAAAAAGTCTACATGAATCATTTTAAGTTATGTGTAAAGCTTAACTGTTTTTCTTAAGTAATATGCATCATAAAAAATTTGATTCAGTATTATATCAATGTCAAGTTCTCAAACCTTAACAGGGCAGTTCTAAAAACTATATCTCTGCCCATTTAGCAGTGGCTCCCACTTCCTATTTCTGCGTGGCCAGGGCTGATGTAGCTGGGGCGAGCCAGTACTGAGGCCTGCTGGTCAAGAGTGGGGTCTAAATCCCACATGAGGACTTTTAGCAGGTGTGCCTTTGCTGAAAGGGCCTCAAAATTGTTTTTCACTGGAGCCCACACCCACTGTTGGCAGCTGTATGTATGGTCTAATACTTAATGTTGCTCTTTATCTGCTTTAGAACCTCCTAATTCTCTGGATCTTAATGGCAGTCATCCTCAGAGAATCAAACTCACAGCCCCAAATATCAATCTGTCTCTGGATCAAAGTGAAGGGTCTGTTCTCTCTGATGATAACTTGGACAGTCCAGATGAAATTGATATCAATGTGGATGAACTCGATACCCCCGATGAAGCAGATTCTTTTGAGTACACTGGGCATGGTAAGTTGCCAAGTTGGCAAGGCCAAAGTTAAGTGAAAAGTGAAAGATTATCTAATCTTATCTAATGCCATCTAAGTGGCTTTAGGAACAAACCTCTCATTGTGTTGCTGGTGGCTCCTTTCTGTGATTTCTAGAAGCTTCTGTTTGTATCTCAGGTCATAGGTGGCCATGATTGACGGATTAGAGCTTGACAGAACAGGTACGGCTCACAGAGGTCATACATAGCCATCACTCCTTTGTTAAACCCCTACTTTATGCCAGGCCTTGTGCTTGGCTGGGGTTGTAGGGAAACTGTTACATGCTGTGTTATAAGAAAATTGGGACTGGGTTTGCAGAGAAAGAGAATTTAATCTGGAAGATAAAATTAGAAGTGGAAAAATTAGAGCTTACCAGTTTCTCTGTACAAGCTCCCACTGTCTGGAATGTTCTTTCCCACAGATCCTACATGCGTGGCTCCTTCTCTTTATTCAGATCTTAATCAGATGTCACCTTCTCAGAGGCCTTCCCTGACCTCTGTAATCAAAGGCATTCCCCACCCCACCACCTAGTCACTCTCTATCCCAGTATTCACTTTATTTTCCATGCGTCACACTAATTGAAATCATATCATTTAACTATTTGTTTGCATCTCTGTTTTCTTTCTCTTCCCACTAGAATGTCTGCTCCACAAGGTCAGGGACTTTCTTATGTTTAGTGCTATATCCCCAATAAAGCAGGAAGGAAGGAGGGATGGGACAGGGTGTGTGCTGGGGGAAGAATAAAAAGGAAGAAAGTTAAAAGCTGCTGGATCAAACACTGGCACTCCTGATATGATTACAAGTCTTATTTTAGTTCTTTCTCTTGCTCAATGAAATTGCGTTTGTTAAGAAATCTATACAAATACAAAGCACTTGCTTTAAAAAATGGCATCATGTAGTTCCAGTTTTACAGGGTGGCATTCTCTGACTTTATAGTATTTGAATTTGAAAGTAAGAGAATCCTGGCTACAGCTACTGCTTTGATACACTTTGAAAATGATTAAAAAAGAAATACCACAATTGAATGATGCCCTGACTCATTTAGAGCTATACTGATTCCAGCAGTTTCTTTCATAGAAGAACATAGTTATGAAATTAGGAGAGTCATCATCAAATTACTTTCATCATCAAATTACTTAAGTCAACCAATGGTCATTGAGCAACCAGGGCTACAACCACAACCAGCATAGATTCAGACCCTGCCTTCACAGAGTGTAAAGCTTTATTTCCTCAAGCTAAGAAAACAGGAAGTGGCTAAACTACTTGTATTACAGACTATCATGTTTAAGTAGAGGTTTTATATTGCACTTTTATCATGTTCTTGGATTTTTATAGTTATCAGGATATTTGACCCTGTAGGTTGAAATACACAAACAGGAGGTGAAAGGTCTTGAATTCATATTCTTTTCTGCCATCTCAGACACTCTTCCCCAGCTACTCCATCCTTTCCAGCTGAACCCAGCTCTCCCAGCCCTTCTTCTGCTAATAGATCTTCAAGTGTAAAAATCATGCCTTAACTTAAAATCCCAGAGAAGACAGCTGTGGCAGGACCCTGCTAGCCCCTCCCTCTCCTCCCCCTGTACTTCCCTGTTGCCCTGGAGAGCTGTGTCACACCACATCTGAACCTTTTCTTTTTATAAATAGTAAAACTGTCAAGCAAAGTGGCGGGGGCTGAGCAAACTGGTAATTAAAGCTGCCACTTGCTGACACAGTTCTTTTTATTTAGTCGACACAGTTATGTTGAAAGAACCAGATTAACGGCCACAACCCTGCTTTTAGGTCTTAAACTCAAAGGAGAGAATTTTAATGTAAGTTGAATTTTAAGTCCGCCTTGATTTTCATATGAAAGATGTATGTTCAGACACTGTTTTAAAAACAACATTAAACATTGAAAACACAAAGTGCATCTGAATAGCTATATTTTATAAACATGCAGATATAGATAACTGACTATAAAGAGAGAATACATTAGTGTCCCAAAGTATGAAATTAGTGCTTGGAAAGCTTCATGGTTTTCTTGTTGCTTGTTTGTTGTGTGAGCATTCTGAACTAGGCATATACATTCTAAACAAAACTGGAGTTTTTAAGGCACAGGCTTTCAAGAGTGTTTGGTCAGTCATTAATTTTATTTAATGAACACTTTTCATAGTGCTTACTGTGCGCCAGGATCTGTGCTGGGTGCATTATAAATATTAACTATATTAATGCTCACGTCAAGTCTATGAATAGGTATTATGTTACCCCCAGAGGTTAAGCAGTTCACCTGAGGTCACATAGCCAGTAAACATCAGAGCCAGCATTCAAAACCTGAGCTGTAGTCCTCGACTCCTGGGCCATGCTCCTTCTCCATAAATATACTGACAGTGAATAAAAGGATCTTTTACTAGGTTAGGCTAGCACACCTGAAGTCAAGCCTGGTGACCCACCCTCACATTTACATTCCCTTTTATCCAGCCATTTTCCGGTGACTTGAGGGCCCTTAATTTCCCAAGTGCTTGAAGGATGTTTACACCATTTGCCTGTTTTATTCAGTTGATGATCACCAAACATTGCTGCCAGGTTATTTGCCCACAATGTGATTTTGCTTATGGAAAATTTCTGAAGCTCACTATCAAAAGATGTTAAATTAGTCTTCCTTTCCAAGCTATTTTCTTTAATAGCTGTGTCTAAATATCATTCAAAGTACTGACATAATTAAGGCTTGACTTCCTTTGATATTTAGAAGTGCCAAAGATATCAGAAATATGTAGATAGTGAAGGATGTAACAGGCCAGTCTTTCATATTAAGGGAGATCTGAGCTTTTTTTTTCTTTTAATACTTTATTATAATAATCCTATAAACTTAAAAATATCCAAAGGTCAGAAAATTGATGATGACCTATTTCTGTTTTCCAAACCAACTGCAGTTACTTTTACCGTAATTCAGGTCTCAGCAAAGGCATTTCATAAGGGAAATGGAAAAATGATAGAGAATTTTAGCCTGAATATTTCTGATAAAAACATTATAAGAAACACTCATGTGCGCTTATATTTTTTCTTCCTAGGCTAAGCGATGTTTAGTGACCTCGTTTAAGCTATCTTTTCTAAAACTAACCCCTAATGACAGACAGTTTCCTATGTGAATAAGATGCCCTAACGTTTTTTCCACATAATCAGGTAGTCACTTCATTTAACTTCCTTATCTGCAGTCTTCCATTATTTTCACAGCCTACAGGCAACCAGCTTATAAAATCAATTCCCTGTTTTAACTCTAAATATTAACTAGTCAAGTGTTAGGCTTATTCTGTTTTACCCATGAGCAACCTTATGCCATAATGATGATGTGGTCTGAAAGGATGATTTTTCCTTGTATTTTTGTATGTTGAGTTTTCACATTCAAATTAACTACATACCTGTTGTCACCTGAAGAACTTTAAAGACTTTCTTAGCTGGGTACAGGATGTCTTTCCTCTAACAAGTGAAAGTTCAAACCTGGGGGGCGGAGTGTATGAAAAAATGGAAGTGGGAAGACCATTGAGCAAGTTACTCTTGTCGCCTGGGACTAAGATGTACCTAGGACTCTAGCAATAGCAAAGAAGATGGAGAAAGCCCGTGTTTGAACCCCAGCTATGCTCTTTCCGACTGTACTGAACTACACTTCAACAGGAAAAAAGTGAAGAATTTTCTCAGTTTGTGATACTGGCAAAAGATGAAGCTGAGCTTAAGCTTCATTCTGTCAGGAAGGGTCCCTAGAAATATGTTCACATCATTATATGCTTTTGTAAAAGTTGGGGGAAAAAAAAGAAAAAATTATTTTCCTTAAAAAGCTCCCTCCCCCCAAAACTATATATACTTCAGGCTCAAACAAACCTGAATCCACATTGGATACTAAGTAGCATAAAAGGGAGAGATGAAAGGTATGTTAGGAATGAAAATTAAAAGCTAGTTTATAAATCTCTGGGTGTTTAGCATAATACTAAACATGACTTGAATGATGAGTGTCATTTAGAAAGCACTCCTCCTACAAATTAAATTAGTAACATTCAACCTAATGTTCTCTAAATCAATAATCTAGATTAATACATAGCATGTTCAGGATTCAATTATGCCTATGTTAGTGATCAAATATGTCATGAATAATACCTAACCTCATTTTCTTCCTGGGAGTGATTTCTAACATTTAATACAAATAAAGAGGCTCTTTGGTTTAAAAAAAAAAAAATTAAAGGAAAAAGTTCAAACGTAATGAATGTCTTTTAAGGCATTTTCAGACTGTTCCCGTTATCAGTGCAAGATCACAACATAGGAAGCTAGTCCCCTTTACAGATGTATGTCCCTACTGGAGGCCACAGCTGGCCTCATCGCCTCATCTTTTGTTAGTCTGTATGATCACCAACAGTGGACTCCCCACTGTGATCTGTTAGCACAGGATATTCAGGAGTCTGTGTACTAAATCATCTCACCAAAGGCAAAAGAAAATGTTCAAGTTGACTTCTCCCCTGTGTACCAGGGCTTAATTGACTTCAACAGTCGCCAGGGAGAAAAGCCTGTTATTCAGAAAAGGAGACAAAGAAAATCAAGCATTTCTTAGTGAAGAGAGCGTAAGACCAAACATTAAATTTGGAGGGCCTGGGGATAGAGAGTTAAATGAGACCAGAAAATTTTGCAAATAGTGAGAAAATGATAGCAATGGGAGGACGGTAATTTATAGTTGTAGCAGAAGAATTATTTTTTTTAAAGTAGTTTTCTCATATTCTTAAAATTTAATTTAATTTAATTTTTTATTTTATTTCTGGCTGCGTTGGGTCTTCATTGCTGCGCGGGTCTTTCTCTAGTTGCGGCGAGCTGGGGCTGCTCTTCATTGTGGTGGGCGGGCTTCTCATTGCAGTGGCTTCTCTCGTTGTGGAGCTCGGGCTCTAGGCAAGTGGGCTCAGCCATTGTGGCACATGGGCTTAATAGATGCAGTGCATGGGCTTAGTAGTTGTGGCCCACAGGCTCTAGGGCGCATGGGCTTCAGTGGTTGTGGCGTGTGGGCTTCAGTTGTGGCTTGCGGGCTCTAGAGCGCAGGCTCAGTAGTTGTGGCGCACGGGCTTAGGTGCTCCACAGCATGTGGGATCTTCCCGGACCAAGGATTGAACCTGTGTTCCCTGCATTGGCAGGCAGATTCTCAACCACTGCGCAACCAGGGAAGTTCCGCCAGTGGTTTTAATAGCGTGAGGAAATAGGTACTCTCAGATATTTTGGTGTGATATATTCAAGGGCAAAAATGCTCATAAAGCCTTTCAGTGCTTAGACCCTCTGACCCAGCATTCCATTGCTAGAAAGGTAACCTATAGCAATATGTGCACAAAAGAGGTAAGACACCTTTCCAGAGACACTTATTGCAGCAAACTCTTCCTAAGGAACAACAACCTATAAAATAGAATAAAACTAAATTCCCATCGCTATGGGACTGGTAAACTAAAAGACATCAGTAAAATTGAATACTCTAGGGCTATTTTTAATAATGAGCAGGGTTTATATTCACTGAGATGAAAAGAAGCCCATGCTGTGGTATTAGGTGGAAGCACATTGTAGAACAGGACGTACAGAACATGCAGAAGATAGAGATTAATCATACTTTCTGGGAAAAAAAAGTATGTTTGTGCACATGAGTATAGAAAGAAAACTACAGATCAAACAAAAATGAGTGAGAGTGGCATTGGTGTTTTTTGCTGTTTCCCTGAACAGTTTCTGGAATCTTCTGATCCGTAGTCAGATGCGTTATCCATCGCACCACTAGCCCCCACCCAACAATTTCTGTATTGCTTGTACTTTTATTAATGTGTTTTATTTTTATAACAAGCAAAGAGAACAGTATACAAAAAAAAAATTTTTTTTAAACAAAGTAGCCTCAATAAAAGCATGCAGAAAACAAAACAACCCCACACAGATCACCAGGGTCAACGTAGAGCAGGCCAGAAAGTCCCAAACAGGGTGAAGAGGGGTTGGTGGATGGTGAGTACATTGCAGAGAAGAGCAGGTGTGTACACGAACCTCAGAAGACAAACCCGCATCAGAGCCCAGAGGTCTGAGGGAGCAGAGACCGGTGGGAAAACAGGGTCCTGGGAAGGGAGCTGAGAGGAGCATCCGAGGGTCCTAACCCAAGTGGGAAGGGAGAAGCAGGAAGGGATCCCAGAAAGGGAGTCCAGGGCAGATGGATGGATTTGCACAAGTGACACAGCGCTTGATCTGAAGCCAAGGTTGCTGCTTTCCCATCCTGAGTAAGCTGCGAGCGCCGGTGGGATTGCAGAGAACGCCAGAGTGACTCCAAGGCTCTGCAGGTGGTAGTAGCTGTTGGTGTTGGCCTAAAAAGCTAGGATTGCTTCCCAGCTGAACTCCATTTTGCTATTCTAGGTCACAGGTAATTACACACGTTTGAATTTGTCTTGCGGGATCTTCTGGAACATAATGGCTCCGTTGTGGCTCCCTTACAAATTACCTCTACTTCCAGGAACTTGTCCAAGTTTCATTTATCCACTCACCCTCCCAAGTTTTACTGAGTGCTCCGTGCAGGGTTTCAAGCTAAGGGTTGAATGGGTTGGTGGAGGCGGATATTAAAGATGATTCTGGCACAATTTCTTAGCCCAAGGAACTCACTGCCTTTATAGTAAAATAAATGAGAATGAGACAGTTACACATTCAAGGTACAATGCGATAGCTTAGAAGAGTAGAAAAGGTAAGGGTCTGATTGTATTTGCTTCCTAACTCTGTGACCTGAGGTAGTTACTTCAGAGTTCTTGCATTGGTATCATGTCTGCTGTAGTATCTACTGTTGTGCCTGATACACGGTAGATGCTTAATAAATATTGCTGTTATTATTATCAAAGTGCCATTAAAAGAATACAAGTGGAGTATAAATCAAAGGTAATTTCTCATGAAATGGAAAATTAAGAATAACATCTGACAGAATTATTGTGAAAGCTATAAATAATCCTTTTTTCCAAGTCACTTAAACATACGTAGAATAACCATTGTTAAATTCTACTAGTACTTGAAGTAAAAATGGAAACAATTGTTGCTTATTCTTTTTTTTTTTTTAATTTTTTTTTTTTGAAAGTCACGGTCTTTTATTTATTTATTTATTTATGACTGTGTTGGGTCTTCGTTTCTGTGCGAGGGCTTTCTCTAGTTGTGGCAAGTGGGGACCATCTTCATCGCGGTGCGCGGGCCTCTCACTATCGTGGCCTCTCCTGTTGCGGAGCACAGGCTCCAGACGCGCAGACCCAGTAATTGTGGCTCACGGGCCCAGCTGCTCCGTGGCATGTGGGATCTTCCCAGACCAGGGCTCGAACCCGTGTCCCCTGCATTGGCAGGCAGATTCTCAACCACTGCGCCACCAGGGAAGCCCCTATTCTTTTAAGAAAACTAAATATGGTTGCTTTTTTCTTGATGCACAAGAGTGGGTAGTAAATTTCTCCCCCAAGAATGCTCAGTGGGCTTTTTCATTGCCTTGGGCGCCCACAAGTAAGAGTCTTGTGAATTTTTGGCCTTGGAGCACTTCTGGTCTACGAGGTTGTTTCTCACTTACTGTAAAATCTTTGTGTAGCATATTTTGAAAAATGTATAGGAAGTAATATCAAATTAATGTCCAGATGCACTCCCAGTAGAGAAGAGGATTCAACCCCACTGTAAGAGTCTTAGAGTGGGGGTCCAGGCTGGCGGTATCATCAAGATACTGAGCTGAGGGCCCCCAAAACACTCTGAGCACTCAGGATACACCAAGAAATGTGGCCCAAGGAAAATAAGGCCTGATGAATAGCCTTTCACCCCATCAGAAAGACCTGCAGTCTACAACTTATATGATCAAGGATGAGTTAGCACCAGCCCATGCCCCCTTGGACCACTACAGACACAAGGCAGCTCTAGCTCTTTTCCTATCCCCACCCTCCGCCTGGCCTTCAGAATGGATTGGTTGTTCAGTCAGTCAATCAGTAAGACTTCACTGAGTGTCCTTTATGTGATCAGGATGGTGTCAAGCTCTATCAGAGTTGTACAAAACAGGGAGCTCCGTCAGGTTGACTCTGCCAGGAGGTCGCTAGTTGCTGAACTGCCTCACCTGTGGAGGTCTTTCTTCTTTATCCCTGCTCTATGCTTCATTTCCAGAGGATCACACAGCCAACAAAGATTCTGGCCAAGAGTCAGAGTCTATTCCGGAATATACGGCAGAAGAGGAGCGAGAGGACAACCGGCTGTGGAGGACCGTGGTGATTGGAGAACAGGAGCAGCGGATTGACATGAAGGTCATCGAGCCCTACAGGAGAGTCATTTCTCATGGAGGTAGCTGCGCTCTGCAAACCTGGGAAGCAGGGAGCGGGGCGGCCACATAGTTTTTATAAGAAAACAAAACTAGGGTTCTCTGCAGCATGACGTCCCAAGACCCTATTAGGCAGTCAACGTTCAGGGCACTGTAGAGCTGAGCGTATTATTGCATACTCAGTTCAGTGAACACTGGAAAGCTTACTATGCAAAAGTAACTTTCCAATGTGAAAAATGCCTTTTGCACTGCATACCTGATAGCTATCATCTTTGGTGCAAATTTCTTGAAAGCCATAGTTGTCCAATTTAATAGTGTCTGTTTGGAATTCATATGGGTCAGTTGCAGGGTTTAACTGAATTGTTTTCAAGTCTGTTTTCTACATGGCCTGCAGTAAGAGGCGCTTTTAATTCCAGACCAATCTTTGGAATCCTCTTCAGAAGCTTTAGGAAATCTTTTTAGACTTAGCCTGGTCCTTTTTTTCTCCCTAGTTGAAGTTTGCTTTTCTATAAACTCCATTACATCTATGCCTGACAACAGCCCACTCCAGCCAAGATCTCCACCCGCTTCGTAAGGGACAAGGGAGAGAAAAGGCTCTGTTTTGTATTTTCACTGCTTTCTTGGAGCTCCAGGAGCCTTGATTAATTTGGGACTCACAAAAAATCACATGAGCACAAGCGACACACGGAACATTGTCAACTTCAGAATCCATAAATGGCTTTTTGGCTTTTTCTGCTGCATGCACAACTTCCCTGCAGTCCTGACACCCCACCCTAACCACTCAGCTCTTCCAGGAAAAGTGTAAGCTGACAAGGCAATTGTTCTGTCTTCCTTATCGAGGACAGGGAAATAAGTGTCTTGGCGCTGCATTAAACCCGGAGCTTTGGTTTTCTAACAAGCAGAAGAATGTTTTGCCTTTTCCCTCCAACTTCCCTTCACCACAGATTTTCCACTTTCTGCCCCATGCATTGCTAACTCCATGGAAGTTATCAGGACCCCCCAGGGCCCCCACCCATGGTAGTGAAGGAAAATGCCCATAGGTGTCCCCAGCCCTGACCTTCCTTTTTCACAATTTGCCCTGAAATGGTAATATGGCCCAGTGATAGCTCCTCTAAGGGAGACTTTTCCCACAGCCCTTTGGAATGAGAGCAGGCCTAATCTTGCTGAAAATGACAGACAGCTGGCCATAGAGACAGTCCTGTTGTTCTTCTAATGAAAACCACCATCTAAACATCATCCAGATCTTCCCAGAAGGTCATATCTCCTTTGCACCACCCATCAGGTATTTTTGGTTTGTTTGCTTTTTAGAAAAAAAAAAAAAAAAAAAGACTATAAAATAGCCTATGCTCATTCTAAAAAGTACAAGATATATAGAAAAGTCTGTCAAAGTCTGTCATGCAGTGACTGTCCCTGTACATTTTTACCATTCAGGTCATAAATTAGAAGTCCCTTTGTTGTGAAGAAGGCAGGCTCACGGCTTCACTGTTATTATAAGGCCAAGTTATCCCTTATTACCCCAGCAGACTCACCTGCTTATTCTTTCATCCACAGTGAAGTTAGGTGGGTTGGATGGGTGGGTTGAGCCCATGGTTCTGTTGCCTGAATCAGGAGAGGGTGATTTTCATCAGCACACCTGGGTCAAAAAAAGCCACTGCTTCCGCCTGTCACATCCTTTGTGAAAACACCTGATATCTCAGGGATAACCTGGTTTGCTGTGCCCTCCATCCCTACCACCTCCTCCCCTTGGCATCTGCTCCTCTCCTTTCTGTGTTGTCAGCTCACTTTTTGTAACTGTCTGGTTTGTTGGAGAGAGAAGGCCACCTTTCCTCTCCCTGGCTCGGCCTCGGCCTTCTCCAGGTGCCGGCTTGCATGAATGTGCCTCTGGCTGCACCCACGGAACGTTAGGGAGATGCCACCTCTTCCTACGCCCTGACCAGCTTTTGTGCTCTGGAGGTAAAGACAGTTCACATGTTACTTCTGAATTTGCCAAAGCTTTGTCTGCTGTCTTAGAAGCTCATACCACTTTCTCAGACCTTAATGATCTGAGAAAGTCACACTCCCTAGTTACCGGCCCATTGAGTTTGTCATCCTGGCTTCTGATGAGCATTTGAAAAAGCAGCACTCCAGAGTGAACAGAGATGTTGTTTTGGTGTCTTGCATTTTGCTGTGAGGAAGTTATCCCACTCAGGCCAGTAGGGAAGTGCCAGCTGTTCAGTGCTCTGGGCAGCACAACTGCAAGACGGGGGTGGTTACAAGCGCCCCTTAAGTTTGCTGCAAGAGTGTCCACACCAGCTGGGAACATCTGTGTGTGACAGCAGTATTTGAACAAATATTTCAGCCTTCAGCTTTAGTGACCTCCACGTGAGCTATGGCCAGAGGCCCTGTACACAATGTAGAAGAATAGGGTTCAAGACCCATCTTGGCCACTGATTAGTCTGTGATCTTGGTACATCACTTAACTCCCCTGGGCCTCAGTTACTTCATCAGTCAAGAAAGGATGATCTCAAAGCCATGTCACCTCCTATGAGCCCATGAGTATTATCCCTGCTATCTGCTTAAAAAAGCAAAGAAAAAAAAGCAAAGTAGAAAAGCAAAGAAAAAGAAGTCTGGGTGGTTTGGATCAGCCAACAGTGAGGGGTCACTTTGAGGCCACAACTGGCATTTTTGAGCCTGAAGCAGAGAACACAATTAAATAACCAAGGGCAGTCACGCCAAAGCATTGTAACGAGGCATTTCCTGTCTTGTGTTTTTACTTCTCTTATTTCATTATAGGAGACTCAGGTAACCTTCTCTGCAGTGTTGCTGGACAAATGATCCTGGAAAGGATGAGAAGAGTTGCAGGCTGGTGTGTGTGTGTGTATGTTTTGGTTGCGACTGTGGTATCTTTCCTTCTCTCTCCATTCCATTTGCTGGCCAGCAAACTTGTGTTACGTCCCTTTCATGCCTCTCTGTTCTGCCTCAGGTAAGGTTTGCATCGTTGCTTCTGAGGGTCTCAGGAGACACCACGGTGGGATAGCTCATGCATCTCAGCGCACACACCCTGAATTCACCTCACCGTTACTGAGAAGAGAGTCTGATAAAATACATGTGTTAAAAAGCGAAACTTCACGTGAACTCTGCGTTTGCTGACAGGCAACTTCACTTGAGTCAGCTGCATATTTAGCGTAGAAATTGGGTTAGCTGACCCCCTTGGAGACATTGGCGAGGAACAAAATGCAAATGGTCCTGTTCATTCACGTTATTACACTTTGCCAGCAATTGCTATCTGGAATAGCTCCAAAGCCTGACAATAACAGCACCTGCTCTTGATTTAGAAGAAAACTTGCACGAGGAAATCATTTTCTCTTTCCTTCCTTACACACTACATCTCCTCCTCTCCTCCTCTTTCTTTTGCCTCTTCTTCCCTTCCTACAAATCCTCTGCCCCAAAATGCAAAATCCATCATCATTTGTCAATTGCAGGGATTTTTATAGAAAGAGACAATCCCAGCCTAGCTTAGTCATTGATCAGGAAGTGGTAAGTTGACCATTGAATATTCCTTTGGTTAAATATATGCAAGCCAACGTTGATACTACAACATGCCAGGGACAGACAGCAATAACACAAACAGCTGAATTGCCATTTAGGATGACTTCTGAAGTACTGTTTATAAACCTCAGTCTTTCCTTTAAAAAACGACAACAACGTATTCTTAGAAATTCTCCAGAAATAGAAAAAGAAATCAAAGTAACTGAGCCTCATGATCTTGCAATTATCCTGACACCCTGGAGTCAAACAGCTACATTTAGAAAGATGCTTTTGAAAGGATGCTTTTATAAAATTTTTTATTTTTTTAATCTAATTTTTATTAGATATTAGTGTATCACTGATTTGCAATGTTGTGTTAGTTTCAGGGGTGATGTGTTAGTTTCAGCATGATTCAATTGTACATATACATATATCCATTCTTTTTCAGATTCTTTTCCCATATAGGTTATTACAGAATATTGAGTAGAGTTCCCTGTGCTATACAGTAGGACCTTATTGATTATCTATTTTATGTATAGTACTGTGTATATGTTAATCCCAAACTCCTAATTTATCCCCCCACTGCCTTTCCCCTTTGGTAACCATAAGTTTGTTTTCTAAGTCTGTTTCTGTTTTGTAAATAAGTTGATTTGTATCACTTTTTTAGATTCCACATATAAGTGATACCATATGATATTTGTCTTTGGCTGACTTACTTCACTTAGTATGCTAATCTCTGGGTCCATCCATGTTGCTGCAAATGGCATTATTTCATTCTTTTTAATGGCTGAGTAATATTCCATTGTATATTTGTACCACATCTTCTTTTATATATGGTCCTATTTTATATATGGTAGTGTGTATGTGTTAACCCCAAACTCCTAATTTTATCGCCCCCCTCCCCATTTCCCCTCTGGAAACCATAAGTTTGTTTTCAAAGTTTGTGATTCTGTTTCTGTTATGTAAATAACTTCATTTGTATCATTTTTTTATATTCCATATATAAGTGATATAATACTTGTCTTTCTCTGTCTCTGTCTTTCTCTTCACTTAGTATGATAATCTCTAGGGCTATCCATGTTGCTGCAAATGGCATTACTTCATTCCTTTTTATGGCTGAGTAACATTCCATTGTATATATGTACCACATCTTCTTTATCCGTTCCTCTGTCGATGGACATTTAGATTGTTTTCATGTCTTGGCTATTGTAAATACTGCTGCAGTGAACATTGGGATGAATGCATCTTTTCAAATTATGGTTTTCTCTGGATATATGCCCAGGAATGAGATTGCTGGGTCATATGGTAGTTCAATTTTTAGTTTTGTTTTTTTTTTTAATTTTTTATTTATTATTTATTATTATTTTTTTATTTTTGGCTGTGTTGGGTCTTTGTTTCTGTGTGAGGGCTTTCTCCAGTTGTGGCGAGTGGGGGCCACTCTTCATCGTGGTGCGCGGGCCTCTCACTATCGCGGCCTCTCTTGTTGCGGAGCGCAGGCTCCAGACGCGCAGGCTCAGTAGCCGTGGCTCATGGGCCCAGTCGCTCCGCGGCATGTGGGATCCTCCCAGACCAGGGCTCGAACCCGTGTCCCCTGCATTGGCAGGCGGATTCTCAACCACTGTGCCACCAGGGAAGCCCCCCAATTTTTAGTTTTTTAAGGAACCTGCATACTGTTCTTCATAGTGGCTGTATCAAATTACATTTCCACCAACAGTGTAGAAGGGCTCCCTTTTCTCCGCATGCTCTCCAGCATTTATTGTAGACTTTTTGATGATACCCATTCTGACCAGTGTGAGGTGATACCTCATTGTAGTTTTGATTTGCATTTCTCTAATAATTAGCTTTGTTGAACATCTTTTCATGTGCTTTTTGGCCATCTGTATATCTTCTTTGGAGAAATGTCTATTTAGAGCTTCTGCCCATTTTTTGATTGGATTGTTTGTTTATTTGATATTGAGCTGCATGAGCTGTTTGTATAGTTTGGGGATTAATCCCTTGTCAGTCACTTCATATGCAAATATATTCTCCCATTCTGTGGGTTGTGTTTTCATTTTGTTTATGGTTTCCTTTGCTGTGCAAAAGCTTGTTAAGTTTGATTAGGTCCCATTTGCTTATTTTTGTTTTTATTTTCATTACTCTAGGAGGTGGATCCAAAAAGATACTGCTACGGTTTATGTCAAAGAGTGTTCTGCCTATGTTTTCCTCTAAGAGTGTTATAGTATCTGGTCTTACATTTAGGTCTTTAATCCATTTTGTGTATGGTGTTAGAGAATGTTCTAGTTTCATTCTTTTATATGTAGCTGTCTGGTTTTCCCAGCACCACTATTGAAAAGACTGTCTTTTCTCCATTGTATATTCTTGCCTCCTTTGTTGTAGATTAATTGATCATAGGTGTGTGGGTTTATTTCTGGGCTTTCTGTCCTGTTCCATTGATTTATATTTCTGTTTTCATGTCAGTACCATATTGCTTTGATTCTGTAGCTCTGTAGTATAGTCTGAAGCCAGGGAGCCTGATTCCTCCAGCTTCATTTTTCTTTCTCAGGATTGCTTTAGCTATTTGAGGTCTTTTGTGTTTCCATACAAATTAAAAAAGTTTTTTCTCTACTTCTGTGAAAAATGCCCTTGGTAATTTCATAGGGATAGCACTGAATCTGTAGATTGCCTTGGGTAACATAGTCATTTTGACAATATTGTTTCTTCCAATCCAAGAACATGGTATATCTTTACATCTGTTTGTGTCATCTTCAATGTCTTTCATCAGCGTCTTACAATTTTCAAAGTACAGGTCTTTTGCCTCCATAGGCAGGTTTATTCCTAGGTATTTTATTATTTTTGATGCGATTGTAAGTGGAATTATTTCTTGAATTTCTCTTTCTGATCTTTCATTGCTAGTGTATAGAAATATAACAGATTTCTGTGTATTAATTTTGTATCCTGCAACCTTACCAGATTCATTGATGAGCCCTAGTAGTTTTCTGGCAGCATATTTAGGATTTTCTATGTATAGTATCATGTCATCTGCAAACAGTGACCGTTTTACTTCTTCTTTTCCAATTTGGATTCCTCTTATTTCATTTTCTTCTCTGATTGCCATGGCTAGGACTTCCAAAACTATGTTGAGTAAGAGTGGCAAGAGTGGACATCCTTGTCTTGTTCCTGATCTTAGAGGAAATGCTTTCAGCTTTTCACCATTGAGTATGATGTTGACTGTGGTTTTTCATGTATAGCCTTTATTATGTTGAGGTGGGTTCCCTCTGTGCTCACTTTCTGGAGAGTTTTTATCATAAATGGGTGTTGAATTTTGTCAAAAGCTTTTTCTGCATCTATTGAGAAGATCATATGGTTTTTATTATTCAGTTTGTTAATGTGGTGTATCACACTGATTTACTTGTGTATATTGAAAACTCCTTGCATGCCTGGGATAAATCCCACTCGATCATGGTGTATGATCCTTAATGTATTGTTGGATTCAGTTTGCTAGTATTTTGTTGAGGATTTTTGCATCTATTTTCATCAGTGATATTGGCCGGTAATTTTCTTTTTTTCTGGTATCTTTGTCTGGTATGATGGTGGCCTCATAGAATAAGCTTGGGACTGTTCCTTCCTCTTTGACTTTTTTGGAAGAGTTTCAAAAGAATAGGTGTTAACTCTTCTGTAAATGTTTGATAGAATTCGCCTGTGAAGCCTTCTAGTCCTGGACTTTTGTTTGTTGGGCATTTTTAAATCACAGTTTCAATTTCAGTGCTTGTGACTGGTCTGTTCATATTTTCTACTTCTTCCTGATTCAGTCTTGGGAGATAGTACCTTTCTAAGAATTTGTCCATTTCTTCCAGGTTGTCCAATTTCTTGGCATACAGTTGCTTGTAGTAGCCTCTTATGTTCCTTTGTATTTCTGTGGTGTCAGCTGTAACTTCTTTTTCATTTCTAATTTTATTGATTTGAGTCCTCTCCCTTTTTTTCCTCATGAGTCTGGCTAAAGGCTTATCAATTTTGTTTGTCTTCTCAAAGAACCAGCTTTTAGTTTCATTCATCTTTGCTATTGTTTTCTTCTTCTCTATTTCATTTATTTCTGCACTGATCTTTACGATTTCTTTCCTTCTGCTAACTTTGGGGTTTTTTTGGTTCTTCTTTCTCTAGTTGCTTTAGGTATAAGGTTAGGTTGTTTGAGACTTTTCTTGTTTCCTGAGGTAAGACTATATTGCTATAAACTTCCCTCTTAGAACTACTTTTGCTGCATCCCATAGGTTTTGGATCATTGTGTTTTCATTTTCATTTGTCACTAGGTTTTTGATTTCCTCTGATTTCTTCAGTCATCCATTGGTCATTTAATAACATATGTTTAGCCACCACGTGTTTGGTTTTTTTTTTGTTTTTTTTTTTTTTACAGTTTTTTCCTTGTAGTTTATTTCTAATATCATAGCATTGTGGTCAGAGAAGATGCTTGATATGATTTCCATTCCCTCAAATTTACTGAGGCTTGATTTGTGACCCAAGATGTAATCTATCCTGGAGAATGTTCCATGTGCACATAAGAAGAATGTGTATCCTGCTGCTTTTGGATGGAATATTCTATAAATATCAATTAAGTCCATCTGATCTAATGTGTCATTTAAGGCCTGTGTTTCCTTATTGATTTTCTACCTGGATGATCTGTCCATTGATGTAAGAGGGGTGTTAAAGTCCCCCACTATTATTATTATTTTTCCATTATTATTATTATTTTTAACATCTTTATTGGAGTATAATTGCTTTACAGTGGTGTGTTAGTTTCTGCTTTATAAAAAAGTGAATCAGCTATACATATATCCCCATATCTCTTCCCTCTTGCATCTCCCTCCCTCCCACCAAGTCTCCCATTATTATTGTGCTACAGTCGATTTCTCCTTTAAGGAGAAATGGCTGTTAGCATTTGCCTTATATATTAAGGCACTCCTACATTGGATTTGTATATGTATTTACAATTTTTATATCTTCTTCTTGGACTGATCCCTTGATCATTATGTAGTGTCCTTCTTTCTCTCTTGTAACATTCTTTATTTTAAAGTCTATTTTGTCTGATATCAGTATTGCTGCTCCAGCTTTCTTTCGATTTCCATTTGCATGGAATACCTTTTTCCATCCCCTCACTTTCAGTCTGTATGTGTCCTTAGATCTGAAGTGGGTCTGTTGTAGACAGAATATATACGGGTCTTGTTTTTGTATCCATTCAGCCAGTCTATGTCTTTTGGTTGGAACATTTAATCCATTTACATTTAAGGTAATTATTGATATGTAAGTTCTTATTGCCATCTTGTTAAATTGTTTTGGATTTGCTTTTGTAGGTCTTTTGTCTTCCCTCCCTCTTTTGTTCTCTTCTATTTTGATTTGATGACTATCTTTAGTGTTGTGTTTGGATTGCTTTTTCTTTTTTGTGTGTTAACCTATTGTAGATTTTTGGTTTGCAGTTACCATAAGGTTTCGATATAGCAGTCTATATATATACAAGATTGTTTAAAGTTGCTAGTCTCTTAATTTCAAATGCATTTCCAATATCCTGCATTTGTACTCTCCTCTTCTCATGATTGCTGGTTTTTCATCGTGTGGATGATTTCCTACCTTTACTGTATGTTTGCTTTTTACCGGTGAGCTTTCCTGTTTGTAATTTTCTTGTTTCTAGTTGTGGCCTTTTCTTTTTTGCTGAGAGAAGTTCCTTTAGCATTTGTTGTAAAGCTGGTTTGGTGGTGCTGAATTCTCTTAGCTTTTGGTTGTCTGTAAAGCTTTTGATTTCTCTGTCAGATCTCAATGAGAGCCTTGCTGGGTAGAGTATTCTTGGTTGTAGGTTTTTCCCTTTCATCACTTTAAGTATATCATGCCACCCCCTTCTAGACTGCAGAGTTTCTGCTGAAAGTTCAGCTGATAACCTTACGGGGATTCCCTTGTATGTTATTTGTTGCTTTTCCCTTGTTGCTTTTAATATTTTTTCTTTGTCTTTAACTTTTGTCAGTTTGATTATTATGTGTCTTGGTGTGTTCCTTCTTAGATTTATCCTGTATGGGGCTCTGCACTTCCTGGACTTGAGTGTTTCCTCTTTCATGTTAGGGAAGTTTTTGGCTATTATCTCTTCAAATATTTTCTCAGGCCCTTTCTCTCACTCTTCTCCTTCTGGGATCCCTATAATGTGAATGTTGGTGCGTTTAATGTTGTCCCAGGGGTCTCTTAGACTGTCCTCATTTCCATGGCAGTGATTTTCCACCATTCTGTCTTCCAGCTCACTTATTTGTTCTTCTGCCTCATTTATTCTGCTACTGATTCCTTCTGGCATATTTTTCACTTCACTTATTGTATTGTCCATCTCTATTTGTTCTTTAAAGCTTCTAGCTCTTTATTAAACATTTCTTGTATCCTCTCAGTCTGTGCCTCCATTCTTTTTCTGAGATCTTGGATCATCTTTACTATCACTACTCTGAATTCTTTTTTGGGTAGATTGCCTATTTCCACTTCACTTAGTTGTTCTTCTGGGGTTTTATCTTGTTCCTTCATCTGGAACATATTTCTTTGCCATCTCATTTTGTCTAACTTTCTGTGTTTGTGGTCTCCATTCCTCCAGCTGCAGGACTGGTAATTCTTCTTGGTTCTGGTGTCTACCCCCGGTGGGTGAGGTTGGTCCAGGGGCTTGTGCACACTTTCTGATGGGAGGGACTGGTGCCTGCCCACTGGTGGGTGGAGCTGGGTCTTGTCCCTCTCATGGGCAGGGCCAGGTTAAGCGGTATATAAATATAGGCAGCTGTTGGCTCAGGATGACTTTAGGCAGCCTGTCTGCTGATGGGTGGGGCTCTGTTCCCACCCTGTTGGTTGTTTGGCCTGAGGTGTCCCAGCACTGGAGCCTGCAGGTTGTTGGGTGGGGCCAGGTCTCAGTGCCAAACTGGCGACCTCCAGGCGAGCTCACGCCAATGGGTATTCCCTGGGGTGTCCACCACCAGTGTCCTTGCCCCCACAGTGAGCCACCGCCAATCCCCTCTCCCCAGGAGACCCTCCAAGATGCGCAGGTAGGTCTAGCCCAGGCTCCTGTGGAGTCACCGCTCTGCCCTGGGCCCCACTGCACATTAAACCTTGTGTGTGCCCTCCAAGAGTGGAGTCTCTGTTTCCCCCAGTCCTGTGGAGCTGCTGTGCTAAAGCCCCACTGGCCTTCAAAGCGCCAAATGCCTGAGGGATCCTCCGCCCAACGCCAGGCCCCCAGGCTGGGGAGCCTGATGTGGGGCTCAGAACTCTCACTCCTGTGGGAGAAGCTCTGTGATATAATTATTTTCCAGTGAGGGATTTGATTATGTTGTGAAAGATCCCCTCCTACCATCTCATTGTGGCTTCCTCTTTGTCTTTGGGTGTATATCTTTTTTTGTTAGGGTCGAGTCTTTTTTGTCAACGGTTGTTCAGCAGTTAGTTGTGATTTTGGTGTTTTCGTGTGAGGAGGTGAGCTTAAGTCCTTCTACTCTGCCATCTTGTCTCTGCCTTTCCTGGTGTCTCTCAGAATACTTTTGTACTTGTTTTTAAGAGGGATTCATTACACCTACTTTTTTCTTTTAATGAACTCTGTCTTTTTCATTGTGCTGAGCCTGAACTGCATATTTTTGTGGTGTTAGGGTGGCTTAGTGACACTAATCCTACCCTTTGTGGATTTCTATTCAGTTATGGCTCTTCCTAAATGAAACTGTTTATGGAACAAACACTTCTTATATTAAAATATATCTCCTTCTGCCGTTTTCCTTCATACCACATTCTAAAAAAAAAGTTAGTAAATACCTACATTTCAGAAAAGATGGGACTAAAGCAAAAAATCCAGAGGGAAGCTACTGCAATCCTGTTTTGCAAATATGTGTTGCATCAGGTATATACTTATGTAGGTAGCATCTTCTAAGATATGTAGCATAAACATTGTCTACAGCAACCTCAAATTAGTAATATATGCAAACCCATAATTTGATGTATTTGTAGTTGGTATCACTTTCTTCCCCCACCTCTTTTGTGGTAGAGTCATACTCTATCCTTGTAGAGAACATCTTATTAAACTGCTTTTCAAGAGTTAAGCCCATCCAAATCTATATCCAGCCAGTATTTTACTGCCTTGTAATCACCAGAGGGGTATTTAGAGTTCTGAAAAAATGAAACACACTGAGTTCTGATCAGGCTTGAGGGTGTGTCCTGTCCTCCTACTCAAAGCTTTGAGGAAATCTCTTTAATGTTTCTGAAGTCCAGAACTATATGACACAAATCAGAAATGTTTAAAAATGGATATTAAAAAATAAAAATATAGTACATTGAGATTCCAGAGACAAACCTGTGGAGACCTGACCAACCCTTGCCACGAATTTCGAAGATGGGCTTTCAAGGAACACAGGCTTGCTACAACTAGGATGAACTAAAGAGGATCAAAGAGAACCTCTTTCTTAGCCATTAAAAGAAAGAGTGTTATATAAATTAGCTTTTTTATTATATAAATTAGAAGCCCTTAAGTCAAAAAGTGTTGCCCCACCATCCTTTGATAAGTTGAATACTTCTAACACACTTATGACTATGTACAACACATATAATCATCCATAATACATGGACACCCTATATATGCAAATATATTCACACTATTTAAGAATCTATATAACTTACATCTTAGCCACTGAAAGATAATTATATGTGTATATACTTATAGAAGTATAGTCTATATAATACTCATTTAAACATGTACCTAATACATCCACATACACACTCTTGCCAAGGCTTCCAGATTTATCCTTTAGGTTAAATATTATCTTGTTAAGAGCTTTCAGTTGGTTACAAATGTCTTTTTGTTTCTCCTCTAGGATACTACGGGGATGGCCTAAATGCCATCATTGTGTTTGCTGCCTGTTTTCTGCCAGACAGCAGTCGAGCGGATTACCACTATGTCATGGAAAATCTTTTCCTGTGAGTGATATTTACAACAAAATGTTTTCAGTTAATGTCTGTGGGCATGCGATGGCAGATAGAGCATCTTTAATAAAAGGAAATAGATGATGTAGACTATTCTAAGCCTTTGATTAAAAGTTGATGAAATCGGTGTCAAGGAAAACTGCTCAAGAGACCAAAAGCTTTAGAGGAGCTGTTTTGTCTGTAGAATGAATTGAAAACAAAATGAACACAGTCTGGTCTGCATTTTAGAATTCTGTAACATTTCCTTTGGGTGAAGTATTATTTTTGTTCTCTGATAACATGTTCTTAGCCAACTGATGATAACCTGACTTCATTTATATCTGCCTTTATTTAATCTGACTTGCCCTTAGTATATAATAACATTGCTGACATTTTTGAAAGTCAGGTTTCTAACCTACACATTTTTCAAGTGTACCTGCATTAAAAAAAAAAAAAAAGAAAAAAAGATAACTGCAAATAAATGAGTAATACTCTCAAAGAAGTGATCTTAGGTAACTGCATTCTTCTCAAGCTGAAGAGGGAATATGTGCAACCATTCTTAAATGTCATGCACCCTGTAATTTAAATGTTATATAATTATGGTGAAATAAGATGAACTCTTTCATGTGGGAACTGCAAACACTTATCTTTCTTCCTGTGATCAGATATGTAATAAGTACGTTAGAGTTGATGGTAGCTGAAGACTATATGATTGTGTACTTGAATGGTGCAACCCCGAGACGGAAGATGCCAGGGCTAGGCTGGATGAAGAAATGCTACCAGATGATTGACAGACGGTAAGTGGCTCCATTATCTAATCACTATTTTGACTTCCTCAGTGACTCCCATCTTCAGTGACCTTTTAATTTACCAAAGATGCAATCACAATTTAGGAACATTGAATTAATGCTGATTTGAGATAATAAATTATAAAAATATTAATGTGTCACTCGATGCCCCAAATTTGAAATAAAGCAGATCTTCCCCAGATTTTGTTAAATGTCGTAATCTCAAACTTGGCAACAAGTATTTTAAAGTACTCATATGCTGTTGCCATATGGAGGTGCAATTTGAGCTGATAAGCCAAAGTCCATGATTCTTTGCTAGTATCATGTAACCTTGCGGCCATTGTTGTGCACTAGGACTGTTGTGACTTAGGCTACCCTAGTGCTCTTATTTCAACATTCGCTGTTAATTCTGGCCCATATGGTGCCTTTGTGTGCCCCTTCCTCAAGACACGTCGCTTCTATCCATACTGGTTTTATTAGAACCAAACACGTTATTGCCATCTACAGGAAAATTGTCCTAATAAGCATACAAATTTATGATGTCTTCCATATGTGTGGCTTCCCCTCAGATGTGGCTCTCTGTAAAGCAACATGTGAGTGTCCTGTTATAGTAACTAAAATCCATTAATCATCTAAACATACATAAAGTAGCATTGCTAATGCTGAAAAATATGCCTGAATGTACAAAACGTTAAAATGATTATCTGAAGGCCAAACAACCACATGATATACTGTTACCATTTTCACTCTACAGAAGAAGAAACCCAGGCTCAGTAGAACAAATTGGCTAAGTTGCTAGTAAGAGTGTATTCATTTCAAAATAGTAAAAATAATGCTGACAAAAATGAAAAACATTGTTAAACAAAAACATGCCATATGGTTATAGATTTATGCACTCCAAGAATACAAAAATTCTATTTTACATTTATTCTTGTGGGAAAATGAGGTTTGAATTATGCATGTTTCAAATTATATCTCAAAAGGCATTCGTTTTATTGATCATGGCATTCTATACCTTCCTACCAGATAACAGTAACTTACATAGAATTCCCTAATATCATATATATATTCTTATTTGGGGATATACTTTCTATTTTAACTCCCACTCAAAATAGGTTATGAGTAATTTTTTTTTTTTTTTCCCACAATAGGTTGCGGAAGAACTTAAAATCATTCATCATTGTTCATCCATCTTGGTTCATCAGAACAATCCTTGCAATTACACGACCTTTTATAAGGTACGGTCATTATTGTAGTAAAAGTAGACATACTAGTTTTTAAAAATATGTATTCATTGTCTTCTGAACAAAAATTCATAAACCCAGAGAGTAGGAAAATATGTTTGCCTCTGCCTTTCCTGAAAATATACTTTGGACTACCCAGCAAGAGACTCTAATTAAGAGTGAGCATATTTTCACAGTGAATATTTTTCCCCCATAATTATAAAACATGACTTTTATACTGCTTGCTGTAAACATAGAATATAAAATAGTGAGGTTTCTATGCCATATTACAAAAGGGAACAAATAGTACTTTTAAAGTAATATATGGTATATTGTAGAGAATCAAAGAGGTAGAGTAACATAACAATGGAAAATAAAGACACACCAAGGACAGAAACAGAAGCCAGGTCTTGTCTTAATTGTTCTGTTTCTTCTGAACAAATCCCACGTAGGTTACCAAAGGTAGGTAAAGAGTCTGAGCAGCCATTTTGAGAGCTTTGTTTTGATTATCCATAAGGCTTCTTGGTTTAAATTCACTTCAAATCAGTAAATATTTGTTTATCATCTATTCTGTGTTAGATGCTGTATAACCTTACATTTCAGTGATGAAAAGTAAGATATGCCTCTTATATAGTAAGAATGAGACAGTTAAATGAAAGGGACAGTACAGGTTTTCTAGAGAGCTTTAAAAAATATAATAAAATAGGGAGGGGCAAGATAGGGGTATGGAATTAAGAGGTACAAACTACTAGGTATAAAATAAATAAGCTGCAAGCATATATTATACAGCACAGGGAATATAGCCAACATTTTATAATAACTTCAGTGGAATATAGTCTATAAAAATACTGAATCACTATGTTGTATGCCTGAAACTAATACAATATTGTGAATCAACTATACTTCAGCTAACTAGAACAATGTCTTCCCTAATGTCAGGATACCAATCAGATAAATTGAAATTTTTCCATCTCAAAGTTATTAATGAATCCCTAAGAAAAATTCTGATCACTTCACTTCTGGAGAAAACAATTAAAGGTTAAAATCCTTTATATTTTTTTTACGTAGATTTTACTGTGCCTTCCAGAGTCCACCTTTTTTGTTCTGTGTTCACTTATTTATTTAGCATTCCCATCCCCTACTTCCAAAAACTGAGCAGTAGCAGGATTCAACCTAGTTTTCTTCTGGCAAAGATTTCTTTACTATACCATGTTATATCACTTTAAAAAATAATGTGAGCTTTTAAGACGTACAAAAAGCCACTTATTTTAAGATTAGCAGAAAATGCTTTGACAGGGGAGTAGGAAGAGCTTATATAAACTTTAATGGGTAAAAAAGCAAACATTAGAATTGATATTGATTCACTGATGTTTATTTAATAGTTCAGCTCTTATTATAAAACAAATATATTTCTTCCTGATAAATACTTGTTATGGTAAGAGTATTGAAAACAGATTGTAAGTCAACATTTATTGAAGGGCATTTCAAGATAATAATAATAATTACAACAAAAATAATAAACTTATAGCAAGTAGTGTTGTGGTAAATCACATATAATAATGGCCTACCTTTACTGAGTGCTTATATGCATTATTTTATTTAACCCTAATGACAGCCCTCTGAAGGAGGTGCTGCTTACTATTTCTGTTATATAGGAAAAAACCCTGAGGTTCAGTGAGGTCAAATAAATTGTCTAAAGCAGGAGCCAGCAAACCCATTCTGTAAAGGATCAGATATTAAATATTTTAAGTGTTATGGGCCATACAGTCTCAATCACAACCACTCAGCTCTGCCATGGTAGGGTAAAAGCAGCCATAGACAATATGTAAATAAACAAGTATGGCTGTGTTCCAATAAAACTTGATTTATGAATACTGAAATTGAATTTTCTGAAATCTTTTACATGTCACACAATATTCTTCTTTTTATCATTTTTCAACCATTTAAAAAATGTAAAAACCAGTTGTAGCTCAAGGATGTAAAAAAAAAAATCATAAGCTGGCTTTGGCCCACGGGCCATGGTTTGCCAACCCCAGGTCTAAGGTAACACAGCCAAGAAATGAAAGAATCAGGCTTTGAACCCAATGTCTGCATAATTCTAAAGAATTATGTTCATTGTGTTCTACAATTTCATCATGTAAGACCCTCTTTAAATATCCCTCTGTAAATCAGTCTACATCAGTGTCATCAATTTTTTGAACTGAAAAAAAGAGGTCACTAAAATGTATTATAGGTCTTTTCACTGCTAAAGGGTAACACCTATGATAGAGGTATATGGCAAGTTCTTTTTTTCTTTTAATTCATGTATTTTTTAAATTGAAGTATAACTGATTTACAATGTTGTGTTAGTTTCTGGTGTTGGTGTACAGTGAAGTGATTCAGTTTTATATATATATATATAAAACTGAATATGAAAAAGAATATATATCATATTTCCATTATGGTTTATTGCAGGATATTGAATATAGTTCCCTGTGTTACACAGTAGGACCTTGTTGTTTATCTATTTTATATATATAGTAGTTTGTATCTGCTAATCCCATACTCCTAATTTTTCTCTCCCCCCTCAAATTCCTTTTTTTTAAAATGAATTGTTTGTCTGTGTCAAGCGTTGGGTTAGGTGCTGGAGGCTGAGAAATTAAATAGCTCAATTGCTGTCCTCAGGGAGTTCACAGCCTGGCAGCTGACACAGGCAGACTAGAAAACAGTTATAATACAGGGTACAAAGGAAGCACGATGGGGGCTGATAACTCACGGTGAGTGTGAGTTTTAAGGTAACAGGTGGAGTGTGAAGGCTGAGAGTCTGCATCGAGAGGCTTTCCAGAAGAATGTGCCCTCAAGTTGAGTTTGGAAGACTAATAGCATTGGCTAGCTAAAGCCAGGTAGAGGAAACAGCAGGTACCAACACACCAAGAAGGAGATGCCGTACACCAGGCATGTTTAGAGAACTGTACATTCCAGTGTGGAGGTGTCCCTCGTGCATAACTAACTTCTTCTGCCTTTTTATTCCACCCCCTCCATCTTTTATCATCAAAACCTGAATTTAGCTTGAAAACTCTGGAGGAAGGAAGTGGCCTAAGGTAGCATATTGTTGGTAGTGTGTGTTCACCCAAGGCTGATCAGGAGGACGAGAAGTGACTTTTTGGAGATGAAGGTTGTTCACAAGTCACAGCCAGTGGCCCAGGGTCAAAACTGCAAGTAAAATGTGAAAGATAGATGTATGGAGAACTGACCTCGAAAAGACTTCCTATTAGAATACGCAGTAGTTGAACAGAAGACAGTACAGTTGGCGGATGGCGCGGCATGCTCCCAGCAGACTGGGGAGGCCCTTTCATTAGAGAACATTCAAGAAAGTTTGATGCTTGATCAAATTCCCTTTCAAGTGGAATGATATATTTTTAGAATTAGCTTGCTATTACACCAACAATACAAAAATGCCTCCTTCTTATAAAACATCCAATCATTATAAAGACCAAGTTCTTCCTTCAGCAACTACCGACTCTTGTACCCAACCCCCTTCCCCAGAGGCAAATTCAGGGGTCTCCTTGCAAGTTGTTTTCTATGCATTTACACACATCTAAAATGACGACATTGAGATGAAAGCCGTCTGCCATTCAAATCCGATTATTGCAACATTGTTTTTTGAGCATTGGTTCATCTGGAATGACCTTTCAAGATTTAAAACTTAAAAAAGTATACATATATTTAAAATAAAAGTAAAACTAAAAAAATAAGAGGAAAACAACTTTATATATACTTTAAAAATATATCAACCGTGGTAGATTCTGAAAGAACTAATGACAAGATTTTTGTTTGCTAAAAACAAACAAGCAAACAAAGGGAAACAAACCATAAACCAGTGACAGTTCAGAGTGGCAGGAACCACCGGGAGACCATGCAATGTGTGGACCCTGCAGTCAGGCTGCCCGGGTTTAAATCTAGGCTTTGCCACTTACTGAAGGTGAAATCTGGGCAAACACTTAACTCCCTATGTTTTCAGTTTCCTTATCTATCTTTAAAAAGAGAACAATAATAGTCTCTACCTCATTAGGCTATCCATCATAGGAAATAAAAGAGTTAATATATATAAACCAGTTAAAACAGTGTCTGGCACATAGTAACTACTCAAATAATGTAGCCATTCTTCTTAGTAAGAGTGCTGGGGCAAGGTGATAAGAATTTTCAAGAAGAGGCAGCAGCCTGAGAAGGGATGGAGGAGCGACTGATATCTTTTTCCTTTTCTTTTTTCTAGTTCAAAGTTCAGCAGTAAAATTAAATACGTCAGTAGCTTATCAGAACTCAGTGGGCTGATCCCAATGGACTGTGTCCATATTCCAGAGAGCATCATCAAGTAAGTCCTGATGGTTTTGAAGATTTGTTAAGAAATATTGCATGTCTGGAGAAGGAGATTAGAAAATAACTCATTTATAAAATATGGGGAAATGGCATTACCTTATATTTAAAACGAATATTAAATATTCTCCAATAAATATTTTCCTTTCTTATAACCTAGCGATAACTGTTCTGTTCTTTCAGATCTTCTTTCACATAATCTTCTATTGGTGTTATTGAAATTTCCTCATCTTTATCTTGAACTTACTACCATTTTGGATTAACATTAATCAGCAGATTTGTTACTTGTGTCTTGCATGCCACACAGACCCAGTATGTTTTGTGCATAGCCTGGATTTCTTCACTGCCTTACATAAAGTAATTTATCTGCTTGACCCTAGGAAAAGAGAAAAAAAATTACCCTTTCTCTGTTTTCTTCTCAGTCCTTTTTCTTCATGGTTCCCTTCAGGTGAAAGATAAAGCAGAGTGGTGGGTGGTGCGGTTAGGAATGACCTCCTTACTCAGTACAGGGTAAAGCCTGTGGGAAGAAAGTATGGATACTGAAGGTTGTAGGATTATGCTGCAAAAATAATAAAAATAAAAAGTTAACCAAACAACTGCTTGGAGCTGGGACTTTAAAAACATGACGCTGGAGAAGGAACCCTCCTAACTGGTTCATTGTTGCAAAAGAGCTATTGTTTACTGTCGATCATGTTTTTCTTTCACTGTGTCTGATTCACTAGCTTTCTGTGTGATTAAAACTGGGAGGAATCTAACCATCAGCTCCAGAGGAAACAGTCAAGGATAACAAGGATAACAATAACAACCATCTTCCTCCATAAGATGGAGAGCAAAAGTGACCTCCCAATTTGGGCTTCCAAAAAAGAGTCCCCTCACTTTAAAAAAAAAAAAAAAGGCACAGAAACTGGAAGGAAGTGTCTCTGCTGTGCTAGGCATAGAAGTGCTCTATTTATATCTTGTATTTAATCCCCACAGTAAACCCCCGTTTACAGATAAGGAAGACAACTTAGGAAGGGGACGTTACTTATGCAAAGTATAAGTAGGAAGAAGGAAGAGATGGAACTAGAATTCAAATCCAGGTCAGCCCAGGCCCTTTTCTAGCAGATTTCCTTACCTCCCTTAAAAAACCATCTAAAGTCAAGGCTCAGAAGCAGCTGCATTTGGTTCTCCGGCATCCCAATATCAGGTAAGAACAGAGGGTACCGGCTGGGTTGAGAACTGCCAGTTAGCTCAGCTGAATCGAGCAGAGTGTTCATAAGCTCCAAATGGTGGCTTTAATTCTCACTAGCTTCACAGAGTCCCGAAACCAGCACACCTTCTAGCTCTGGCCTGCTGCCTCAAAAAAGGGACCCCGGGCTTCCCTGGTGGCGCAGTGGTTGAGAATCTGCCTGCTAATGCGGGGGACACGGGTTCGAGCCCTGGTCTGGGAAGATCCCACATGCCACGGAGCAGCTGGGCCCGTGAGCCACAATTGCTGAGCCTGCGCGTCTGGAGCCTGTGCCCCGTGACGGGAGGGGCCGCGATAGAGAAAGGCCCGCGCACCGCGATGAAGAGCGGTCCCCGCACCGCGATGAAGAGTGGCCCCCGCTTGCCGCAACTGGAGAAAGCCCTCGCGCGAACCGAAGACCCAACACAGCCAAAAATAAAAACAAACAAATAAATAAATAAATAAGAAAATCCTTAAAAAAAAAAAAAAAAGGGACCCCATCTCCAAAAGCCACTCCTAGTCTTTAAAAGTACTGGAGCACCCACCTCCTATAATGCTGTCTTCCTTTACAAAAGATGACAAGGACCTTCCCTCGTCAAGTGGAAATGAGCACTGGACATTTTCTCGGTAAATATGGCAGTGCTTCCCCAGTGTGGCAAGTGGAAAAAGAGAAGAGAGTGGGCTTTGGAGGCTTAGCATTAGGTGTGAACCTTCCCACCTGCCTCTCTCAGACTTAAGGAAACCTATTTAAAACCCTGAGTCTGGGCTTCCCTGGTGGCGCAGTGGTTGAGAATCTGCCTGCCACTGCAGGGGACACCGGTTCAATCCCTGGTCCGGGAAGATCCCACATGCGCGGAGCAACTAAGCTCGTGCGCCATAACTACTGAGCCTGCGCTCTAGAGCCCGTGAGCCACACCTACTGAAGCCCGCACACCTAGAGCCCGTGCTCCGCAACAAGAGAAGCCACCGCAATGAGAAGCCCACGCACCGCAACAAAGAAAGAGTAGCTCCCGCTCACTGCAACTAGGGAAAGCCTGTGCACAGCAACAAAGACCCAACGCAGCCAAAAATAAAATAATTTTTAAAAAAACCAAAAAAAACCCTCTGAGTCTCAGCTTCAGCATCTTTAAAATGAGAAAGTAAGGAGCAATGGAAGGGTCCTGAGGATTGAATGAGAACAGTGTACGTAAAGCATTGAGGAAGCCTGGCACAAAGCTGGCAGTCCAGAATGTTATTTATTGTAATTGTGTTGCTTTTAGAGACTTGATACTCATACAGGGAAGTTTAGTTGTTGAGAAGTTAAACATGCCTGAGGAGCTTTTCATTCATCTACACATGTCAGTTTTCAAGGGCTCCATTTGGGAAAAGTTTCTTTGGGAGGAAGGGCTTCATTTGGAAAGAGTTTCTTCTGGAGGAGGAAATTTACAACCACGCACGCCCTCCCCATGTGTCCATGATTGATTTCTCCTGTCTTTTGTAATCCATCTCCTCTGGATGTCCTTTCTCTCGTTTCTGTGACTGACCCTCATTGCCTCATTTTCATATTATGCCATTTTCAAATTGATAACAAGCCATAGCTCCTTCCCATTACACAATAGCATTCAGAGGGTCTGATCTCATCCAACCCCAAGACCAATATTCAGCTGGGATGGAGCCCGTCATCAAAGGGCTTAAATGAAAGAAAAACGAGCCCAATCTGGAATCAGATTTATAATCACTGATTACAGGCGATTCTTATTATTTGTGGCAGTGGTGTTCTTACAAGATTTGAATAAAGTACTGAACCGCTGTTTCTAGGGGGAATACAGGGCTGAGTTTCTCTGAGTACTCAGTCACAACATTTTCATTTACCGATTAATATATAACCTTGTTTTATTGCGTTTCTGTTTAAAGATACTTTATTTGATCTGTACTGTTGATTCACTAACACTGAACTCAGGGCCAACAGCACTGTAACTTGTGCCTGAATAAAGCGTATCTAACACACATATATCCCTCCCTAAGGCACACCATAGCCTCCCTGTGCTTAGGAATGCCAGATGGTACTTAAGCACAATGTTTGGGGAACATTTTTAATAAAGAAAGAGATCGCCAGCAAAAAGCACAAAAATGAGAAAAACATGGCACTTCAGAGACTGTAAAAAGCCTACTTGTTTGCAGCAAAAGAGCTGAGACGAGAAGGCAGAGCCTCGCCTAGTTCCACATCAGCTGGGAACCCACAGGTCAGGTGACTCAAATTTCTGGTCACTCTGTGAACGTCCACAAGTGACCACGAAAGTGCCGTAAGTACTGCTTTAGAGGTCGCAACTATGGTTTAGCAAGTAGGCGAATTTGCAAACACGGAATCTGCAAATCATGAGGATTGGCTGTATATAATCATAAATTCGAAATCATTGACTATATCTAATAAAAATAAGATTTCTCCCCAAAGGCAATTTGATTACTCTTTGGGTAGGCTTTTCCTCTCATGTTTTGACTGTTCTGTAAAACACTGACCTGTCATTTTTTTCCATCTGTCTGCTCGTTTTCCTCACTGCATTCATTTTTTATCCTGTAAGGTACGATGAAGAGAGATCTTATAAGAGAAGTGTGAGGTAAAAGTCTCCTGATCTACAATTCACGCTGGGCCCTCTGTGTGTGTACACCAGTGTCTTACTTGTGGGTGACCTCAACACGCTATCAGAGCAAGAGGTCCTCGTATCAGTCCCTTGTAGTATATCATTTCCCGTCTTTGTCTTGTGTGTAAAGAAAGCTGTTGAGGTCAACCTAATTTGCAACTGAAACCTACTAAACCAGATACGTCCCTGACTTGGCCCAGGCTGCAAGCTAACTTTAACTGTCCCCAACAACTGCTATGGCTGTTTCCAGCTTTATTCAGCCAGCATGTTGCCAATTTTCTTGCAACGTTTATATCTATCATCTTTATGAAGGACTTTGCAAAAGAAACGTACATAAACGTTGAATTGGAGTTCTTAAAACACCATATTTAATTGAAGGAATGTGTCTCAGTGCTCCAAAGGTTGGTTTTTAAAAGCACATACGCTCCACTTATGTTTGGCTCTGCTTTGCTGGGTGACTCTTCTCACGCTCTGCTTGCTTCTTTTTTGTTTCTTTTCTACACTGCTAATTTTTGCTCATGCAGACTGGATGAAGAACTGAGGGAAGCGTCAGAAGCAGCTAAGTAAGACTTGGTTTCCATTCAGCAGCTGGCAGTGATGTTGGCTTGCATTTCAGGAATGAATTGGGAGAACCTGCATGCCTGGTGTTTTATTCTTGCATCCTAACAGTAATGCTGCCCTTTAAAAGTTTCCTTTGTTCCATGATAGATGTAATTTCTGTTCTTTGTACTACACTCTATTTGCCAGCCCCCCCCCCGCCCCCGCCCCATGATCTTGGTTATCTTGGTCATCTTGTTACTGTTGTTTAATTTCTTTTAAAAATATACATGCAATTTTAGGCACTACAGCCAAAGAGACACATCACAGGCACCTGCCACATACAGTATAACATCCAGATGATCGCTTGGCTATATTGAGGCAATAAACCTCACCGATTCATACTAATGCAGAAAAATGATGGCAAGTTGAATTTTGCAATAGTTTTGTAGAACCAAATTCACGAATTTCCAAGATTTTTTAAAAACACCTTATTTAGTGACTGGCAAATACAGCTCAACTAACAGTTTCTGAGCTATTTGGATGAATAAAAAAATTATTGCTCACTATTATTAAAGTATAGTTTTCAAAACAGCACAATCATAACTTTAATGCAAATATAAAATGAATACATGCCAATGATTTTATTCAACTAATTATTTAATGAAGGAACCAGTAAGCTGTTAAAACTAGTTCAAAGAGCATTTGAAAAGCTAGACGTCTATAGGCAGTTTATAAAGGAACATTAGGATAAAAATATTGGTTTAGATACAAAACTGATTAATGTTCAACAGAGCAATAAACTGTAACCTTAGGGTTATCTTTTCCACTGGACAGAAATTATTTGCATCTCTGCTCAGTAAAAATCTACAAGTTAACATGTGCCTCTACAGAGTTGTAATAAGATCAATAGAAAGTCAACTCAGCACTGCTTTTAAAGAATATCCAGTAATTTCCTTTTCTTATTTCTCGGTCACAAATAATTTTTCTGCCACCTTATGTGAAATCTAGACAAGAATATTTGCTGTATTAAGCTTCTCCATTTCAAATGTTGCTTACACTGTTAATTTTTATAACCCGTTCCTGTTTTAATAGATATTGCAAAAGCAGAAAGCCCGGACAATGTCCAAACAGCTACAAATTCTGAATAAGAAAGATCTAAATTAGTGAAGCTTTACCTGCATAGGTGGTAAATGCCAATGCCTCATGAAAACAATCCATTTAGATATTTTGTGCCTACAGCACATTTTTACAGCAGGTAATCTGTAGAATTATTTGCCTATAGTAGGGATCTTTTGGGTTTAAAAACTCAAGGAAAGGTTTTTGCTTTAGAAAGTTTAGCATTAGAGTAGTTTACTGTTAAATATTCCTATCCTCTAGTTTTCTTTCAAGGTAACTGACACCCATTTAGACTAACAATACTCAAAATTACACACATTTTTACTCTAACAGAATCTTCTTAGTCTCTAACTCAACTGTTGAAAACAAGAAGTTGTGGAAAGAAGGAAGGTATTAGGAATCAAGGAACCGAAAGTTGGTGTGATGTACCCCTTCAGCAGTTATCTGTGCTCAAATTGCACTGTGTCATGAGTAGCGATTAGTTTCCCTTTCGTATTCATTTTTTTTAGGATAACGTATTTATGAAATTAAGGAGCTGTTTTCAAGACAGACAAAAGATGGGGAAGGAGCATCAATAATTTTCCAGCCAAACCCACTACAGAGTCCTAGTCCTGTCCTATCATTACCATAAAATCTTGCCTCCTTCAATAGATGTTTTCCCTCCATATTTCTACTCTTCCTGCTTAGCTACCACAGGAAAACATTTATCATTTTTGGTTTAGTTGTGTAGCTTTCTCTTTCTTTCTCTCAAATTCTTCATTTTGTTCACTTATCTACTGCCACAGACCCTCTCCCCCGATATCTAAATGGTCTTGGGTGGTCCTGAGATGTCTTGATCTCCTTCCTAAAGGAAGCACCAAGCTCATGCCTAGTACATACTAGATGCTCAGTAAATTTCTGCTGCATGAATTGGTGAATGTGCATTAAGACTAAGATCATTGCTGTGGGGCAGTGGTTCTCAATCTTAACTGTGCATCAGAATCACCTGGAGCACTTGTTAAAACACAAGTGTCCTGGGCCTCGCCCTCAAAGTGTCTGATTTGGCAGGCCTGAGAATCTGTATTTCTAACAAGTTCCCAGTAATGCTAATACTGCCAGTCTCAGTACCTTGCTTTGAGAATCACTGTCTTAAAGTAAATGGCTGAATAAAAATAATTAGATTTGTCCTAGGAGATCTACGCTCTTGCTTTGGATTCAGTGAGTAAGCCGCCTGTCTGAATTCTCCTCCAATTGATCCTACTTCTTCTGATGGTGACATTACAGGGATGAGGCAATGAGATATATCTGCGCATCTGAAAACGTGGAAGGATAAAGAATTTTACTCTGTTGACCCCACCGATGATTGAAATCCCTCAGAATCCTTCCGTTTTAGCACGCTAGCTACATCTTCTTGACTACCTTTCAGCCTCTGAAGTGGTCCCCCAACCCTTGGACAGACTGTAGAGGATGATTTGAGGATCAGAAAACATAATCACTGCAGATCTATGGTTAGATTCTAGAAGCCAGAAAAACCAGGTTCCTTTCACGAACAGATGCCCCCTGACTTTCCACACGACCTTAACTAGGATGCTTCAGGCTGGTCCTAACAAAAGCAAACACGTAACCCTGTCTGTCAGGGAACAAAGCCTATCTGTCTTTAGTCCCACTAGTGTTTTTAAACATTCACCCTCTCCCCACATACACATACACACACATACCACCTCCACCTCTAATGGACTTTCAGAAAGCAATTTCCTCAGCCTGCCTTATTTTTTCCTTAAACCTTTAGTTTTATATAGGAAAGAAAATACTTTCAAAGGATAAGTTGTATCTATAGAGCCGTTCTTATTTTGAAAACGGCGAAGAATCCGTCTGTCGCCTCTGGAGTGACAGTAGTACGTGAACTGCAAATTGCTGTTTGCTCTGGAAGGATTACGCAAAGTTAAAAAGCAGAAAAGCTAGGTTTGGAAGACTGCCCTGCCTGGATTCCATTCCAGCTTTACTAGGTTTTTCTAGAACACTGTCAACACTTGCCTGACTGTCCTTGTTCACTAGAGTTGCCAGGTATCCTCCATAAAAATAGCACCACCAGCGAGAAGGGTAGCTGGAGAGGGGCAAAAAGCCCTCTGCCCTTCTCAGGGAGCCAGACTTCTGCCATTTTCAACAAAATACCTAACATTAATAACTGAACCTCTGATGTGCAGACAGATACCCTGGCTTGTGAAATTATTCACATTACAAAAGGAACTCTCGCATGTAAAAAGGATCACAGCCTCTCTTTAAATAGTGTTTGTTTGCCAACAATAAAATATTTACCAGAGGGGAACAAGTAACAGTTGAAGTGTTAAGTATTAATTGGAAATTAATATAAAGCAAATTTGAAATTGGCTAACAGAGGAATCACATGGAATATCAAAAGCAGCTAATATTACACAAGAAAGCATAAACACATTCATACACCATAATAATAGTTTCCTTATTTTATATGGTTACATTTTTCTTTCTGAACACAATCAGTTTAGGTTAATGTTAGGACTCACTTGTTTGACCTGAATACAGATCAGCTGTAAGGTATTTTTCTGTAACAACACCAAAGAAAGCTGAAATTGGCATTCTTCCTTTTAGTGTCTTGGAAAATCTTTGTTGTTGTGAAAACTGAAAGTTAACTGTGTTCCTATGTAAATAATATCAGGCTGCTTGAGAGGGATTGTCCTTTGTGTCTAAAATATTATATTATTTGGGTTACAAATAAAAATTTGCAATATAATGTTCCCTGAATAAGATAGATTGAAAAGTCAGGAAAAAGAAAAAACAAACAGAAAAAACAAGGACAGAAGAGACTGCTGGAGGTGTTTGGAGTTCTCAATCTTCCTTTTATATTTCTAAATCAGGAGCAATTACTATATTTCAAAACTGATGGTAAAAGAATCAGAGCTTAATCTCATCATCTGTTCAGGTGTAGATGTGTTCAGTAGTAGCAATGGGACCACACTAAACAGTTTAAAAAGGCCAAATCTGTCGTGTTTACAAAGTGGTAACAGTGGAGAAAATGTTTACTGCTTCCTTTTTTTTCCCCCCCTTGCACTCAGAACTAGCTGCCTTTACAATGACCCAGAAATGTCTTCTATGGAGAAGGAGTAAGAATTCACCATCAATGACAACTGTGTGGTTACTTATTATGTTGTATGGCTGGGCTCTGAAAGACAAAAATACATTGAGGATTGGGTAAACACCGTTTAGATGTTCAGCTTTCATGTTCTCTATTCCTGAATTTAGAAACTTAAAGAGAAATGTGCCAGCTTAACACCATCTCATTCATGATCACCATTTGGTGACTTAAGGACAACCTAAGTCTTCACTTGGCATTCTATTTTTCCAGTCCAAAAGCGAGGAGAAAATGAGTATTTGAGCCAGATGTAAAAGCACTTGGGCAAGAGGAATGCAACTCTGCTTTCTGAATTACATCATTCATATTTTAATTAGTGAAAGTAGGGACTTCCATTTGAACTTATTTTGGTGGATGGGAGAGGAAACGTCCTTGTTTCGAAAATTCAAGAGGCAGCTGAGTCCGGATGGAACTTTAGAAATGATCTATTCCATCTAGTCTCATCCGGTGAGAAATAAAAATTGAGCATGTACTGGGTTCTTACCACGTGCCAGGTTCTATGTAAAAACCTGCACGCACACTCTGATTTTTATCCTCAGAATAAGCCAATGAGGTGCGTTTTGTAGATAAGGAAAGAGCAGCATAGAGAGATTAGCTGGCCAGTCCAATTTGTACAGCTGTAAGAATGGCCCAGAGCTGGGAGTGGAGCCTTTGCAGGGCAGTTTCAGAGCCAGTGGTTTTGAAATCAGAGAGAGGTGGTCTTAATGCTGGAATGGGTATTCAACCTCTGATCTAACAGAACACCGGGGAGGACAAAATTTGTCACCTAAGACAAATAGAGTTCATTACTGTCCCGGTCAGTTTCAGGGAATAAACTGTGGTCACCATCATGCTCTCAGGGAAACTGGCCATCCAATCGGGGGCTCCTAATTGGGTTTGAGTTGTGGAGAATTTAACATTGTCCTTCACAGGAATCCAGAAGGAGGAGCAAAGATCACATTTAAATGTATCTGCTATTGTCACATTTTGTTCTCTTGTGACCTCCTTTCCCTGGAGGAGGTCTGAAGGGAAACTGGAAAATCTCAGTGCACTTACTTACTCTGCAGTTGCCATGGTGACCTTACAGTTTAAGGAAGTTTATACACAAAAACTTGAAAGAGAAGGTCTTTACTGAAAAGTACACAAAGAACAAAAGCTGTAAAAGAGACCTTTGAAATTGAGCAGCTACTTTTCTGAAGGTTACACTGGTCCCACCTTTTTTGAGATGAAGACAGCAATTGCTTCAAGCAAACTGCCACGCGAAAATTCGGCAAAACAAAAAAACCATAGGCCCTTAGTCCATCTAATTCTCTGTGCAAATCATCCCTCCCTCGTCAAAACAGCGCCCCCTAGAGCAGAGTCCTGTGCCCACAGTTAACGAGCTGCGCGGACGGATGTCCCTCACTAGCCTACAGCTGCTACATCTGCGGGCTTACCCACTCCTTTGCCTGCCTTGTGTGTTTTGCTCCTCATCTGTATAATGGGCTGTTTGGGCTGGGGAGAGGGCAAAACACTGCTTCTGTTGGGGTTCATTCCAGGGCTGGGCATGGGGGCGGGGGGATGCTGCAAATTGTTAACGTTACTTCCCACTTCTTAGAAAATACTCTTCTCCGGGCTTCCGCTTTCTTCAGCCCTCTCTTTCCTAAGCTCTTCTTTACCAGGCACACGCTCACAGTGTGGAGGATGTGAAACGGCAGGAGGGCCAGAGTGGCCGAGATATTTTTCTGCTGACTTGCAGCCCTGGGTTTCTGGCTTTCTTTAGTATCAGAATACCAGGCTTCGTTTACCTTCTGGTTCCTGAGTGGAAGCATTTTACACCTTCTCTAGCTAGTATTAAATGGATAAACTGCAAAATGGGCAAAGGCTCTTCCAAGGAGCTCAATTAAGGCCGAGAATAAAATGCGATGTGTGCTGATACTGTAATGGCCTCTCATTTTCCTCAGAGAGAGAAGGGAAGGTTAAGCCCATCTCCCTGCTCTTCCTACAGAAAACATGAGAGTTTCCTTTTATCATTAAACAATATTGTCAGACGCTTTGTAAGAAACCTCGTTTAACACACATTAGGAGCCAAACTAGCCTATAGGAAATTAGCAGAAAGCTACTATGTCTCACTGGAAAATTAGTTCTAGAAAGTGAAGCCCATCTGCCCAATGAGGAATACTCCTTTCATATTTCAAGTCTGATTAAAAGTAAGTTTTTTCCGAAAAGCATACTATTTTTAAAAGTAGCCCCAGGTGCTTGTCTCCTTCACTCTCAGGTTTGGATTTTATTTATTCATTCATCTCCTAAAACCTGCAACATGACTTTTTATATTCTTACACACATAAAAAGTGTACATGATCCAGGAGAAGTGGTTCTATGTGGGGAGACTTAAATTAGTGGCATCATCCATAGCTTCATCAGCTTCACAACACAACTGCTGTCTCGGAAATTAATCTCCAGTGTGGTTTCCTGTATTAACTTAAAAATCATCCACTTTTGACTATCTCTTGCTCCTTCCATAAACCGGGTTATTAAATTTCAACTTTTCAGCTTCTTGTTTACCAAAAGCTGAAGGGTTAAATTAAACCCTAAAAGGTTTACAAAATAAGTCAGTATGAAAAATGAGATGTTTCAAAATGGTGTGTTTTTTTCAGATTTTTATCAGGTGCCTAGGTGATGAAACAAAGTGACCGTGCCCTTTAAACTTTTCAAGATGATTTCAAGTGTTCTGACCCACATTCACACTTTTCAGATGTTGTGCCCCAAATGTAATAAATATTTTCTTGGTCTGCAAAAGAAACTGAGCCACCACCATATGAATAAGAATAAAAATCCAATCATCAATCAAACAATACATTCTTTTGGGAATAACTGCAGCTGGAAGTCCGTTTTTGAAGCAAAAACAAGTCAAGAAGGATCTGTCTTTTGAAAATGCATATTAGAAAAAGATCTAATCTAAAAGATCGAAGGGGTCAGAGTGGATAAAAAGAAGACACCTCCATGGTAAAACCCTGCTGGTAAGAAAACAAGTCAGATCCTTGAGGGCATAAAATAGAGATTAATATCCATGACAACCTGGCCTCTCCTGACAGTCAGCATGGCTGGATTTGAAAACTCCCAAAGGAGACAAGATTATTGTAAGCAGAGAGATGATTTTCCCATTTCAGAAAGACACAGAGAGCTACTACTGCTACTCTACTACTAGTACTAATACTACTGCTACTAATAATAGACATTTACTGTGTGCTCATTATGTGCAACTGAAAACACTTTAGACTTAATCCTTAGCAAGCCGTGAGAGAGATACGATTGTTCTGCTTCACAGATACAGAAATGGACACTTAGAGAAGATAGGTAACTAGGCCAAGGCCCCAGAGCTAAGAAGTGGTAGAATTGCTGAGGGTATTTCAAAGGAAGGATACCTTAACTACTGTAAACTGGATGGGTTGGCTTTATTTGCAGAGCTGCGAGAATGAACAGGGCTCAGCTGCTGCAGATTCCACAAGCAAAGCACAGTAACCTTTGCAAGATACAGACTTAAGGCTCGGGAGGGAAGGCAGACCTAAGCAAACTCCGCACATACTTCCCAAACTGCCTGTTTCAAACAAAGCGTTTTTCTTTTCTCATGGTGGAAGTTCCTCTGAGTGTTCACTGGCTGTAGCCCTCTTCTTTGGTAGGTGCCAGGAAGTTGTGATATGTTCAAGGGAGGCACAAGTGGCCCGAAGCCATTTTAGGCTTCTTCCCTAGATATTTGGGAACTCAGTAGACATTCTTTTTTTTTTCCATCTTTTTTTTTAATTGAAGTGTAGTTGATTTACAATATTGTGTCACTTTCAGGTGTACAGCAGTGATTCAGTATACATATATACGTCATATATATATCATATATATATATATATGGTATATATATATTCTTTTTCAGATTCTTTTCCCTTGACCTGGAGATTATCATACTAAGTGAAGTAAGCCAGACAAAGGACAAATGTCATGTGATATCACTTATATGTGGAATCAAAAAAAAAAAAAAAACCCCGATACAAATGAACTTATATACAAAACAGAAATAGACCCACAGACATAGAAAACAAACTTATGGTTACCAAACTCAATAGACATTCTTTACAACAAGCTTCTCTTAGGATATAAGAATCCATCTCATTAAAGTAGTTGGCGCCCTTTTCAGGCAAATCCTTTGACTTTAGAAAATTTTGGAGGGTGAGAGTGAAAGCAGTGGAGTCACAGCCGGCGAGTCCCTCACGCAGCACCTGGAGGGGAAAGAGAGTGCCTCCCACCCATGGACACCTCACACACACGGTTCAGAAGCACACAGAACCAAGCACGTGCTGTCACGGAAACGACAGACGATTCAGGAGCGAGGTGGCCTCTACCTGCGGGGAGGGACGTGTGGGCCACAGTAATGCTAGCCCCCCTCGGTTTATCAGATTTTTCTAAATTATGGTAAAATACACCTAACACAAAATGTATTGAATAGTGTCTTAACCATTTTTAAGTGTACAGTTCAGTGATGTTAAGTACATTCACGTTGTTAGGCAACCGATCTCCAGAACTTTTTCGTCTTGCAAAACTAAAAATCCATCCCCATTAAACCACAGCTCCCAACCCCCCACCCCCCTTCTACTTTCTGTCTGAATGTGACTGCTCTAGGGCCCTCATATAAGTGGAATCACACGATATTTATCTTTCTGTGACTGGTTTATTTCACTTGGCTTAATGTCCTCAAGGTTCATCCATGTTGTAGCAACTGTCAGTTTCCTTCCTTCTTAATATTCATTGTATGTACAGACCACATTTTGTTATCCATTCATCCCTCGATGGACACTTGGGTGGCTTCCACCTTCTAGCTATCGTGAACGATGCTGCTGTGAACACGGGTGTAAAAATATCTGTTTGAGTCCCTGTTTTTAATTATTTTGGATATGTACCTAGAAGTGGAATTGTTGGGTCATATGGTAGTCCTGTTTTTAATTTTTTGAGGAACCTCCATACTGTCTCCCATAATGGCTGCAGTAATTTACATTCCCACCAGCAGTGCACAAGGGTTCCCTTTCCTCCAACACTTTTGTTTTCTGTTTCTTCGATAATAGCCATCCCGGTGGGTGTGAGGTGGTACCTCATTGTGGTTTTGACTTGTGCTTTTTAAATAACAGCTTTACTGAGATAGAATTCACCCATTTAAACTGCACAGTTCAGTGGCTCAGCATGGTCGCTGAGTTGTACAACCAATGCCACAGTCAATTTTAGAACATTTTCCTCACCTCAGAAAGTAACCCCATCACTCTCCATTTCCCCTGACCCCAAGTCCCTGGCAATCACCAACCTACTTCCTGACTATATCTGCCTCTTCTGGGCGCTTCCTGTCAATGCAGTCACGTGGCACATGGGCTTTGGGTCTGGCTTCTTTCATTTAGCCTCACGTTTCCAAGGTCATACATACGGTAGCAAGTGTATAACTTTTCACATGTTAGAAACATACTCTTGATGAATTTAACAAAAAATTTTTAAAACTCCAGGACAAAATATCTGGGGGGAGGAATCAAAGGTGCTATGCATGAAAAAAGGTCACCAGTGGTTTTCTTTGGATGGTGGCCCAAGAGGTGACTTTTAAATTTTATTTTTCTTCATAGTTTTCTGTATTTTTCAAAAACAAAAAAACAAACATGCGTTTCTTTTATAATGGGAAAATTTTTTTTTAAATATTGGAGGGTTTTTGCCATTGTTGTTTTATTGTTTACCTCTGTCTTAGTATTTAGCGCTTGTCAGATGTTCCTTATTTCAAGCAGACCATTTTTTTGCCCCACAAGGAAAGGCCATTTACTAAAAAATAGGTGGATTTCCAAAATGCAATAATGTTCCTTATCGTAATCCACTTAAAAAAGGGAGCCTGCACACAAGTCTTTTGCCCCCTAGATCGTTTGGAAAGGTGTAAAATGCTTCCAGAAAGTTTGATAAAAGTGAACAGATTCCATACGTTAAAGAGAGCCTTGGCAACTAGGGAAGATTGTTTTTTTACCAGATTTGTCTAGTATAAGAATTGTGCATGATTTATTTTCAGTAAGTCCTTTGAGGAAAAAAAGCAAGCACAGCCCTCCTCAAATCATTACTGTTTCTATTCAGTGTCTCATGTTTCTCATTTCTTTTCTTTTTTTCTTTTTTTCCAAAGTATTAATCTGAAGCTAAAAGAAAAGCCCTAGCTGACCATGGCTGGAAGAAGAGGATGCTTTTCTGCTTCGTGGTTCTGTTGAAACATCTACCTGGAAGAGACAGGGCTGATGGTACTTTTTTCCCACTTTGCACTACCTGGTACCATTCTAAATTTCTAAGGGGAAAAACAGTAAGGGAACTTGTTTGCTCTCAACATGTTTTATGAACTTGTGTGTATTTTCCTATTTTGCCAGTTACGTGCCTCCAAGATTTTAGTTGAACCTTAGCAAGAAAGTAGGACCTTCCATTTCAATATTTCATTAACCCTTGGTGCAGTGGTATTTCATCTCTTAGACTGGTGTTGACCACTAAGATAACTTCAGTCCACTATTCACTGTGAGTAGATTTGTTTCCATAGATTAGCTGGATTTCTCCTTGGTGATCATTTCAGGTTTAAAATACACAGGGCTCAACAGTCCCTAGGAAAGTGGTCCCCACATAACTCTACCTTTAAAATCCTAAGCTTGCTTAAGACAGCCATAAAGTAGACACAGGTGTGACACCACGTCAGCTAAGTGCCCACTTGCTTCTTGTCCCCGTGAATCATCTCTTCTAACGTCTCTAAAGGAAGCCAGGCTTTCTAATTCACATCAATTTTATTTTAGTTATCAAATTGGGCATCATGTTTTCTGTGAATTGGTCTTTTTACAAAATCATTTCTCTAGCCTCCACGTTGAGAAACTTAAGGATCAATGTCCCCATTTCTGATAGCTGTCTGTGCTTCAAGCCATAAACTTAGTTCTTAGTTTAACTTAAACTTAGTTACACTTTAAGTGCCAAGTGTTCTGTGTAAGGTGGCCCACTCAGAAATTCGTTATTTGGTAACATTCAGTTATCTGAATTTCTCTCTCACATGCATTATAAAAAGTAATCTGCTTTAACACACTCTAATCACAGGTTTCAAATTAAACATGAGTCTACTATCATTTGCAAAATAGTCCTTTATAAGTCTTCATATGCCCTTTAAAACACCAATGTGGTTTAGAACCCGTGGGCCTCTAGCAGAGTGAGGGGTTTGTGAATCCAGCGCCCCTACCTGTTGCCCTATGGCCTTCGAGTCAAGAATGGTTTTCACACTTTGGGCTGAGAAAAAAAATGTTCTTAATATTTCATGACACATAAAAACTATTCAAATTTCAGTCCCCATAGATAAAGTTTTACTGAAACACGGCCACACAAATTTGTTTACAGACTCTCTGCAGCTACTTTCGTACTACAGCAGCAGAGTAGAGTAATCGCCATAGACCATGGGCCCACGGAGCCTAAAACACTGACTCTCTTTATAGAAAGCGTTTGCTGAGCCCTGTGTCAGCACATCCATCCTTCCTCCTCCCCATTTGTATTCAGATATTGGTTTCTCTAACAGCATGCACCAACGCACAAACTAATTTACTCTTAAGAAAGAGAATTTTGGCATCCACAAGTCAGTGAAACGCATGGCCTGCTGAAAAAGGCAAGGAGTCCTAGCCACGAGCCCGTGGCTCAGGTTGTGTTTACACGACCCAAAGTGAAGCCTGCTTAGAAGGCTTTTGGGTGTACAGAGAGGCATTGCTGAGGTCCTACCCTTACCCTGGAGACGATTCTCAGTCTCCAGTATCAACTATTACTAATGAGCTAGCAAAAATTAAAATGTAGTGGAGAACGGGTTTCCACCGTAGTCTGAGGGTGGTAACTGCATCCTGGAGAGCTGTTGGGGGCACTTCGAGCCCTGCGTGTCATGAGCTTTGAAATGCTTTGAAGTAGCCGTCTTTGCACAGGTGACTGAATTGCCCCGCCCTCATCTGCTTCCCGTCCGCCTCCACCCACCTTCCAGACGCGCTCTCTTACACACAGGTCAGCTCTCTTTCCTCCATAAGCCCCAGCTATCTGTGTCCTCCCCTCGGTCCCTTTCCGCTTGGTATCCTGTTAAACCATTCTCTGGGGTCCTCCTCCCTCACAGCACCTGGCGTGTCTGAGAGGAAAATCCCTGGGGCGCAGCCCCTCCCACAGCTCACCTCCGCCTTTGGCAGCCCAAGTTATGCCTCTCCCAGAACAGAGCCATCACCCAATTTTCCGGTTTGCTCACTGCTGCCCTGGCCTTAATTAGTCACAATGCTCCCTTTCGCTCAGCCGTATCCCATTTTGGAAGATAAATTACATGGTCCCCCAGCCACCGGAAGTAATGAAGAATCCGCTGTTCACCTTAGCGGTGTGAACCCGAGGACAGAGCTGTCCATAAAGGGCTCTTGTGATAGAGTCAACCAGACAGGACGACAATCTCACCATTCACATTTTCTCTGAACTTGGCCAGCCCATTCACGGAAGGCTACTCAGGTGGTATTCTGTTTGGAGCTTCATCTTCCTACATGGAAATTATGAGCATCTTGCTCAATCAGTGATTTTGTTTGGGCTGTTCTACGGGCTGCGTAACCATTCTGACAGGCATCTGCTATTTTATTATCTTAAAAAGACAAATTAATTGCATGTGCTAGAGAAATGCCACCAGGTAAATTCAAACCAAGTACATAGAAGCCTAGAAGAATCCTGAAAAAAAATAATCCCTCAGCAGATATGTAGACAGATGTAAACATTCACATCATTAACTATCTAGCTCTTGCATTCTGAGCATTCTTGCTTTGGTTCTGACTTCTGGGAACTGTTTGCACTTTTCCTGTAGATTTGTAGTTAACGGAACCAAGGGGTCATTGGGGCAAAAGCATTGTTTTCCTAAAGTGGCAACTGCTATTCACTTAGCTCCTTGATTAAGAGAAAGAACAAAAATCTGCACAGAAGATATCATCAGGGAGTAAGAAAGTTTGAGGGCAATAGCTGGGGGCGGAAGAAAACCCGGAAGTTCCTGTTGAAGCCATACAATGTTTTATGGGGTTATCTTCTAAGACAGCGGTCCCCAACCGTTTTGGTACCAGGGTCCGGTTTTATGGGAGACGATTTTTTCAGGGACAGGGTGGGGGTGGGGTGGGGTGGTTTCGGAGGTAATGCGAGCGATGGGGAGCGAGCGATGGGGAGCGAGCGATGGGAAGCAAATGAAGCTTCGCCGGCTCGCCCGCCCCTCACCTCCTGCTGTGCGGCCTGGCTCCTAACAGGCCGTGGCTGGGGAGGGGGCGGTGGGGACCCCTGTTCTAAGACATAACTCCGACATGTGTGAGGAAGTCACTACTCCAAGCCTTTGTGTTGTTAAGGTCTTGTTTTAAGTATTCAGTTATGGTACTAAGTTTGCAACCCTCATCTAATTAATCACAATGCCTCTGTAGTTTGTTCCCTTAGAAACATTTAGATGTGCACAAACTAATCTTTTATATATTTAAAGGTTTTTTTCTACCACGTATTGGATCGCTCAGAATAAAGTATCTACTAGACCTTTGTTTTGGTAAATAAATAAATAAATTCTACCTAAATAGTGCAAATTAATAATATAAAGATATGTAACAACACTATATATATATATATATATATGTATGTGTGTATATATATATATATATATATATATATCCTCTCTGTATAATTCAGAAATAAACATTGATTCCACACACAAGTGATGGCTTTCTTTTTCTGAGTCAGCAAGAATCTATTTCTAGCTTCACTTTGCAGGAGTCTTATCTGGATATCAGTCTGGCTGGGCACTTGGTCCCTGAGGACTATAAATTCTGGCTTCCTTGTCACCCAAACTTTATTCCCTTTTCATTTTTGCTTTCCATGCCTCAATGAGCTAAGCTTTCAAAATGTGTTGTTTACCCTCTGGGTGAGCAATTTCTCACTTTGGAAGCATCTCCATGTTTCATGGTTACTTGATTTTGTCAACTTCTCCTTTCTCTGTCTCTTGCCTTTTCATAGCATATGTTTATTTTTTATTTAAAATTCATTAAATGCCATTTTATTTTTAGTTGTTGTTGTTATTGTTTTGGGTTTTTTTTTACTTTTACAGCCATCAAGTGGTGTTGGGAATTACCACTAAGCTTTTTTTTTTTTTAAACCTAATAAACAAATGTGTACCTCTGCTTCTCAGAAAGTTGCTGGAGGAACCAAATGGGAAGTTGCTCTGCAAAAAGTGAGACATTGCATGTCCTCATGGTCTAGGAATGAGTCCTGGTGAATACTGTCCTCTACCCAATGAAGGGAAGGAGGACAAGAGAAGACTGAGAAGCAATTACAGGCAAATGAAGGGCATGATACTACAACGTGTACTGTTAACCTTCATTCTGCTCCCTTCACCTAGCTGGTCGTGGGAATGGAAGGCAGGCTAGGGGAAAGGATGGGTAAAATGTCGGGGATACACAGTACGGTGTATTACACAGCTGTTAGAAGCAACAAATTACACATTGATGGAGCAACACAAATCACAGGGTAGAGTGGAAGAAGGAAGAACTCAGTATTTACAGCATAGTGCCATTTATGTAAATTCTAAGCCTACACACACAAAACAATGCTACATATCAAAGTCCATGCATATTGAATGACTTAGCACACTCATTAGAGGGAATACAGGGGTAGGGTGAGGACTGGGGACCCAGAATGAAGCTGGGAGTCTAATTAAAAATCAAAATAAACAATAAACCTTTCATAGGCTGAAGTTAAAAGTAAATAAAATGAAAATACCTTAAACTTTCAGCCACAGATCATGGAAAAGCCGTGTTAAGGTGCTCTGGGTCGTCAGGGGCTATTCCCTTCTACAGCTTTCTCCTGTAGTTGTACCATTTCCCTGCATTGGCAGTATCAGTGCTGCAGCAGCTGCCAGAAGCCTGCCCTGGGCTACAGCACCCTGAACAGTCACGGAGCTTTTAATGAAACTGGTGCCTTCTGACACATCAGTCCTCACACAGCGGTAACCTTTATAGAGCAAGGAGATTGCCCTGTGAAGCTCATTTTCCTAGACTTTCACTTACATCCATTCAAAACAACTCTCTTTAGCCAAACAAAATTATTTCTTTTTGATACGCAACCATTTTAGTGATACTCAGATGACAGACACTAATAATTGCCATCCACTACCTCTCTTGCCTTACTCCCAGTGAGAGACCTGCACCCTTGACGCTTAATCATGCCCTCCTTGTGAAACTCTTCTCCCATAGGTTGGTGAAGTGGATTGTCCTTTTACCCACCCACCCCCATTTTTGTTATCTATTGCTACATAACAAATTACAGTGAATTCTCATTATTTGAGGCAGTTACATCCTATAAAGGCAATGAGAACACTGAATTAGCATGTACTGAACCATTGCTCCTAGAGAAAATACAGGGTTAGGTTCCTGTGAGCCTCTGGTCACACTTCCATCAACTGATCAATACCTAATCTTGTTTTATATGTGTTTCTGTTTAAATACGCTTTCTTTAATATATATTGTTGACCCATTAACATTGAAGTCACAGCCAAACCCTGAATATAACTCATGCCTGAACAAAGCTTACCTAATGCAGGAGTTTCCTCCATAAGGCACATCACAGCACTAGGAACATTAGACAGCACTTCAACTCTATCCTTGGGGACCATTTTAAAGAGTAAAATTACAAACAAAAATCACAAAAATACCAAAAACATGGCACTAAACAGACCATGAAAAGGACGCTTGTTTACGGTATGAGGACTGAGACCAGAAGGCTGAGCCTTGCCTTGTTCAGCCTCATCTGGGAGCATGCGCATCAGACAACTCGAACTTTCACCAGTCTGTACGTGTCCATAAATGACCACGAAAACAAGATGAGTATGGATTTGGGGTTACAAATAAATTTTAGTGAGTAGGTGAATTTGCAATTATGGAATCCTTGAATAATGAAGATCAACTGTAACCCAAGACTTAGCAGCCTAAAACAGCACACATTTATGATCTCAGTTTCTGTGGATTGGAAATCCAGATACATCTTAGCTGGATCCTCCACTTCAAGGTCTCTCACAGGCTACAATCACAGTGTTGGCTCAGAGTCCCTCACAAGACTCCATCAAGAGGGGTGACATCACCAAGATGGCGTCATAAGTCATTCCTGACTTTGTTCCCTCTCACAAGAGGTTCAACTGGGACAGAATCTGCCTCCAAGTTCATTCACATGGTTGTTGGCAGGATTCAGTTTCTCGAAGGTTGTTGAACTGAGGGCCTCATTCCTTGCTGGTCATTAGCTGGAGGCTATCCTCAGTTCTCTGCCTCATGGTCCTCTCCAACCTGGCAGCTTGTTTCATTGAAATCAACAACAAAGAATTTGCTAGCAAGATGGAGGTTACCATTTTTGTAACCATATCACAGAAGCAACATCCTGCCAATTTTGCTGCATTCTACTGATTAGAAGCAAGTCACTAGATCCAGCCCCCACTCAAGGGGAGAGGATTACACAAGGATATGAATACTAGGAGGTGCGAATCATCGGGTGCCTTCTTAGAAGCTGGCCTACAATGCCCCCTTCGCCTTCTGCAAATCCTCTTTGAGCCCCTCTTGCCTCCTCTCACCTATAAGTGATGATGTTTCTCAATGTTTCTCTTTTCTTTGCTTTTCTACCATTTCCCCAATGACTTCAGCTAGCACATCTCTTCAAATTATTCAAGACCTGGCTTCAATCCCGACTTCCAAACCCCCACCATCTCACTCAGTCTCTGTGCTCCCTCTAATCTCTGGGGTGAAAAAATTAAATTCTTCCCCTTTCATGACCTGATGAGACCATTCCTCTACTATCCCATTCTCACTGAAACTACACATACTGGGAATTAAATCCTGGTTCTGCTTACCAGCTATATTACTTTGGACTACTCAACTTCTTTGAACCTTAGTTATCCACTTTTAAAATGTGGATAAAACTCCCATCTTACAAGTTTATGTAAGAGTTAAATGGGATTTAAATGTCCAGCCTAGTACTTAATACATAGAAGGCATTCAATAAACATGAGTTCTTTTCCTCATCTTCCCATTCACTCAGCCCTTTGTCTGTTAACTTGCCAACTTCTCCAAATCCATTGCCAACCCCACCTTTACTTTCTGTCAACCATATTAGCATCTCGTTTCCTCTCCTGCCCCCTCTTTTAAATTCTAATTAAAAGACTAATCACGAGACTAATTCTCGTGAATCCTCCTCCTCTTCTCTCAGATATAGCCATTTTATGCCATCCTCTGCCTTACTCCACCTCTAGCTCCTTCCAGGCTTTCCATCTCTTACCTTTGCTCAGTTTACCTCTGGTTTTTAATTTTTATTTGGAAACAATCTCAAACTTGCAAGAACAGAAGAAGAAATTACTTTTCCTGAAATGTCTGAGAGTAAGTTGTCTGCATAACGCCTCCTCACCCCTAGATGTTTAGTGTACTTCCGACAAACAAGGACATTCTCCTCATAACCTAATATAACTATCAAAACCAGGAAATTAACACTGAAACACTACTACCATCTAATCCACAGATGCCATTCAAGTTTCACCTGTGGAAATATATCCTTTAAAGCAAAAGGATCCAGTTCAGAACCACAAGTGGCATTTAGTTGTCACGTCTCTTTAGTTTCCTTCAATCTAGAACAATTCCTCAGTCTTTCCTTGACTTTCATAACCCTGACACTTAGGAAGATCTCTCACAGTATTCAGTAGAATGTCCCTTGATTTGGGTTTCAGGTTATTCATCTTTGGCATCTATAACTCAGAACTGATTTGTGCTTTTCTCACTGCATCCTTGTGATATTCATTTGAACACTTGAAGATGCTGTCTATAGGGCTTTTGATGGGGACATGTCAAAGAACACAGAGACAGATTGAAGGGGCTCCAACTGGCTAGATTTGGGACAATGTGAGGACCAAAATAAATAATCATGCTAACAGATTATAACCTATTGAATAAGATTCCATGAGTTCATATCATTCTGATATTAATTAGTTAATTAAAAATTTGATGAACAACAGGATAGTTACATACACTCAAAGCACCCACCCCCAAATACCTATTAATTGCAAAAGGAAAAAAAGTACTTTTATGGGCAAAGAGACTCATAAAAAGGTTTCCTATTTGAAAACTCAATAGAGGAGGAATTTCCAATGATTTCCAACATAAAAGGCATTTGCACGTTTTATGTTTAAAATTATTTCCTCACCAGAAAGACAATTTCCAAAAGTTCATACTAGTTATCCATCATTTTCTTATAAACAGAATGAACAAGTTTTGTATAGTTTCATATAGGTTATATGCCATCACTAGAAGTAATTCGTGATCATTTTGTAAAAATTGGAAAATACAGGAGAATAGGAAGACTAGGAAAGGAAAATAGTCTCTCCCTGCTATCACCACCTGAACACGAGCACAAGTAACATTTTGGTAGGAACTTGATGCTTATGTGACATACTCAAGATCACACAGCTGGTGAATCACAGCACTGGGACAAAAAAGCAGACCAATGGTCCTTGCATATCTGAATTTTTCTGATGCTGGTCACTGATATCTCTCGTTCTAATTGATTTTCTCAACATATAAAATAGCTTCATTTTCTTTTCTGCTTACAGGAAGGATACGTCCTTATTGAAAAATAAACAAAATAGAAAGTATAAAAAAAGAGGGTAAAATCACCCAGTCTTACCACTTAATCACACCACTATTTATTAACACATTATAATACATTTATCTGGAAAATCTTTCCAGATGTATCTTTATAAATTTTATATACATGTAGAGAGAGAGAAAGAGGCAGAGTTTGTGTTCTGATCATCTTTCCATGTCCAAAAATCTTTTTGATAATTTCCTGGAAGTAGTATACTTCAGTTGAAAAAAATTTAAATTGTTGATAAATACTGCTAAACCACCTAAGGAATGATTATACTCATTTAGACTATCACTGCATGAGACTCTGCATTTCTCCACATGCTGTCAAAGATAAATAGAGTCAGATATTAGTGAAAATGGTTAAGGACAGATTTTAACAAGTAATACGCTATTGCAATAGAGAAGGAGGTTCAGTGTAAACTGAAGTCAACGTTGATTTAGACAGAGGTGACTGGGTGTTTTAAAGGGAAAATGAAAGAGGAGAGGGGAGCGGAGCTGGGGCTCAGTAGAGTCAGGAAAGTGAAAAATCATGATTAGGACAGCTGTGTCTGCTAGCTGGCAATTACTGAAGCTACAGTTCTATCCTCCCACAGAGACTGGGAAACAGGCCCTACCCTTCCTGATGATTACATTTTAATGGAATGGCTTTCAGGTCCTTTAGAAAGACACTCCTGAGTTGTAGGTGACAGTATATATCTCAAAGGGACAGAGGAAGGATTCACAATTGTAAGCCCTTTTTATTAAATGCTCCAAGAAAGGGCGTTCAGGGGCCAATAGTCGGGTGTTAGCTGGAATGAACAGTAAATTCTTTTGGCATCCTTGAGCTTTCTCAGGCAGGCACCTGAAGAGGGGCTAGTGTCATCCTAGGGATGTGGTCTGGAGCTGTTAGAAATTATATCAGTGTTTGTTTAGGTCTTCTAATGTGGGGGCAGAGGGGTCGAGAAAATCATTTGTGTGGAGAATTTGTAATTTTTTATAGGCCAAAGTTGAGGATTAGTCAAGAAGAGGGCTCAGAGGAGCCTGCGTAGAGTTTGGTCAAGGGGAAAATCTTCATCAATGTTCGCCAATATTGGGCTTTGATATCTTTTTAATCTTGACCATTCTGATAGCAAGAAAAAGATACCATTGTTTTTATTTGCATTTTCTTCAAACTAGTAAAACAAACTTTTTTATATATATTTCTTGTCATCTGTATTTCTTCTTTTGTGAACTGACTGTTTATGTCCTTTATCCATTTTTTAAGTGGAGATAGTTATTTTTCACTTACTGATTTGCAAGAGATAATGTTTTAGTTTGAAAATCTGAGAATTTTTCTTAATACATTTGGCATTTAATAACCTGTCCTAGGCCACATTTCCCTGTAGACACTCAAATACTATTCCTGTGTCCCTAAGTATCAAGTCAAAAAATGTTTCTGCAATAAACTTCGTCAATTGCCCTACTCTCAACCCCAATGTTTTTGTCCCTGAGGTTCTCCGAGAAAAGCAGGCCACAACGGGGCCCCTGGCTCCTGAAGGCATGTACATGGATCTTCATAGTAGATCAGACTCATAAGTTCAACCAGCTGTGTTTCTTTGATCTCTGACCAAGCCTAAAAATTCTGACTGCAAGCCTCTTCCTCTCCCTGCACCCTCCCTCCCCCCAGGCTAGAGAGGGCAATGAACAATCGATTATGCTGTGATAGAATGCAAGTGCATCTCAAAAACCTGTCAACTTCTCACTGTTCTTCTAGCTGATACTGTAATGGACAGAATGACCTAGAGTCTGGTTTACAGATATGTTAGTTCAATGCACTCACAGTCATGGAGAATAAAGAAAGGATATAGTTGAAGGACTGATTTGGCTCACCTCTGTCTCATATCAAAGAGATGAGGAGGTGTCTTCAAGCTCATGAGGAAAGGTTGGCAACACCAAGGGCCAGCCTTCTGAGAATGCAGCTCCCGCTAAGGTCATGAGGAATGTTGATCCTCCCAAGTCACTCCTGAGGAACACTGGAATGACCAATGAGTTCAGAAGAAAAGCGAGCCTCACCCCCAGTTCCCACCTTCAATAAGTAGAGATGCCTCATAAATGAAAAATATCGCACAGGAAAAGACTTTCTCCAAACCAAGAATAGGAATCAGCAATTGACCCACTGACCTGAAGTTTAGAGAACATGGTGTGAGTAAAGGAGCACTGATCAAGCTGGAAAGAAAATGATCCATAAATTCAGCACTTGATAGTATTTACTTTCTTTATAATCCATGTATGGCTTCCATCTTTCCTTATCTTTTCTTTTCTCTCCGGTGTAAGAAGATCTAAGCAGTCAAGAGTTACTGTCATAGGGGCTTCCCTGGTGGCGCAGTGGTTGAGAATCTGCCTGCCAATGCAGGGGACACGGGTTCGAGCCCTGGTCTGGGAGGATCCCACATGCCGCGGAGCAACTAGGCCCGTGAGCCACAACTACTGAGCCTGCGCGTCTGGAGCCTGTGCTCCGCAACAAGAGAGGCCGCAATAATGAGAGGCCCGCGCACCGCGATGAAGAGTGGCCCCCACTTGCCGCAACTAGAGAAAGCCCTCGCACAGAAACGAAGACCCAACACAGCCATAAATAAATAAATAAATAAATAAAAATTGTATAACTTTAAAAAAAAAAAAAAAGAGTTACTGTCATAACAGTGTTCGATGAAGAAATGCCTTTTGACCCCTAGATGACTTGGAAATTAGAACTCACATAGGATATAAGTAAGGGAAACACAAATAGAAACTCTTGCTATGTTTCTAATTTTAATTTTTCCCCCCAAATTTAAAAATATTTAAATGTAACAGATATTTGTTGTAAAAATTTCAGGCAAAGATATATTTAAACGAAGGTCCCCCTGTATCATTTATTTCGATATCACAAATGACTTCAATACTGAGTGGCTTAAAACAATAATTTATTCATTTTGCTCATTAATTTACAATTTGGGCAGGACTTTGTAGGGATGGCTCATCTCTGTTCCACACAGCATCTGCCAGAGCAGCTTGGCTCAGGACTTCCCAGTCTGACTAACCTGGATGGCAAGTTGTTTAAAATGTTAGACAAATTTAAAGCTACAACTCTCCTGAGGATATATCTATCCAGGTGGTTTTAAAGGAACATGAGAACCATATATAAAAGGAAAAGAGTAGTCTCCTCCCACTTGCTAAAATACAATATTTTAAAAGTTAAAAACATGACTTTCATAAAAATATGAAGTGAACAGGTGTCAAAGATTTATTCAACTCACTAATTAATTATGTTAATTAAGATGTTAAGACCAGTTAAATGGATAAAAACCAGTGCTATATATAGTATATCAGGAATGATCAAATGAATTTGCTGACAGATGCATAATCAGTTACTATCCGATGAGGCAATAAAATGCAATGTTTGCAGTTATCATTTCTATTAGTGGGGATCAACTCTTATCTCTATTGAATGATATTCATTTCTGGGGAAATGACCTCCATTCTTCAGTCTCAGTTCATGTATGGAATTGTCCCTCCACAAACCCACTGTCCAAGATGGGCATGTGCCCCAGGCCTAGTCAAAAAGGAGCACTGCATTCCCTCAGTGAGAGATTCAGACACAGATGCATGACCCAACTGGAGGCCAAAAGACACAGTAGGACTTTGCGGGGACTTCTGTGAGAGCCTCTGCATTTTCAGAGGCACTTGAACCTGGAGCGTTTTGGTCTGAACTCGCTGCCAGGTGTCCTGGTATTACATAAAGCCTGAAAAGGCAGAAGTGTAGAAGGATGGCAACAAACAAGAGAGGACAATGGCATCCTGATGACTTGAATTGCGCCCCTGCATCTACTCGGCTTCCCAGACTTCTCAGTTATCGTCAGTGTATTTCCTTTTTTTTGGTTATATTAAGCCAAGTAAATTGATCCCTCACAATATAATAGGGTTCTCCAGCCCTGGCTTCTTCTATGCTAGCCCACTAAACATATATTCACTTTTCTGTGCTCCAATTTCCCTTCTATCAAAGGAACAAACAATACCTATAAAGAGTTGTAAAGATTAAATACATAATAAATCTAAATATAACATAATATACTTTTACAACGCTGAGGCAAAAGAAATATCACATAACTTAACTTTCCTAAATTAAATTCTATCTAATCCTTACCTCCCATTACTAGGATGAGAACCCTCCCAATATCAGTCATCACTGGGTGTTCTTTAACTCTTTAGTGCTACAACCTGTCAAAAAAAATTTACCGAGGAAAGACTGTTTGGTACATCATGGTTGCCACTGGGATGTTTATTGTCCAAGACCACATATTCTATCCAAAGGCAGGTGACTCCACAGCCTCTTTACCATCTGGGGGATCTGGCGACTTCCATGCAGCTCCTGAGACTAAGCTGTAGATCACAGAGCCCCAGCAAATACATCAGTTCACCCATCAGAAGTCCTACTGCCTGCTGGGACACCTGCACACAAGACATTGATGCTTGTAGATTCCTCTGCCGACTTTCTCTCAAGCCCCTGGAGCGAATCTTTCAACCCAGTGACTCCATCTCTCTCCAGATTATCTCCACCCCCTGAGGAACACCCAGCAAAATTCACTTCCCACACAAGAGCCTGGATAGCGTTCTACAACAGATGCCCTGTGACTTCTGATCTGGGAAACACACAGAGCAATTAACAGCCTGTAGTAGGCAACCTCCAAGAGGACTCTCCGTGGTCCCCACCTCCTGGTATTCAAGCCCTTGTGCAATCCTCTCCCCTTGAGTGTGGGCTGGACCTAGTGACTCATTCCTGACAATCAGAATACAGCAAAAGTGATAGAATGACACTTCCAAAATTAGCTTATAAAACAACAGTAACGTCTATCTTGTTTGCTCTCTCTCTCTTTCTCCCTCACCGCTCTGAGGGAAGCCAGAGGCCAGACTGTGAGCTGCCCCACAGAGAATCCCACGTGGCGAGGAACTAATATCTAGGACCACAGCCAGAAAGGACCCAAGGCTTGCCAAAAGCCACGTGAATGAGTCAGGAAGCAGATGGATCCTCCCCAAGATACGCCTTGAGATGACTATAACTGAGGCCAAAAGCTGGAGCTCAGCCTTGTGAGGGACCCTGAGCCAGCTACGCAGCTGACTCCTGACTGGCCAAAACTGTGAGATCATAAATGGTGCTGGCTTTAAGACACTAAGATTTGGAATAATTTGTTACTCAGCATCAAATAATTAATATGCCACCGTTAAGACCAGTAGCCCAGAATTTCCTGGAAAAGAAAGTAAAGTTACCTTTTCCTCCTTTTCAAAGTCTATTCTGGCAGGGACTAGGGAACAGCAATAAATAGCTTGGTAACTGACCCCAGGACAACCATTACCTGAAGCAATATAATAGGTCTAATGAGAATCTCCATAGAGGAAAATTACCACCTTATGGCACTGACAGTCCCTCCAATGGAAAGAAGGAACAGAGCCTGAGGTTCAGGGTAGGGGCGGGGAGGCAGTGGCCATAAGTCCCCCAACTGCCCACTGGGGTCCCTAAAGAAACCCAGACCTGTTCCTGTGGCTGTGAGAAAATAACAAGTTTCAACTTGGGTGCTCGGGGTTAATGGCATTTCTAGATGACAGTCTTCAAGGGATGGAACTCCCTTCCCTGTCCTGGAACCCTGCCCTAAACAGGGAGATTCTGGTGCAGTTCCAAAAATTAAAGCCTGCCATGAAGACTGCCTCTGGGAACAGGAGGCCCCTGCACAGCTCCGGACACAGAGAGAGTAGCCTGTGGTCCAAGAGGCGGGCTTCTGGGGACTCAGTGACCATCTCTACCGTCACGGTATCAGAACATTCGTGCACAGGGTGCCCCTGACCCTAGGTGTGGGCAAGGCCTGCTGTGTAGAATCCCGGGGAGCCCCATTGCCTTTGTGCTCAATGTCAGTGACACCTGCAGAAACCCAAGCCTATACAAAACGAATCACGGAACCTAGATTAGCACCACACCGTGAGCCCCGGATGTGGACAAAACACGTTTGAAAGTGTTTTCTGGTCAAGTATGTTCTTATCGTTCCACCGTTATTCAGCAAACAGCTTTCCATGTGGGCAAGAGTCGGGAAAGGGGAGGGAAACCCAGTGCTGGAAGCAGAGCGAGACTGAGGCATCTCTCCTGGATGCTTCTCCCTTGCCACCTGCGATGGGTCTTGTACTATCCCCCTGAGTATGGAAATCCTGTCTGACTGCGGAGAGAAGCACAGATTGGGATCTGGTAATGACTTCCTAGGGGACCCAGGGCCAGTGTCTGAGGTGTGTTAAGCCACCACCTCACCTTTGGTGAGCATCTGGTACATGAGAAAGATCACTGACATGAGAGTCACATCCCCTTTCTCTAGTCCTGGCTTTTCTACCTAATGGGTGGGTGACTAAACATCTCTGAACTTCAGTTTGGAAAAATCAAATTAAGTGAGGAGATTTCCAGTTTCTGGTCCCGTATGTAAGGAGCTTGGAAGTTGTGTCTCCTGTCCACACAAGAAAAAAGATGAACAAACTGCAAACTAATAACTCTTCTTATCTCCCCCAGAGAACTGAGGTCTCAGGCCAAACACCTGCCTCCAAAATTAAAGGGACCAACAGGTGTATACAGAGAATCGTAACTTACCAGAGCAGAAGCCCAGGAGCAGAAACCTCCAAGGGAACCAGCACCAGGGTAGGGAAATCTAAACTATAACCGACAAATTGCTGGAGGCTCAGTGTGGACAAGTTTGAGAGTTAGAAGTTCTGAGGGGTGAGCAGTCCTAGGGGGACTCTCCCCTTTTCTGAGTTTTACCTCTAGGAGCATCACTAACTTTTCACAGTGAAGACAGGAGAAAAATTCCCTAGTGCTTCCAGCAGGAGGAAGGGGAAAGGAGCTGTTTTTACTTATGCCCAGAACATTTCATTTTACAAAGGACTGCCTCCAAGGGTTTTACCAGAGCCTGGGAGATGGAAAATATTCAAATCCAGTCCCCTCTAAGCCTTCCTGTTTCACCTAAGAGGGGAAAAACAATGAAACTGAGAAGCACTGCTGAAGGTCAGCCAGGAGCACAGGCTCACTGAAGACTGAGACCTAATCATAGGACTACAGAGCACTTCCTTCCTCCCGGCGCCCCCTGCAGCCCCACCGCATCACAGGGCTCCTGTATAACAGGGGAAGGTGATGGAAAGAAATGAGCGTCTCAGGAAAGAGTTAAGAAGTCTCTAGGGAAACCCAGGGACAGTAAGGGAGACAAAAACAAGGACGCCAGAGGACAGGGAGCCTCTCACACCTATAGCTACAGCAAACAGTAAACACAGCCTAACCCCTGGCCAGATCAACATAAACCCTCACTCAGTTCCTTTTACCCAGTACATCATCCCCAGTTTTCAACCCAAAACTGCAAGGCATCCTCAAAGACAAATGAAACAAGGGGTGTGCAATATTATAGACTAGATTAATAAAGGCAGAAATGAATCCTTCTATACTTTAAGGCGGTTTGCTCTCTAAGACTGCCCCACCTGATAGGAGCTAAAGGTTGCTTTTCTAGGGCCATTATCCAGAAGCCAGAGCAGGTGCACAGCCTGTGGAAGGCAGGACGAGCTGCGCTGCCCTAACCTCTCCAGCCCTCTGAGCGTAAAGGACCGCGCTGGCAGACGGCCCCAGCGGTTTGTTCATGGTACATTCAGGCTGTGGACCTGAAGGTTGGCCTTTGGCTTAGCCTGGAGCTTGAGACCTAAGCCCACCTGCCCATGGCCTGGAATCAGGATCCCAGAGTCTAGCCAGCCTGGCTCCAAGAGGGCCTCAGTGGCCCTAGAGAGATGGGCCTGGGATGGGGGTTCATGAGTTGGTACCTAGGCCAGGGTCATCTGCTTCCCCCGGGGGTCAACAGCTGGACCCTGTTCTTCCTGTGCCAAGAGCCCCTACGTTTTGGGGACACAAGGCAATAGTGGGGGCTGCCCGAGCTGGGCCCTTCCCCTCGCCGCCCTGCTGTTTGCTGACTAATAAATAGAACTACGGCTCTTTAAACAAAAACCCTGGGTGGGAGATCCATAACCCGATACGGAGAAGGAAGATGAGGAGGTTAGGTCGGGCACCGAGTTTGGCTGGGTAACAGGATGGAGTGTGTGAGAGTCTGCTCTGCGGCTAGAAAGGAAAGGTCATGTCATTGGAGTAGGCAACAGACCATTAAGAAATCGAAACCCAGTGGCAGAGAGACCCCCTGCAGGGAGGGAGAAGAAAAGGACACTGATGGGGTGGGTGCAGCGTATGAGAGGGTGGAGGCCAGAGATGAGAAGGTCAAAGTTAGAGAGGACTCTGGCAGGGGAGCTGGGGTGTCCCAGGAGGAGCCATCAGGAGCGGCATCTTCCACCGGCTCCCATGACACAGGAAGTTCAGCTCCCCTGGTTGTTCTGCGGCACCTCTGGCTGCAGCGAGCTTGATGGAACATCTGCACAAAGCTGCCTTCAACAGTGAATTCCCCAGGTGGCCGCTGGAGACAGGAGGTACCACCCGTAGCCAGGAGCACTGCAGGGGACAGGACGGCAGCCGAGTGCATATGCTCCCATGTCCCCATGTCATTGTAGCCCTTCACACTCACCCCAAGGCCGTCTTTCACCCTCTCCCCCCGGGGGTCTCCCTCCTCTGTCCATCCAGGTGGTACTGGATTGTACAGGGGCCCTGGGTGGCACAATCCGTGCTGGGAAGAAGGATACAGGAAGGAAGGGAAAAGATTAACCACCATTTCCACAGAGACAGTGAGTCCTGGTTCAGGTCAGCCCCTTTCAGGCATGTTTCCAAGCTGGGAAATAGGAGCCCACGTGACATGGGGTGAAGGCAGAAGCAAAGGGATCCTACAGGAAGCTAAAGAGCCCTTTAGGAAAAGGTTCTCCAACTGTCATCTAAACCGCCCCCCTCGCTGTCTCGGCTGCAGCTCCAACAGCCTCCACTTTAACTCAGACTCAATGGGACTTGATTCCAATCCTCCCCAGACAGCCCCGGGTGGCCTCTTCTGTCCCGACAGTCTCAGGCACGATGCTCAGCCTTCCCTGGAGGCGGTGCCTCCTGTGGACGTGGTCCACCCCCTTCTCCCACTGCCTCTTCCTCTGACAGGAGCTTGTCTCTCTCCACTCACCAGAGGCCTCTCTCGGGGGGGGCCCTGCATGCAGCATGTGGAAGCTGCTAGATTCTTTCCTCCTCCTTGATGTCCAGGAGCACCTGGAGAGAATTTCTGAATGTGGGAGAATGAGACGAGGTCAGGCTGAGATCAGGCCACCAGGTGAGGTCTGGGAACACCTCAGAGACACCTGTTGACAAGCAGGACACCAGAGTCGTCCAGCAATGAAGGTAAATGAGCATCCCACCAGTGGGCGCCGGGTGCCTCAGGCAAGGAGCCAGCTCTTCCAGGGTGTCCTCGTCTGCACAGTGAGTCTGGGTGACAACTGTCCTTGTCTTTGGTGGCTCTTTCCCACTGGGGTCCCCTCTGTCTTACTCAGGGGGACATCTCATGGCCCTTCAGTCCTAACACAAGCTAAGGGATTTCCACTCCTTCCCTGCCCAGAGCCTGTCCAACCCCAAGGTCCCAGAAGTCACTGAAGGCAGAATTGGGAAGAGATGGAAGAGATACACAAGAGCAGTTCTCCTGAGCCAGGCCATAGATGGGTGACAGCTCTGTTACAGACACAGCTAACATGGAGGGAAAAAACTAGATGTGGGGAGACAGAGAAAGTACGTACCATCAAATATGTGACTTCGTTAGTTACATGTTAGAAGCATTGAGAGGTTAATACAACAGTATAAACAATAGGAATTTGTTGAGAAGCTGAAAAGTAGGAGGGAAGATTTAGGAAACCCTTTATTGAGGAAGTAACCACAGTTGTAAATAAAAACAAACAAAAGATATTTCTACATAGAAAACTGTAATTACTCTCTTAAGAGGATTGATTATGATAAAAGGAGGTCTCACCCACGTGCCATGTTAGGAGAGCATAGGTGTGCGGGTTGACAGGGATCTGAGAGAACTGAATTGTTCTGTATAAAAATGAGAGAGGAATGGTGGGGGGGGGCAGGTAAAGAGTTCACGGCACTTAGCCCAAGAGAGAATTTGTAATAAAACAATCAATGAGAGAGGTTTTTAAATTTTGGCTGTAGGGAGGGCTCACACCTCGCTCTGTCTTTGTTACCCTGACAGTTTCTTTAATACACAGCACTTTGCTCTTTGTAGAAGTGGATTCTTTGGGGCGAATTTGAAAAGGGCCCTGTGTCTAGCTTGATGTAAGGCCAAAAATGATTACATGGGGAAGTTGCCCTTGAGCACAGGGGAGGATATAAATGTAATTTCCTGGGAATTCGCAAAAATTCCTGAGTAAACTTCAAACTTGAAGGTTGTGGGATTAGTGGAGATCACCAATGGGTAAAGCTGGACCCTGATATAATCTGGGTTATGTGTGGAATAAATAGAACATTGCACTAAAATAAAATGGATATAACGGTGAAAAGCTGAAAGCCTACCCACTAAAATCTGGAACAAGACGAGGATGCCCACTCTCACCTCTTCTATTCAACACAGTATTGGAAGTCCTAGCCACAGCAGTCAGACAAAAAAAAAGAAATAAAAGGAATCCAAATTGGAAGGGAAGAGGTAAAACTGTCGTTATATGCAGATGACATGATACTATATATAGAAAACCCTAAAGACTCCACACAAAACCTTATAGAACTGATAAACGAATTCAGCAAGGTAGAAGGATACAAGATTAACATACAGAAATCGGTTGCATTTCTTTACACTAACAATGAAATATCAGAAAGGGAATGTGAAAAAATAATATCTTTTAAAATTGCACCCCCAAAAATAAAATACCTAGGAATAAACCTGACCAAGGAGGTGAAAGACTTATACTCTGAGAACTATAAAACATTAATAAAGGAAACTGAAGATGATTCAAAGAAATGGAAAGATATCCCATGCTCTTGGATTGGAAGAGTTAATATTGTTAAAATGGCCATACTACCCAAAGCAATCTACAGATGTAATATGATCCCTATCAAATTACCCATGACATTTTTCCCAGAACTAGAACAAATAATCCTAAAATTCACATGGAATCATAAAAGACCCAGAATTGCCAAAGCAATCCTGAAGAAAAAGAACAAAGCAGGAGGCATAACCTCCCAGACTTCAGAAAATACTACAAAGGGACAGTAATCAAAATAACATGGTACTGGCACAAAAACAGACATATGAATAAATAGAACAGAACAGAGAGCCCAGAAATAAACCCACATACCTATGGTCAATTAATCTTTGACAAAAGAGGCAAGAATATACAATGGGAAAAGTCTCTTTAGCAAGCAGTGTTGGGAAATTTGGAGAGCCACATGTAAACCAATGACGTTAGAACACACCCTCGCACCATACACAAAAATAAACTTAAAATGGCTTAAAGACTTAAATATAAAACATGACACCATAAAACTCCTAGAGGAGATCATAGGCAAAACATTCTCTGACATAAATCATACCAATGTTTTCTTAGGTCAGTCTCCCAATGCAATAGAAATAAAAACAAAAATAAACAAATGGGACCTAATCAAACTTACAAGCTTTTTGCACAGCAAAGGAAACCATAAACAAAATTAAAAGACAACCTACAGAATGGGAGAAAATATTTGCAAATGATATGCCTGACAAAGGCTTAATTTCTAAAATATATAAATAGCTCATACAACTCAACAACAAAAAAAACAACCCAATCGAAAAATGGGCAGAAGACCTAAATAAACACTGCTCCAAAAAGACATACAGATGGCTAATAGGCATATGAAAAGATGCTCAACACTGCTAATTATTAGAGAAATGCAAATCAAAACTACAATGAGGTACACATCATACCAGTCAGAATGGCCAGCATTTAAAACTCTACAAGTAACAACAATAAAAAAAAGTGATGAGAGGGTATGGAGAAAAGGGAACTCTCCTACACTGCTGGTGGGAACGTAAGTTGGTGCAGCCACTGTGGAAAACAGTATGGAGGTTCCTCAGAAAACTAAAAATAGAATTACCATATGATCCAGCAATCCCACTCCTGGGCATATATCTGGACAAAACTATAATTCAAAAAGATCATTCAAAAAAAATAGTTCAGGGCTTCCCTGGTGGTGCAGTGGTTGAAAGTCCGCCTGCCGGTGCAGGGGACACGGGTTCGAGCCCTGGTCTGGGAGGATCCCACATGCCGCGGAGCAACTGGGCCTGTGAGCCACAATTACTGAGCCTGCGCTCCGCAACAAGAGAGGCCGCAATGGTGAGGGGTCCGCGCACCGCAATGAAGAGTGGCCCCCGCTCGCCGCAACTAGGGAGGGCCCTGGCACGGAAACGAAGACCCAACACAGCCAAGGATAAATTAATTAATTAATTAATTAAAAAAAGAAAACAACATACCAATGACTGAGCTGCACCCCGCAGCAATTAAATCTGAATGTCTACAGATAGGACCCAGTCCAGACACTATACTTTAAAAAAAAAAAAAAAAAAAGTTCATAGCAGCACTATTCACAATAGCTAAGACATGGAAACAACCTAAATGTCCATCAACAGATGAATGGATAAAGATGTGGTACATATATACAATGGAATACTACTCAGCCATAAAAAAGAATGAAATAATGTGATTTGCAGCAACATGGATACAACTAGAGGCACAGATGAATGGGTAAAGAAGATGTGGTACACATATACAATGGAATACTACTCAGCCATAAAAAAGAATGAAATAATGCCATTTGCAGCAACATGGATACAACTAGAGATTCTCATACTAAGTGAAGTAAGTCAGAAAGAGAAGGATAAATACTATATGATATCACTTATATGTGGAATCTAAAATATGACACAAATGAACCTATCTGTAAAACAGAAACAGACTCATGAACATAGAAAACACACTTGTGGTTGCCAGGGGGGAGGGGGGTGGGGGAAGGATGGAGTGGGAGGTTGAGGTTAGCAAATGTAAGCTATTATAATATAGAATGGATAAACAAGGTCCTACTGTATAGCACAGGGAACTTTATTCAATATCCTATGATAAACCATAATGGAAAAGAATATATAAAAAAGAATGTGTGTACATATGTGTATATATATGTATAACTGAATCACTCTGCTATATAGCAGAAATTAACACAACATTGTAAATCAGCTATGCTTCAATTAAAAAAAATAAAATGGATATAATGAAACGATGGAGTTGCTTAATAAAGGGGCAAAAAGAAGTGTGGAGGGATCTCTGAGACCCAGGTTGGGTACAGGTATCTGCTAGGGTTGAGGGGCGGGGGTGGCGACAGAATGTCCACCTTCCCCATTTGCCCTCCTCCCACGCACAGGAATTCTGGTCCCGACTTTGCATTCCCAGTGCGAAGCAGCAGGCACCTCAGATGGTGGAGAAGAGTTTCTTCTTAAGGAACACTTTCTCAATTAAATTTCATTGTGATATGGGGTTCCTTCTGTTTCTCCACTTGCTGAAGAAGAATCTAACTTCACTAATACTTTGGAAACACAGAGACAACAATTTGGAGCCAGTTCAACCAAATTTCTCAGTTCACAGATAAAACAACTAGATAATATTTAAAAGTTCTATACATTTTGAAGATTACAAGTTCTTTTCTCTTTTAAATACAGGTGATTTCTGAAAGAGGAAACAAAGATAGATGGATGGTAGATAGATGGATAGATAGACAGATATAGGTATACATATAAGGGTTATAGTTGATATAAAGAGCTTCTGATATATAGAAATTATTCATAAGTCTGAGAATTTTAGGTTAAATTCTATATCATTCTTACTTAAAGGAAAGGCAAAATATCTCTCTGGTCTCATCACAGTAATAACTTATCAATAATAATTGTTTAATTTGTTATTTGACTTTTGCTTGGCACTTTGGTGATAAACACAGTTTTCATTTATTCTGCTAATACTATTGAGTCAACTTAATATGTTTATAGTCCTGAGCTAAGTTTTCATTATAATCCTAAACTAAGTGCTGCAGTGCAGACAGAATACATGGTCTTTAGTCCCTGGAAACTTGGTGTCTAGAAGGAAAGAAAATATCTAAACACAACATCTTTAAGTGGCACCACAAGGCAATAGAGTATATAATTAAGGGCTAACTGAGGTGGAAGCAGTGTGGTCCAGTCTCAGCTTTGCCACTAACTAGATATGAATCTTGAGCAAGCCCCTCCCTTATTCTCTGTGGGACCTCATTTCCTTACATTTAAAACAAGAGAGCTGAACTATTATCTCAAAGGGCTACAGAGTCCTAGAAGAGGCAATGTTTATTAACAGAGACCATGGATCTGCCAGAGCTGTGATAGGGAGTATGAAGAATATCCGGGTTGTCCTCCAATAGCTAATCTACCACCACCTGCTCCATGGTGTTTTGTTTGGTTGGGATTAACCCCACTACCAACGAGGAGGCATACTAAGGAAGATAAGTAGGACTTCCCTGGTCGCCCAGTGGTTAAGACTCTGAGCTCCCAATACAGGGGGCCCGGGTTTGATCCCTGGTCAGGGAACTAGATCCCACATGCATGCTGAAACTAAGGAGACCGTGAGCCATAACTAAGGAGCCTGCCTGCTGCAACTAAAGAGCCAGTGAGCCGCAACTAAGGAGCCCAAGAGCCACAACTAAGACCCGGTTCGACCAAATAAATAAACAAATTTTTAAAAAAAGAAAAAGAAAAAGAAGGAAGAGGTTGCAGAATACGCTAAACTTTTGGCCAAGAGAATAAAGGAGGCCAAAGAAAAATGCCAAGAACAGATTGCCAAGAGATGGAGGCTGTCCTCTCTGAGAGCTTCTACCTCTAAGGCTGAGTCCAGTCAAAAACAAGATGCTCTAAGAGTAACAAACAAATAATATCTGACATCAAAAAAAAAAAAAAAAGGATCAACAGAAAGGCTTCCCTCATCAAAGTGATTAGTTTAGGTCATCTCAGGTTTAAGCTAATCAACCTCTAACAAAACTTTACCACTAAAATTTGTTCAGAGGTCAGCCAATCAGAACAAAGCACAGGATCTTTCCTGGGAATTCTAGGATGCAGACGCTCTCCCTCCTTCCAGATGGTATGAAAGCCTGAGATGCTGCAGCCATGTACAAGAGGAGCTGAGTAGATGCTGGTGGAGGGCAGAACCAAGAGACTTTTGGAAAACGGAACCAGAGATATTATCAAACCCTCTAATAGCCCAAAGGATCACCCACACTCACGTGGCTGATCCTTGAAGGACAAGTGTGATTTTTTTTTAAATTTATTTATTTTATTTATTTTTATTTTTGGCTGCGTCGGGTCTTTGTTGCTGCATGCAGGCTTTCTCTAGTTTTGGCGAGCGGGGGCTACTCTTTGTTGCGGTGTGCGGGCTTCTCATTGCGGTGTCTTCTCTTGTTGCGGAGCATGGGCTCTAGGCACGCAGGCTTCAGTAGCTGTGGCTCGTGGGCTCAGTAGTTGTGGCTTGCGGGGTCTAGAGTGCAGGCTCAGTAGTTGTGGCGCAAGGGGTTAGTTGCTCGGCAGCATGTGGGATCTTCCCAGACCAGGGCTCGAACCTGTGTCCCCTGCATTGGCAGGAGGATTCCTAACCACTGCACCACCAGGGAAGCCCGACAAGTATGATTTGAATAGGAAAAAGGACAGGGGAGAATATTAATAGTGGGACAAATGGCAAAAATCTAGAGGGAATGTGCCGTATCTCGACCATGGCATTTGTAATTATTTTTAATCTGTTTCCCTTTGTTTTGTTGAAGCAGAGAATTTGTATTCATTCAATATTAAACATCTAGGCTATAATACTATTGATACTGTGGTAGAAGCTGGCTGTGCAGGATGCGTTCCAGATAGAGGCATGACATGACCCAGTTCTCAGAGAGCTTGCATTTAAGCAGAAGGAGCAAGAGGTCAACCTCTAACTAGAGTAGAGGATGGATGGACCCCTTGTTCAGCTCCAGGGTCTGCAGAGGGTGAGAAGGCTTAGAGGACAGGGTTGTCTTTTGAATTCCTACCTGGGAGGAATTACCCTCCACACTGTATAGATAAGGAAACTAAAGTATATGAGCAAAAGTATCACATACCAAGTTAGAAAATTATTATTATTATTAAGACATAAAGATAATGCTTCCCTTTCTCTTACATATTCCTTTAAGGAACACCTAAAATCACAGAAACAACCAGCACGTGGTAGTGTCTGCAATTGAACTCAGATCTGTCTGGCTTCAAAACGTGGCTCTCAAAATTGGTCTGTTGGCCAGAAACATCAGTATCGCCTAAGGGCAGGGCCAGCTCTATAATGTGTGTGGCCCAGAACAAAATAAAAACGTGAGTCCTTTGTTCAAAAAGCAGGAAGAAAGTTCCATGAAAAGTACTGAAGATAAAGTTCTTCCTGTCCTCCACAGCCCCTCAAACTGTTGTGGTGTTTTACATTTGCCATTTAATGTCATTCTAAGTAAAGACACAGTAAGATTTTAAATTACTAGCATGGATTTCTCATTCATCTTTTTATCATGTAAGGCCAGTTTTAAATGGAAATGTAAATTTAACTCATACGTGGAATCATTGAAATTACACAATTTGTATTTTGTAATTGTACACACAGATGTATTTTGTTCCTCACAGAACAGTGGAAACACTGAATAAAGCAACTCAGTGGTTCTCATTCTACCTCTTAATAAGCACACATTCTAAGAACAATCTGTACCTTCTGCTTCCTGATAAATAAGGAAAGAGTGAAAGGAAAGGAAACTTTCCCTTTCTTTCTATGGCATCATTTTTAGCATAAGTGGTTGGCTTAATATAGAGAAGCAACATAATAAAAGAATATAATAGGGTTCCTTGGTTATTCATGTGTCTTAGAACATCATTTCCTTCTTTCTGTTTCAGAGTGAGTAATGATTCCAAGGCCGTCAGTGCCCCCAACCTTCCTAAGTCTTGACATAACACATTACCCTGTACTCGCTTCGAGACCTACGGAACTCCCAGCAGAATTTTGTAGTCATGGGTCATCTCAAACACTGTATGTGATGGTATAGCAAGAGACAGGGGACACGCATATTCATACTGCACTGCATGCATCTCCACCACTCTCACGCAGGCTACACTGGCCCATCAGGCTTTACCTCCAAAACACAAGTTCAAATTGAAAATTACTAAGAATTTCAAGAGGGTGACAGTAGACCATTAAACCAAGCTCAGGGTCCCTTCTGAGCACAGGGCCTTGTGAGACTACACAGGTTTCAGCCCAGGACGCTGGCTTCGCCTTGGAGCTTGTTAGAAATGCAGGTTCTCAGGCTTCCCCCAAACCCGTTGACTCCATCTGCACCTTAGTAAGATCCCCAAGTGGTCTGTGGGTGTGCGAGAGTCTAGTCTAGACCACTGAACACTCTGTCTCCCTGGTTCCATGCTGACCGCACAGCCTGGCTAAGTAAGTGGAAGTGTTTCTCTGGTGTGCCCCATCCCTCTATCTTCCCTCCTTTGGGCCTACCTGCAGCTTCCCCAGGATGTTACCAACCCGACAGCCCGCTGGCTTTTCTGAAGACCTATTTATGAGGCTTGGCTGAAATCTCTGGTTTCATCTGCCTTCCATCCAAGACCTTTGTATATTCATGAATGCCTGTGGCAAGAAAGAAGCCACAAAGGGAGATTTTAGGGGCTGAGCCAGAGGTGGAGCCCCCAAAAGAGGAAAGTCTTATTAATTTACATCTCAATGTGCAACTGAGATGCCTTTATTATTGAGAATTCAAAAGCAAAAATCTTGCTTTCCTCCGTGGTTGCTATTTAATTCCATTTATTTCCGTAATTTGGCTAGCTTTAAATTTTCCCAGAGTGTATGAGGATTTACTGTACTTTTCTTTTTACTTTTGTCTGAGATTTCTTCATGATCAAAAGCTAGAGAGATAGTAATAACCTTCCAGAAAATCTTTAAAACGAAGAAGAGGGGAAGAGCTTCAAGATGGTGGAAGAGTAAGATGTGGAGATCACCCTCCTCCCCACAAATACATCAGAAATACATCTACATGTGGAACAGCTCCTACAGAACACCTCCTGAACGCTGGCAGAAGACCTCAGACCTCCCAAAAGGCAAGAAACTCCCCACGTACCTGGGTAGGGCAAAAGAAAAAAGAAACAACAGAGACAAAGTATAGGGACAGGACCTGTACCAGTGGGAGGGAGCTGTGAAGGAGGAAATGTTTCCACACACTAGGAAGCCCCTTCGCGGGCGGAGACTGCGGGTGGCGGAGGGGGGGAGAAGCTTCAGAGACACAGAGGAGAGCACAGCGACAGGGGTGCGGAGGGCAAAGCGGAGAGATTCCCACACAGAGGATCGGTGCCGACCAGCACTCACCAGCCCGAGAGGCTTGTCTGCTTACCCACCGGGGCGGGTGGGGGCTGGGAGCTGAGGCTCGGGCTTCGGAGGTCAGATCCCAGGGAGAGGACTGGGGTTGGCTGCGTGAACACAGCCTCAAGGGGCTAGTGCTCCACAGCTAGCCGGGAGGGAGTCCCGGAAAAAGTCTGCAGCTGCCGAAAAGGCAAGAGACTTTTTCTTGCCTCTTTGTTTCCTGGTGCGTGAGGAGAGGGGATTAAGAGCGCTGCCTAAACAAGCTCCAGAGACGGGCGCAAGCCGCGGCTATCAGCGCGGACCCCAGAGACGGGCATGAGATGCTAAAGCTGCTGCTGCCGCCACCAAGAAGCCTGTGTGCGAGCACAGGTCACTCCCCACACCGCCCCTCCCGGGAGGCTGTGCAGCCCGCCATTGCCAGGGTCCCGTGATCCAGGGACAACTTCCCTGGGAGAACACACGGCACACCTCAGGCTGCTGCAACATCACGCCGGCCTCTGCCGCCGCAGGCTCGCCCCACCTCCTCTGTACCCCTCCCTCCCCGCGGCCTGAGTGAGCCAGAGCCCCCGAAGCAGCTGCTCCTTTAACCCCGTCCTGTCTGAGTGAAGAACAGATGCCCTCAGGCGACCTACACGCAGAGGCGGGTCCAAATCCAAAGCTGAACCCCGGGAGCTGTGCGAACAAAGAAGAGAGAGGGAAATTTCTCCCAGCAGCCTCAGGAGCAGCGGATTAAATCCCCACAATCAACTTGATGTACCCTGCATCTGTGGAATACCTGAATAGACAACGAATCATCCCAAATTGAGGAGGTGGACTTTGGGAGCAATGATATATAATTTTGTTTCCTTTTTTCTCTTTTTGTGAGTGTGTATGTGTGTGATTCTGTCTGTATAGCTTGGCTTTTACCATTTGTCCTAGGGTTATGTCAGTCTTTTTTTTTTTTTTTTTAACTTTAAAAAAATTTTTTTTTAAAAATTACTTTTTATTTTAATAACGTTATTTTATTCTATTTTATTTTATCTTCTTTCTTTCTTTCTTTCTTTCTTTTCCTCCCTTTTATTCTGAGCCATGTGGATGACAGGCTCTTGGTGCTCCAGCCAGGTGTCAGGGCTGTGCCTCTGAGGTGGGAGAGCCAACTTCAGGACACTGGCCACAAGAGACCTCCCAGCTCCACATAATACCAAACGGTGAAAATCTCCCAGAGATCTCCATCTCAATGCCAAGACCCAGCTCCACTCAACGACCAGCAAGCTACAGTGCAGGACAACCTATGCCAAACAACTAGCAAGACAGGAATACAACCCTGTCCATTAGCAGAGAGGCTGCCTAAAATCATAATAAGGCCACAAACACCCCAAAACACACCACCAGACGTGGACGTGCCCACCAGAAAGACAAGATCCAGCCTCATCCACCAGAACACAGGCACTAGTTCCCTCCACCAGGAAGCCTACACAACCCACTGAACCAACCTTACCCACTGGGGACAGACACCAAAAACAACGAGAAATATGAACCTGCAGCCTGCAAAAAGGAGACCCCAAGCACAGTAAGGTAAGCAAAATGAGAAGACAGAGAAACACACAGCAGATGAAGGAGCAAGGCAAAAACCCACCAGACCTAACAAATGAAGAGGAAGTAGGCAGTCTACCTGAAAAAGAATTCAGAATAATGATAGTAAAGATGATCCAAAATCTTGGAAATAGAATGGAGAAAATACAAGAAACGTTTAACAAGGACCTAGAAGAACTGAAGAGCAAACAAACAGTGATGAACAACACAATAAATGAAATTAAAAATTCTCTAGAAGGGATCAATAGCAGAATAACTGAGGCAGAAAAACGGATGAGTGACCTGGAAGATAAAATAGTGGAAATAACTACTGCAGAGAAGAATAAAGAAAAAAGAATGAAAAGAATTGAGGACAGTCTCAGAGACCTCTGGGACAACATTAAACGCACCAACATTCGAATTATAGGGGTCCCAGAAGAAGAAGAGAAAAAGAAAGGGACTGAGAAGATATTTGAAGAGATTATAGTTGAAAACTTCCCTAATATGGGAAAGGAAATAGTTAATCAAGTCCAGGAAGCACAGAGAGTCCCATACAGGATAAATCCAAGGAGAAACACGCCAAGACACATATTAATCAAACTATCAAAAATTAAATACAAAGAAAAAATATTAAAAGCAGCAAGGGAAAAACAACAAATAACACACAAAGGAATGCCCATAAGGTTAACAGCTGATCGTTCAGCAGAAACTCTGCAAGCCAGAAGGGAGAGGCAGGACATATTTAAAGTGATGAAGGAGAAAAACCTACAACCATGATTACTCTACCCAGCAAGGATCTCATTCAGATTTGATGGAGAAATTCAAACCTTTACAGAAAAGCAAAAGCTAAGAGAATTCAGTGCCACCAAACCAGCTTTACAACAAATACTAAAGGAACTTCTCTAGGCAGGAAACACAAGAGAAGGAAAAGACCCACAAAAACAAACCCAAAATAATTAAGAAAATGGTAATAGGAAGATACATATCAATAATTACCTTAAATGTAAATGGATTAAATGCTCCAAAGAAAAGATATAGATTGGCTGAATGGATACAAAAGCAAGACCCGTGTATATGCTGTCTACAAGAGACCCACTTCAGACCTAGGGACACATACAGACTGAAAGTGAGGGGATGGAAAAAGATATTCCATGTAAATGGAAATCAAAAGAAAGCTGGAGTAGCAATACTCATATCAGATAAAATAGACTTTAAAATAAAGAATGTTACAAGAGACAAGGAAGGACACTGCATAATGACCAAGGGATCAATCCAAGAAGAAGATATAACAATTGTAAATATGTATGAACCCAACATAGGAGCACCTCAATACATAAGGAAAATACTAACAGCCATAAAAGGGGAAATTGACAGGAACACAATCATAATAGGGGACTTTAACACCCCACTTTCACCAATGGACAGATCACGCAAAATGAAAATAAATAAGGAAACACAAGCTTTAAATGATACATTAAACAAGATGGACTTAATGGATATTTATAGGACATTCCATCCAAAAACAACCGAATACACATTCTTCTCAAGTGCTCATGGAACATTCTCCAGGATAGATCCTATCTTGGGTCACAAATCAAGCCTTGGTAAATTTAAGAAAATTGAAATCGTATCAAGTATCTTTTCCGACCAAAACACTATGAGACTAGATATCAATTACAGGAAAAAATCTGTAAGAAATACAAACACATGGAGGCTAAACAACACACTACTTAATAACCAAGAGGTCACTGAAGAAATCAAAGAGGAAATCAAAAACTACCTAGAAACAAATGACAATGCAAACACGACTACCCAAAATCTATGAGATGCAGCAAAAGCAGTTCTAAGAGGGAAGTTTATAGCAATACAATCCTACCTTAAGAAACAGGAAACATCTCAAATAAACAACCTAACCTTACACCTAAAGCAATTAGAGAAAGAAGAACAAAAAAACCCCAAAGTTAGCAGAAGGAAAGAAATCATAAATATCAGATCAGAGATAAATGAAAAAGAAATGAAGGAAATGATCGCAAAGATCAATAAAACTAAAAACTGGTTCTTTGAGAAGACAAACAAAATTGATAAACCATTAGCCAGACTCATCAAGAAAAAAAGGGAGAAGACTCAAATCACTCAAATCAATAGAATTAGAAATGAAAAAGGAGAAGAAACAACTGACACTGCAGAAATACAAAGGATCATGAGAGATTACTACATGCAACTGTATGCTAATAAAATGGACAACCTGGAAGAAATGGACAAATTGTTAGAAATGCACAACCTTCCAAGACTGAACCAGGAAGAAATAGAAAATATGAACGGACCAATCACAAGCACTGAAATTGAAACTGTGATTTTAAATCTTCCAACAAACAAAAGCCCAGGACCAGATGGCTTCACAGGCGAATTCTATCAAACATTTAGAGAAGAGCTAACACTTATCCTTCTCAAACTCTTCCAAAATATATCAGAGGGAGGAACACTCCCAAACTCATTCTACGAGGCCACCATCACCCTGATACCAAAACCAGACAAAGATGTCACAAAGAAAGAAAACTACAGGCCAATATCACTGATGAACATAGATGCAAAAATCCTCAACAAAATACTAGCAAACAGAATCCAACAGCACGTTAAAAGGATCATACACCATGATCAAGTGGGGTTTATCCCAGGAATGCAAGGATTCTTCAAAATATGCAAATCAATCAATGTGATACACCATATTAACAAAGTGAAGGAGAAAAACCATATGATCATCTCAATAGATGCAGATAAAGCTTTCGACAAAATTCAACATCCATTTATGATAAAAACCCTCCAGAAAGTAGGCATAGAGGGAACTTACCTCAACATAATAAAGGCCATATATGACAAACCCACAGCCAACATCGTCCCCAATGGTGAAAAACTGAAACCATTTCGACTAAGATCAGGAATAAGACAAGGTTGCCCACTCTCACCACTATCATTCAACATAGGTTTGGAAGTTTTAGCCACAGCAATCAGAGAAGAAAAAGAAATAAAAGGAATACAAATTGGAAAAGAAGAAGTAAAACTGTCACTGTTTGCGGATGACATGATACTATACATAGAGAATCCTAAAACTGCCACCAGAAAACTGCTAGAGCTAATTAATGAATATGGTAAAGTTGCAGGTTACAAAATTAATGCACAGAAATCTCTTGCATTCCTATACACTAATGATGAAAAATCTGAAAGTGAAATTAAGAAAACACTCCCATTTACCACTGCAACAAAAAGAATAAAATATCTAGGAATAAACCTATCTAAGGAGATAAAAGACCTATATGCAGGGGGCTTCCCTGGTGGTGCAGTGGTTGAGAATCCACCTGCCAATGCAGGGGACACGGGTTTGAGCCCTGGTCTGGGAGGATCCCACATGCCACGGAGCAACTAAGCCCGTGAGCCACAGCTACTGAGCCTGCGCATCTGGAGCCCGTGCTCCGCAACGGGAGAGGCCGCAACAGTGAGAGGCCCGCGCATCACGATGAAGAGTGGCCCCCGCTCGCCACAACTAGAGAAAGCCCTCACCCAGAAACGAAGACCCAACACAGCCAAAAATTAATTAATTTTTTAAAAAAAGACCTATATGCAGAAAATTATAAGACACTGATGAAAGAAATTAATGATGATACAAACAGATGGAGAGATATACCATGTTCTTGGATTGGAAGAATCAACATTGTGAAAATGACTATACTACCCAAAGCAAGCTACAGATTCAATGCACTCCCTATCAAACTACCACTGGCCTTTTTCACAGAACTAGAACAAAAAATTTCACAATGTGTATGGAAACACAAAAGACCCCAAATAGCCAAAGCAATCTTGAGAAAGAAAAACGGAGCTGGAGGAATCAGGCTCCCTGACTTCAGACTACAGTACAAAGCTACAGTAATCAAGACAGTATGGTACTGGCACAAAAACAGAAATATAGATCAATGGAACAGGATAGAAAGCCCAGAGATAAACCCATGCACATATGGTCACCTTATCTTTGATAAAGGAGGCAAGAATATACAGTGGAGAAAAGACAGCCTCTTCAATAAGTGGTGCTGGGAAAACTGGACAGCTACATGTAAAAGAATGAAATTAGAACACTCCCTAACACCATACACAAAAGGAAACTCAAAATGGATTAAAGAACTAAATGTAAGGCCAGACACTATCAAACTCGTAGAGGAAAACATAGGCAGAACACTCTATGACATAAATCACAGCAAGAATCCTTTTTGACCCACCTCCTAGAGAAATGGAAATAAAAACAAAAGTAAACAAATGGGACCTAATGAAACTTAAAAGCTTTTGCACAGCAAAGGAAACCATAAACAAGATGAAAAGACAACCCTCAGAATGGGAGAAAATATTTGCAAATGAAGCAACTGACAAAGGATTAATCTCCCAAATTTACAAGCAGCTCATGCAGCTCAATATCAAAAAAACAAACAACCCAATCCAAAAATGGGCAGAAGACCTAAAGAGACATTTCTCCAAAGAAGATATACAGATTGCCAACAAACACATGAAAGAATGCTCAACATCATTAATCATTAGAGAAATGCAAATCAAAACTACAATGAGATATCACCTCACACCAGTCAGAATGGCCCTCATTAAGAAATCTACAAACAATAAATGCTGGAGAGGGTGTGGAGAAAAGGGAACCCTCTTGCACTGTTGGTGAGAATGTAAGTTGATACAGCCACTGTGGAGAACAGTATGCAGGTTCCTTAAAAAACTAAAAATAGGGGCTTCCCTGGCGGCACAGTGGTTGAGAATTTGCCTGCCAATGCAGGGGACACGGGTTCAAGCCCTGGTCTGGGAAGATCCCACCTGCCGCAGAGCAAGTAGGCCTGTGAGCCACAATTACTGAGCCTGCGCATCTGGAGCCTGTGCTCTGCAACAAGAGAGGCCGCAATAATGAGAGGCCTGCGCACCGCGATGAAGAGTGGCCCCCGCTTGCCGCAACTGGAGAAAGCCCTCACACAGAAACGAAGACCCAACACAGCCATAAATAAATAAATAAATAAATAAATAAATAAATAAATAAATGACTAACGTGGTAAATTATTTAAAAAAAAAAAACTAAACTAAAAATAGAACTACCATATGACCCAGCAATCTCACTACTGGGCATATACCCTGTGAAAACCATAATTCAAAAAGAGTCATGTACCAAAATGTTCATTGCAGCTCTATTTACAGTAGCCAGGACATGGAAGCAACCTAAGTGTCCATCCACAGATGAATGGATAAAGAAGATGTGGCACATATATACAATGGAATATTACTCAGCCATAAAAAGAAATGAAATTGAATTATTTGTAGTGAGGTGGATGGACCTAGAGTCTGTCATACAGAGTGAAGTAAGTCAGAAAGAGAAAAACAAATACCGTATGCTAACACATATATATGGAATCTAAAAAAAGAAAAAAAAAATGGTCATGAAGAACCTAGGGGCAAGACGGGAATAAAGACGCAGACCTACTAGAGAATGGACTTGAGGATACTGGAAAGGGGGAAGGGTAAGCTGGGACAAAGTGAGAGAGTGGTACGGACATATATACACTACCAAACGTAAAATAGCTAGCTAGTGGGAAGCAGCCGCATAGCACAGGGAGATCAGCTCGGTGCTTCGTGACCACCTTGAGGGGTGGGATAGGGAGGGTGGGAGGGAGGGAGACACAGGAGGGAAGAGATATGGGGACATATGTATATGTATAACTGATTCACTTTGTTATAAAGCAGAAACTAACACACCACTGTAAAGCAATTATACTCCAATAAAGATGTAAAAAAAAAAAAAAAAGAAGAGGGGCAGAGAAGAGGGTGGAAAATGTAATTCTCTTTGACACTGAAGATGTTCCTAAGAATAATAATTTTAAAAAAGAACTTAAGTCAGAATTAGGAAGCTTTATCTTCTTGTTTCACTTTCAACCTCAGAAATAAAATAGAATCACTCTTCAGCTAAAACAGAATCGCCCCTCAGCTTGGGAGCAAACCTTCACTGCACCTCTGTGCTGTTAACCAAAACGGTATTTCCTTACACAACGGTGGCTCCCCTTGTCCGTGTCGGAGAGCATTTTTTAAAAAAGAAAGAAGTTTTGAAAAGGCACCTGTTACTCCTCTGACGGGAATGGCCTCCGCTCCCTCCAAAACTTCAATCAAGCCCACCAGAAAATATCCTCCCAATGGCCAAGCTTGTCAGAAGCCAATATTGGCTCAGTAGCTGCTGATAATTTTATCGTATCTTTCTGACATCCAGACACCTCAATTTATAAACCAAGCGTGTGTGTTCCCTGACCAGGACTGGAAACAGCGTACAGAAAGGACAGCCTCCCTCAAGTGAGGAGTGAGGAAGCAGCACAGAGGCAGTGGGGAGCATGATTTGGACCCACAGAGAGAGTGGGGAGCAGGCCTTGAACCCCCTGTCTCGGGGTGTCTCGGGCTTTTCAACAGTGCCACTCCTCTCCCTCCCCCCACCAAGGCTGGAGCAACATAGAAACAGCTGAATAGTCAGCTCCTTGGGGTTGCGTTTTTACTACATATCTGTGTGCTACTTCCTTATAAACTGTCCTGCTTGCACAATGATCGCATTCTCTTTTGGATCACCAGCTCAGGACATTTGGTAGCATGAGTGACAGGCACATTTTAAATTCATGGGAAATACAAAACCCCCTTTGTGGGCATTGATTTCAGCTGCTGCCTCAGGTAACAAGAGTTGGGCTAAGTTTTCCTTCGCTTCCTTTCCTTATCCATTGATTCTCTGGCCAAGGTGCTATTGAGTAGCCCGCTGACCTATAGACCAAGGGAGGGAGGAGGACATGGAAAGCAAGCTAATTCACCAGATGGAGAGTGGGGTAGCTGCATCAGGAGACAGCTGCATTTCCAAAGCCAGATCAAAGTCAGGTTCAAAAAGTGAAGTCCTGCTTCAAAAGCTGAAGGCATAGAGATCCACGTGGGTGTGAGCTGGCCTCGGATGTGGGGAACTCTCACGCCCTCTCCTCCATTTTTCCAGGGCCTGGAGCTAGGAGGTTCTAGGCTGGAAAGCCGCCACTGTCTGTAGTCAAGGCCTTGCAGTGAGTCAGACCTTGGTTCAAATCCTGTTTCTGCCCTTGGGCAAGGTAACTTCTCTGAACTTCAATATCTTCATCCATAAGATGGGGACAATACTATCACCTATCTCACTGGCTTTCTGAGAGGAATCAATGAGAAAATATTCAATATATGCCATGGCCCAACAGAGAACATAGAGCTTAATAACAAATAGCAGCAATGGTAGTGGTAGTTGCTATTTTAAAGGGGAAGCTGTTGCCCAGAAGCACAGCCTCACATGTTTCCAAAGGACGTAATGGAATGGTCATCATGAGTCGGTGAGGCCCTGAGTGACTCATTCCCCACAGAACCTGAGGTCTGGTGGGCAAGCTACAGCCCCGGGTCATGAGTGGGCGGATGCACACCAATGCCTTTCCTGAGCAACAGCTTCTCTTCCTTCTTGCCTGGTTTCCCTCTCCCTCTTCCACCCATGTCTATCTCTTTTTCTCTCTTTTCTTCCCCAGAGGCCCCATTAGCCTTCTCTTTCCTGACAGAGCAACTTTGGGAAAGTCACCGAATGGTGCTGAGCCCATCTGCCTCCTCAGGGCAGTGGGCACGATGAAGCAGATGTTCTCAATCCCTTTGGAAGCCAACATTCCACAGTTATCCATTCCTCTTCTTCCCCCTCCCCCCTTCTTTGCCCTTTAGCCCTCAAGTTCCTGGGAGAAAAATTCTAACTGGTTGAGCTGGAGTCAGATGCCGCTACAAGGTACGGTGATGTGAGAGAAAGAATCCCCCAGGGACCTTGGGCTTCCTCAGTAGGAAAGCGGGACCAGGTTTCCCAGTCCTACCACAACTGCATGATTTGTGGAAGAGGGGGAGGTAACTCCTCGAACGAAATCAGAAAGGAAAAAATGGACATTGGCGCTGGGATGGTGCAAAAAGAAAGAACTACTATAGCCACTGTGCAGACAGAATAAAAGTGGATGCATCTTTCTCTCTTTTCCATTCATATATGTATTCATTCACTTATTCATATATTCACCTTGGAGTGTCTAGAACACTGGAGAGGCAAAGCCTTACCTGAATCTGGGGCTGTTTAGAAATTGTCATATTAAAAACGTTATTAAAATATTTTGTGGTAAGTGAAATAATATAGTATCCACTCAGGAAGTAGAGTGGATCCCAAGTACTAATTGAGTCTACCCTCAGGCTGACCAAGTCCTTGAGGGACTGGTTACATAAGCCCTAACCGGGCATAATATTCAGAGGACCCCCAGGATATGAAGCAGTCCTACAGTTCTCAACCTGGGGTGATTTTTGCCGCCCTCCCCAGGGATATGGGAGGGGGAGGGAGCACTGCTACTAGCATCTACTTGGTAGAGACTAGGATGGTGCTAAACATTCTACAAGACAGCTCCCCACAACAAAGAATTATTCTGCCCCAAATGTCAACAGTGCCAAGGTTGAGAAATCGTACCAGATGAACAAGGGGCCTTTCAGCCCAAGAATCCTTATGCCTTTTGTTGAGTCTGAGAAATTTCTCTTCATAAGAGCTTATTGTGGCCACAATCTAGTTTACTCAACCAGGTGCTGGCTCCCCCACTAAGGAAGTCAATGGGTCCCTGGAGGATCCTGGCCAAGATCCTTCCTGTTTCCTCTCTCATATAGTGAAAGAGCAGAGAGAGAACCAAGCTCATTCAATCCGAACTCTCCATGGGACTTTGAATGTTAAGATAAATACTTCAATATAAAAGAAACAAAGACTTCTGGCAAGTCTGATGTGAAATTCCTGCTTCTGAGGCTCCCCTTTAGCTGTCTAATCAGCTCTAAATCTAATTCCCCAGCTTCTCTTGGAGCTTCTGAGCTACACCATACTCTTCAAGTAAATTTTTTTTGCTTCAATTAGCCATCAATTTATTTTGCCTGCAACTAACTGAAAGGAAGACCTTCAAATCACTTTAGTGACTTCCAAACTTTACACAGCATCCCAAGTATATCCCATCCAAGAAATATGGGACCCCAAAAATATCCTGACTCACACCCTACCTCTCTGGGATCTGCCATCTGATCACTTAATCAACCAAGGGATCGATCAATGAGTATTTATTGATACCCACACATTTTTAACATTTTTATTTTATTTATTTATTTTTGGCTGCGTTGGGTCTTTGTTGCTGCACACAGGCTTTCTCTAGTTGCAGCGAGCAGGGGCTACTCTTCATTGGGGTGTGCGGGCTCTGGGCACGTAGGCTTCAGTAGTTGTGGCACGCGTGCTCTAGAGCGCAGGCTCAGTAGTTGTGGCACACGGGCTTAGCTGCTCCGCGGTCTGTGGGATCTTCCCAGACCAGGGCTCGAACCTGTGTCCCCTGCATTGGCAGGCAGATTCTTAACCACTGCGCCACCAGGGAAGTCCCAATACCCACACATTTTAAACAATGTCAGCTTAAGGAAAAGTCAAAGTAGAGAAGAGGGACTAATATTTGTTAGGTGCCTACATGTGCCAGGCATAGTGTTAAGGTCTTTACATTTAGAATCTTAGCCTTGTCACTATACTAGATGTGGGTATTACCATCCCATTTTACATTCAAGAGAAATGAGGATTGGAGAGGTCAACTAACCTTCATAAGACCACATACCTGGTAGATACTGGAGCTAGGATTTGAGTTCACATCTATGTGTGTCCAAAGCCCATAATTTTTTTTTTAAATGAATCAATTTGATTAGAGTTACTTTTTTTTTTTAATTTATTTTTATATTTATTTTTGGCTGTGTTGGGTCTTCGTTTCTGTGCGAGGACTTTCTCTAGTTGCAGCAAGCGGGGGCCACTCTTCATCGCGGTGCGCAGGCCTCTCACTATCGTGGCCTCTCTTGTTGCGGAGCACAGGCTCCAGATGCGCAGGCTCAGTAATTGTGGCTCATGGACCTAGTTGCTCCACGGCATGTGGGATCTTCCCAGACCAGGGCTCGAACCCGTGTCCCCTGCATTGGCAGGCAGATTCTCAACCACTGCGCCACTAGGGAAGCTGCAAAGCGCATAATTTTTACCTCTATACCAGAGTTGGCAAACTGTGGCCCATAGGCCATATTTAGCCCACAATCACCTATTTTTGTAGATTGTTTTATTCTAACAGCCACGCCTATTCTCTTGCTCTATATTGTCAGAAAGCCCTACTGTGCTGCCAGCAGATGGTTTTAAGGGCTGCCTGGCAGACAGTGCTCAGCTCCCTAAAACGTCTTCCTTCCTTTGCCTGTTTATGCCTCTCCAGATCCCCTGTGTCTGGGTGATGATTTGGGGGTGTTATGAGGACTTCTACCAGCAGATCTCTTCCCTGTCACCCTGTCAGGAGCCTGACATTCTCCCCTTATTATTCTTAGTGCTTTCTGGAAACTTTTCTCATGCAACTGGTTTAAGATGATCTCGTGTAACTTGGAAAGAATTTTACACTCGCCAGGATCAGAGCATCCAATCCACTGACTCCTCACTCGAAGTGAATGGGTCTCAGTAGGAGGAATGCCTGCCACTCAGCTCCTTGGTGAGAGACCCTGGGCCAAATGGGGATGCTGAGTGAGAGGAACAAAAACATGGATATCACTCATGGGGGGAGGGAACACTTAAAGCACAAAAAGCACACTTCACAGCACTGCCGGGCACCTGGCGCCATAGGCGTCAAGAGATACAGATCTCCAAAGAAGCTATACAGATGGCCAACAGGCACATGAAAAGATGCTCAGCATCATTAACTATTGGAGAAACGCACATCAAAACTACAATGAGGTACCACCTCACACCAGTCAGAATGGCCATCATTTAAAAAGTCTACAAATAACAAATGCTGGCGAGGGTGCAGAGGAAAGGGAACCCTCCTACACTGTTGGTGGGAATGTAAGTTGCTGCAGCCACTATGGAGAACAGTATGGAGGTCCCTTAAAAAGCTAAAAATAGAGTTACCCTATGATCCTGCAATCTCACTCCTGGGCATATATCCAGAGAAAACCATAATTCAAAATGATACATGTACCCAATGTTCACAGGAGCACTATTTACAACAGTCAAGACATGGAAGCAACCTAAATGTCCTTCAACAGATGAATGAATAAAGAAGATGTGATATATATATATATATGTATATATTTGTGTGTATATATATTATATATATATAATGGAATATTAGCCATAAAAAAAGAATGAAATAATGCCATTTGCAGCAGCATGGATGGACTTAGAGATTACCATATTAAGTGAAGTAAGTCAGACAGAAAAAGATAAATATCATATGATATCACTTATGTAGAATCTAAAATAATGATACAAATGATCTTATTTACAATACAGAAATAGACTCACAGACAGAGAAAACAATCTTATGGTTACCAAAGGGGATAGCGGGGGTGGGGGGGATAAATTAGGAGATTGCAATGAACAGATACACACTACTATATATAAAATAGGTAAACAGCAAAGACCTACTGTATAGCACAGGGAACCATAGTCAGTATCTTGTAATAACCTATAATGGAAAAGAATCTGAAAAAGTGTGTGTGTGTGTGTATATATACACACACACACACACATATATATATACACACACAAATACATATGTATATATATATGTAACTGAATCACTTTCCTGTAGACTTGAAACTAACATAACATTGTAAATTAACTATACTTCAAATTAAAAAAACGATACAGAGGTAGGTAGTGGTTGCTTGCATTTCCTCTACAGGGGCAGGGGGCATCTGGCCACTAGGGAAAGACTGTGGAGGCCACTGAAGACGTTCTCTCTTTAGGTGAAGCTGCCCGGAGACTTTCAGTGATGCCTGGGTTCCTGTAGAAAGTCATTCCACCTCCTTGGCATAATAAGCCAGGCCCGGGCTCCCCTCCAGCCCCATTCCTGGACCCTTTCCTGTTCACAACCTTCACTGCGGACATCTCAGGATATTTCAGTTTTCCGCATGTGGTCCCTTCCGTGGTCCTTGCTGGGAATGTCCTTCCTTCTGCTGCATCCTGGTGGCCCTCTGTACATGTTTCCTCGTGCCCTCCCCCAGCCTGTTTGATTTAGGGCCACTTGGGCGCCCTTACCCTACTGTGCAGAGTCTATCCCTCTCTTTCCTGTGGCACAATAAGCATCTCCCCTCCTGGCTGACTTCTGTCTTGGACTGTACCTCCTTGAACAGCAGGGACTGACTGTCATCTCTGCATTCCAGCACCTGACTCAGTGAGAGGCACCTGGCATAGGTAGGAGTCAGTCAGCCTAATAGTTCAGCTTTCTGTTTAGTGAAAGAGACACAGACATACACACATCCTTTTTATGCATCCAGTCTTATTCTTATGGTACAATATTACTTCCATGCACAAGCAGGGCACAAAAATAAGCCATAAAATAGATTATCATTTAAAAAACAATGTTGTTTTGCTCTCTGAATCATTAGAGGATTCCCCCCAATGTCTGGTAGTTTGGGTTCCCTGCTCATATTTAAAAGTAGGCTCTGGAAGGAGCTGAGAGCGTGGGTGAGGTGCATCTGCAGCCGCTCCCCTGCAGAGGGACACAGCTGGGCTGTTTTCCTGAAGAACCTCCACTCTCAAAATGTGTCTTGGTGAGATTGGTTCAAGACGGTGGAGTAGAAGGACATGCTCTCATTCCCTCTTTTGAGAACACCAGAATCACAACTAACTGTTAACAATCATCGACAGGAAGACACTGGAACTCACCAAAAAAGATACCCCACATGCAAAGACAAAGGAGAAGCCGAAATGAGACGGTAAGGCGGGGCACTATCACAATAAAATAAAATCCCATAACTGCTGGGTGGGTGACTCACAAACTGGAGAACACCTATACCACAGAAGTCCACCCACTGGAGTGAAGGTTCTGAGCCACACGTCAGGCTTCCCAACCTGGGGTTCTGGCAATGGGAGGAGGAATTCCTAGAGAATCAGACTTTGAAGGCTAGTGGGATTCGATTGCACGACTTAGGCAGGACTGGGGGAAACAGAGACTCCACTCTTAGAGGGCACACACGAAGTAGTGTGTGCATCGGGACCCAGGGGAAGGAGCAGTGACCCCAGGGGAGACTGAACCAGACCTACCTGCTAGTGTTGGAGGGTCTCCTGCAGAGGCAGGGGACAGCTGTGGCTCACCAAGGGACAAGGACACTGGCAGCAGAAGTTCTGGGAAGTACTCCTTGGCGTGAGCCCTCCCAGAGTCAGCCATTACCCCCACCAAAGACCCTGGGTAGGCTCCAGTGTTGGGTCGCCTCAGGCCAAACAACAAACAGGAAGGGAACCCAGCCCCACCCATCAGCAGACAAGCAGATTAAAGTTTTACTGAGCTCTGCCCACCAGAGCAACAGCCAGCTCTACCCTCCACCAGTCCCTCCCATCAGGGAACTTCCACAAGCCTCCTAGATAGCCTCATCCACCAGAGGGCAGACAGCAGAAGCAAGAAGAACTACAATCCTGCAACCTGTGGAACAAAAACCACATTCACATAAAGATAGACAAGATGAAAACGCAGAGAGCTATGTACCAGATGAAGGAACAAGATAAAACCCCAGAAAAACAACTAAATGAAGTGGAGATAGGCAATCTTCCAGAAAAAGAATTCAGAATAATGATAGTGAAGATGATCCAGGACCTCAGAAAAAGAACGGAGGCAAAGATCGAGAAGATGCAAGAAATGTTTAACAAAGACCTAGAAGAATTAAAGAACAAACAAACAGAGATGAACAATACAATAACTGAAACGAAAAATACACTAGAAGGAAACAATAGCAGAATAACTGAGGCAGAAGAACGGATAAGTGACCTGGAAGACAGAATGGTGGAATTCACTGCTGTGGAACAGAATAAAGAAAAAAGAATGAAAAGAAATGAAGACAGCCTAAGAGACCTCTGGGACAACATTAAACGCAACAACATTCGCATTGTAGGGGTCCCAGAAGGAGAAGAGAGAGAGAAAGGACCAGAGAAAATATTTGAAGAGATTATAGTCGAAAACTTCCCTAATATGGGAAAGGAAATAGTCACCCAAGTCCAGGAAGCGCAGAGAGTCCCATACAGGATAAATCTAAGGAGAAACACGCCGAGACACATAGTAATCAAATTGGCAAAAATTAAAGACAAAGAAAAATTATTGAAAGCAGCAAGGGAAAAACGACAAATAACATACAAGGGAACTCCCATAAGGTTAACAGCTGATTTCTCAGCAGAAACTCTACAAGCCAGAAGGGAGTGGCAAAATACACTTAAAGTTATGAAAGGGAAGAACCTACAACCAAGATTACTCTACCCGGCAAGGATCTCATTCAGATTCGATGGAGAAATCAAAAGCTCTACAGACAAGCAAAAGCTAAGAGAATTCAGCACCACCAAACCAGCTCTACAAGAAATGGTAAAGGAACTTCTCTAAATGGGAAACACAAGAGAGGAAAAGAACCTACAAAAACAAACCCAAAACAATTAAGAAAATGGTAATGGGAACATACATATCAATAATTACCTTAAATGTGAATGGATTAAATGCTCCAACCAAAAGACACAGGCTTGCTGAATGGATACAAAAACAAGATCCACACATATGCTGTCTACAAGAGACCCACTTCAGACCTAGGGACACATACAGACTGAAAGTGAGGGGATGGAAAAAGATATTCCATGCAAATGGAAATCAAAAGAAAGCTGGAGTAGCAATAGTCATATCAGATAAAATAGACTTTAAAATAAAGAATGTTACAAGAGACAATGAAGGACACTGCATAATGATCAAGGGATCAATCCAAGAAGATATAACAATTATAAATATATATGCACCCAACATAGGCGCACCTCAATACATAAGGCGACTGCTAACAGCTCTAAAAGAGGAAATCAACAGTAGCACAATAATAGTGGGGGACTTTAACACCTCACTTACACCAATGGACAGATCATCCAAAATGAAAATTAATAAGGAAACACAAACTTTAAATGACACAATAGACCAGATAGATTTAATTGATATTTAAAGGACATTCCATCCAAAAACAGATTACACTTTCTTCTCAAGTGCGCATGGAACATTCTCCAGGATAGATCACATCATGGGTCACAAATCAAGCCTCAGTAAATTGAGGAAAATTGAAATCATAACAAGCATCTTTTCTGACCACAACGCTAAGAGATTAGAAATCAATTACAGGGAAAAAAATGTAAAAAACACAAACACATGGAGGCTAAACAATACGTTACTAAATAACCAAGAGAACACTGAAGAAATCAAAGAGGAAATCAGAAAATACCTGGAGACAAATGACACTGAAAACACGACGATCCAAAACCTATGGGATGCAGCAAAAGCAGTTCTAAGAGGGAAGTTTATAGCTATACAAGCCTACCTCAAGAAACAAGAAAAATTTCAAATAAACAATTTAACCTTACACCTAAAGGAACTAGAGAAAGAAGAACAAACAAAACCCAAAGTTAGCAGAAGGAAAGAAATCATAAAGATCAGAGCAGAAATAAATGAAATAGAAACAAAGAAAACAATAGCAAAGATCAGTAAAACTAAAAGCTGGTTCATTGAGAAGATAAACAAAATTGATAAACCATTAGCCAGACTCATCAAGAAAAAGAGGGAGAGGATTCAAATCAATAAAATTAGAAATGAAAAAGGAGAAGTTACAACAGACACTGCAGAAATACAAAGCATCCTAAGAGACTACTACAAGCAACTCTATGCCAATAAAATGGACAACCTGGAAGAAATGGACAGATTCTTAGAAAGGTATAACCTTCCAAGACTGAACCAGGAAGAAATAGAAAATATGAACAGACCAATCACAAGTAATGAAATTGAAACTGTGATTAAAAATCTTCCAACAAACCAAAGCCCAGAACCAGATGGCATCACAGGTGAATTCTATCAAACATTTAGAGAAGAGCTAACACCCATCCTTCTCAAACTCTTCCAAAAAATTGCAGAGGAAGGAACACTCCCAAACTCATTCTATGAGGCCACCATCACCCTGATACCAAAACCAGACAAAGATACTGCAAAAAAAGAAAATTACAGACCAATATCACTGATGAATATAGATGCAAAAATCCTCAACAAAATACTAGCAAACAGAATTCAACAACACATTAAAAGGATCATACACCATGATCAAGTGGGATTTATCCCAGGGAGGCAAGGATTCTTCAATATACGCAAATCAATCAATGTGATACACTGTACTAACAAATTGAACAATAGAAACCATATGATCATCTCAATAGATGCAGAAAAAGCTTCTGACAAAATTCAACACCCATTTATGATAAAAACTCTCCAGAAAGTGGGCATAGAGGGAACCTACCTCAACATAATAAAGGCCATATATGACAAACTCACAGCAAACATCATTCTCAATGGTGAAAAACTGAAAGCATTTCCTCTAAGATCAGGAACAAGACAAGGATGTCCACTCTCACCACTATTATTCAACATAGTTTTGGAAGTCTTAGCCACAGCAATCAGAGAAGAAAAAGAAAAAAAAGGAATACAAATTGGAAAAGGAGAAGTAAAACTGTCACTGTTTGCAGATGTCATGATACTATACACAGAGAATTCTAAAGATGCCACCAGAAAACCACTAGAGCTAATCAATGAATTTGGTAAAGTCGCAGGATACAAAATTAATGCACAGAAATCTCTTGCATTCCTATACACTAATGATGAAAAATCTGAAAGTGAAATTAAGGAAACACTCCCATTTACCACTGCAACAAAAGGAATAAAATACCTAGGAATAAACCTACCTAGGGAGACAAAAGACCTGCATGCAGAAAACTATAAGACACTGATGAAAGAAATTAAAGATGATACCAACATATGGAGAGATACACCATGTTCTTGGATTGGAAGAATCAATATTGTGAAAATGACTATACTACCCAAAGCAATGTACAGATTCAACGCAATCCCTATCAAATTACCAATGGCATTTTTTACAGAACTAGAACAAAAAATCTTAAAATTTGTATGGAGACACAAAAGACCCCGAATAGCCAAAGCAGTCTTGAGGGAAAAAAACAGAGCTGGAGGAATCAGGCTCCCTAACCTCAGACTATACTACAAAGCGACACTAATCAAGACAATATGGTACTGGCACAAAAACAGAAATATAGATCAATTGAACAGGATAGAAATCCCAGAGATAAAGCCCACGCATCTATGGTCAACTAATTTATGACAAAGGAGGCAAGGATATACAGTGGAGAAAAGACAGCCTCTTCAATAAGTGGTGCTGGGAAAACTGGACAGCTACATGTAAAAGAATGAAATTAGAACACTCCCTGACACCATACACAAAAATAAACTCAAAATGGATTTGAGACCTAAATAAGACCGGGCACTATAAAACTCTTACAGGAAAACATAGGAAGAACACTCTTTGACATAAATCACACCAGGATATTTTTTGATCCACCTCCTAGAGAAATGGAAATAAAAACAAAAGTAAACAAATGGGACCTAATGAAACTTAAAAGCTTTTGCACAGCAGAGGAAACCATAAACAAGACGAAAAGACAACCCTCAGAATGGGAGAAAATACTTGCAAATGAATCATTGGACAAAGGATTAATCTCTAACATATATAAACAGCTCATGCAGCTCAGTATTAAAAAAAACAAACAACCCAATCCAAAAATGGGCAGAAGACCTAAATAGACATTTCTCCAAAGAAGATACACAGATTGCCAACAAACACATGAAAGGATGCTCAACATCACTAATTATTAGAGAAATGCAAATCAAAACTACAGTGAGGTATCACCTCATACCAGTTAGAATGGGCATCATCAGAAAATCTACAAACAACAAATGCTGGAGAGGGTGTGGAGAAAAGGGAACCCTCTTGCACTGTTGGTGGGAATGTAAATTGATACAGCCACTATGGAGAACAGTATGGAGGTTCCTTAAAGAACTAAAAATAGAATTACCATATGACCCAGCAATCCCACTACTGGGCATATACCCAGAGAAAACCATAATTAAAAAAAAGACATATGCACCCCATTGTTCATTGCAGCACTATTTACAACAGCCAGGTCTTGGAAGCAACCTAAATACCCATCAACAGACGAATGGATAAAGAAGATGTGGTACATATATACAATGGAATATTACTCAGCCATAAAAAGGAATGAAATTGGGTCATTTGTAGATACGTGGATGCATCTAGAGACTGTCATACAGAGTGAAATAAGTCAGAAAGAGAAAAACAAATATCGTATATGAACGCATATATGTGGAACCTTGAAAATGGTACAGATGAACAAAAGACGTGGAGAGACGTGGATGCATCTAGAGACTGTCATACAGAGTGAAATAAGTCAGAAAGAGAAAAACAAATATCGTATATGAACGCATATATGTGGAACCTTGAAAATGGTACAGATGAACAAAAGACGTGGAGAGACGTGGATGCATCTAGAGACTGTCATACAGAGTGAAATAAGTCAGAAAGAGAAAAACAAATATTGTATATGAACGCATATATGTGGAACCTTGAAAATGGTACAGATGAACCGGTTTGCAGAGGAGAAATTGAGACACAGATGTAGAGAACAAATGTATGGACAGCAAGGGGGGAAAGCGGCAGGGGGTAGGGGTGGTGGTGGTGGGATGAATTGGGAGATTGGTGTTGACATGTATACACTGATGTGTATAAAATGGATGACTAATAAGAAAATAAATAAATAAAAAAACATTAGGGGAAAAAAAAAAAAGAATGTGTCTTGGCTTAGGTTCTCCCAAAGCAGACACAGAGACTAGAAGCCGAGTGCAGGAAATTAATTTCACGGGTCATCTCAGGAAAGCCCGGTGGGGAGGCAGAGAAGTGAGGCAGGGGAGGAAGGAGGCTGTCCAGGGCAAGCAAACTCGGCACTTTGCAGAACTCAAGTCCCTGTGGGTCACACAGCTCAGGGTTGTCTACCCAGTGGAAGAACCAGGGAGCTGGGCTCTGTATCCACCAACTGCAGGGACGTTGGCTCTGGCATTTCTGGCTGGGATGTGCAGGCCAAGAAGCAACATTCTCCCCAAGAGAGTTGCAGGCGTTTTCAGGAACCCATCTTCATGCACAGAAGTGAATGCTGGGGAGATGGCAGGGGCTGCCGGGGTTTGCTGGGAGATCTGTGTAGGTCTTCTCCTAGGCTGTCCTGGGCTAAGTGTTCCCCTCTCCAACCTGAGGTTAGCAGACCAGCTGCCAGCAACCTGGGATCTGAGTAAGGGAAGAGGCTAGGGTCTGACTATTTCATGTCAGCCTTCGCTTGGCCCTCCTGTTTTCAGTATGGAAACCCCTCAGCCGTGCCCTTGCCCCCGCGTCACCCTTGGTTCACACTCTCTAGAGCAGCAGCAGTTTCTGTCCAACAGAAACATAATGGGAGCCATGGAAATAATTTTAAATTTTCTCTCAGTCATATTAAAAAAATAAAAAGAGAAGTGAATTTTAATCATGTTTCATGTAACCCGACATATCAAGAGCACTACTGTTTCAACTTGTAATCAATATTTTTTAAAACGTCAAGAGGTATTTCACATTCTTTTTCATTGTACTAAGTCTTCAAGTCCGGTGTGTATTTCACACATACAGCACATCTCGATTCAGAAGAGCCACATTTCAAGTGCTCAAAAACCACATGTGCTGAGTGGCCACTGTAAAGGGCAATGCGGCTCTACAGACAAGCCTTCGGTCCTGTGCAAAGGTGGGGAAGGGACCCTCGGCTGCAGGACTTTGAGAAGGGAATGGGGCTTCTAACTGCTTCCTAAAAGGATTTTCAACCTGTTTTCCCGCATCTTAGAGATAGGTGGTGTCACGGATTTCTGAGCATTTCTGGGGTCTGTGGTGTAAAGTGAGTGGGTGACTCCTTTTCCACCACAGGCAGCTTAGGGTTTCACTTCTTTGAGTTGGCTACGTCAGTTCCCACTCATCTGTTGGCTCTCCATCTTGCCTTCTTTCCCGCTGTTTCCTCTACTCTCTTTGTCCTTATGCGTTTGTGCTCTGATATAAAATTCATTGTCATTTTAATGGGGTCTTTCGAGAGAACCAAGATAAACACATGTGTACAAGCCATCAACTCTAACTAATAAGTTTTCCATATCACTGGAGTTTTAGGTGTTTTTTTTTTTTTTTAACTTGGTCTACACATTTTTATCGTATGTCTGGAATTTTTGGTTTAAACCACCTGACAACCCTATCTATGCAAGGATAGGGTTTCCTAAAGGAATGAATGGATGAATGAAGAGAGATACGTGAAAGTAACTTAATCCTCAGAGGCAGTCCTATCCAGTTGAAGCCAGTGCCACACAGCGACACCCTCCGGGTCACCCTGTAGAGAGCTCGTTCCTCCTCCCATTCATTGGCCCAGCTCAGTTACCTGCGTGGCATCTCCCAGTTACCACTGAGCTAAGAAATCCCTTGCAGTTACAACGTGCCTGCAGAAATAACTAAGAATGTGTATGAGGATATGGGGAGGGGGAAGGGTAAGCTGGGACAAAGTGAGAGAGTGGCACTGACATATATACACTACCAAACGTAAAATAGATAGCTAGTGGGAAGCAGCCGCATAGCACAGGGAGATCAGCAGCTTGGTGCTTTGTGACCACCTAGAGGGGTGGGATAGGGAGGGTGGGAGGGAGGGAGATGCAAGAGGGAAGAGATATGGGAACTTATGTATATGTATAACTGATTCACTTTGTTATAAAGCAGAAACCAACACACCATTGTAAAGCAATTATACTCCAATAAAGATGTTAAAAAAATAAAAATTGTGTTAAGGCACTTGGCAGCCTGCCAAATGGAAGAGGAGGCCATGAGTCAGTGGTTTTCATCTCCTTTCAACCTTGTGCTGCCCCACTGTCTGCTAGAACTGACCGCTTCCTTGCAATGTTCATGCTGTCTCTAGCTTTCTCAAATGTGGGGATTTCTCAACTCTGCCTTCCCTAAACTTCAACCTTATTTCTTCTTTTGAACAGTGCTGAACTTCTCTTGTGGTTTTTCTGGAATCTTTAAAAAATAAAGCCTGAGTCCCTCTAACATAGAGCAACATTAGAAGCCAGTCTTTACTTGTAATCCATACAGGGCTGGTGGCCTCAGGGCCCCTTTTTTGGCTTAACTGTGCTTATTAATTCATTATTCTAGCATTCAAGAATAAGTGAGAAGTAATTTAAATATGTATTAGAATCACTGATAAAAATGCCAGAGAGGAATTTTGTTCATAATATATGGGAAAACTGCTTAAATTCATTCCTTTTGCATAAATGGAAGCTTTGGGAATCAAGGAATTTTCAGATTTAGAGATCCCATTGAGTTGGCTTCTTTTGTTGAAATAGGAGATAGTTCAATTACATACCACACATATGTGGATGGTAAACAGTAATGAAAAAGGAAGTCCTAGAAGCAGCTACAACGGTGTCAGTGCACAGAGGAAATTTCCACAGAGGAGACAGAGGAGTAAACTTGGGTATCACTGAAGAAAAAAATCTTGCTCTTATAAAGTTTATAATAAATCAATTGATAAATATGCAAATTGTATTAAATTGGAAGTTCTTCAAAGCTCTTCCGTAAACTTACAGCGTTCTGGTTTCAGCAGGATCCAGCATGTGCTGCCCAACCCCCCACCCAGGCATCCTATATTTTATTTCCCCAGCACACATTTTCAGCTCTGTGTACTGGGATATGTTATAGTCTCATCAATTTTCTAAGTCATAAAGAAAATAGGATTGTCCTGCTAAAAGTTTGCATTACATTAATATTTCCTGATAAAATCTTTTTCTAATAAAAATGTCACATATGCATAGGTTTTTATAGTTTTCAAAACATTTCAGAATGCCTTACCTCGCTTCACCTTCACAACAACCATCTCTATTTTATATGTGCAGAAAAAGGACTCCTCCTGGGCGTCTTACCTATTGATCATTTTGTTTATTTATCACCCCATTTATACAAAGGGCTAGAGGTGGAACAGGCTTCATACCCCTGGCAAAGTGCAGGGTCAGGACTAGATGCCAGGCCTCCTAACCTCTAGCCTGGTGCCCAATCTGCTGAAGCTCTTAATCACCCAGATCTTCAACTTTGTGCCCCGAGATGGTCTCCAAAATAAACTTGATCAGAAGCACAGAACCTTAAGAGTCAACTCAGAGTTTGTCATAGTGATGATTTAGGGCTGTGAGGTTTCTGCACCTAATTCCAACGTTTGGAGGGATTTTCCCTACACCACCAAGCAATTCACAGACACCAGCTGCGTGTCCTACAATTCAATTCAATTCTGACACTATCTACCCAAAGACAGCATCAAATTCCACAGGATAAGGGCTCAGTCCCACAAGACTGCCCTCCATTCAGATGACAATCACAAGTCCAGGTTGTTACCTGCGCTTCCGAGCCAGTGGCTATAAATAGGAGGTTCCCACCATCCTCTCCTTGGGTTTAATTTGCTACAGAGGCTCACAGGACTCAGGAAACCAGTTTACTCACTAGATTGCTAGTTTATAATAAAAGATATTAAAAGATACAAATCAACAACCAGATGAAGAGATACAGAGGAGGAGACCCCAAACAAAGGAGCGTCTGTCCTTGTATAGTTTGGGGTCTGGCACAGTGGCACATGGAGGTTTCTGGTTCAGCAACCTGGAAGCTCTCTGAACCCTCTCCTTTTGGGTTTTTATGGAGGCTTCATTACATAGGCATGATTGATTAAACCACTGGTCATTGGTGACTGACTCAACCTCTCCCCTCCCCAGAAATCAGGGGGTGGGACTGAAAGATCCAACCCTCTATTTATGGTTGATTCCCCTGCTACCAGCTCCCCCAGCCTTAGGTGCTTTCCGAAAGTTACCTCATTAACAAATAAGCCCAGTTGTGGTGGAAAGGGGTTTGTTATGAATAACAAGACTTCAGGAATTGAGAACAAGAGACCAAATATTATAATAAAAGATGCTCCCATTACTCTAGTTCCTCAGGAAATTACAAGGATTGGGGGAGCTGTGAACCAGGAACCATGAATAAAGACCACATATATATGAGAAATATATTTTGGTCACCAGAATATGTATATATATATCTCACAATATCATAGGCTAAGAAAGACAGTTTCTCTTCTTATTTTTCCTCTTCATTTCCCCTTTCCCACTAGAACATTTCAGCCCTAAAGCCAATCGGTGGGGCAGAGAAAGTTGGGGACCAGTGCTGGAGGAGGTGGTAGTAGCCCAGGGAAGGGTGTCCAGCCTGAACAGGGTGAGGAATGTATCCCTTGGGACAACCAGGCACAGGCTGTATCAGAGCCTAGGTCGCCAAGGAGGTCCTCCTGTAAGAGGGATGCCCATGCCAGGTATGGGATCCTCAGCACAGTGAGGAGGGCACCATGCAAAGACAGCCTGGCATAGATACAGAGTCCGAGCAGGGTGAGAAGGGCTTGGGGGGTGAGGAGGCAGAATTTCCCTCTACCCTTCTAGGTTCTTGGCTGAGACACCTCCTGTGCTAAAAGACAGATTAACAAGAGAAAAACAACAGAAGTCTAATGACATGTATACCTCCTGTATACATGGGAGAGACCCAGGAAAACTGAGTCACTCCCAGAAATGGCCCAAGCCATCACCTTAAATACCATCTCCAGCTAAAGGCAAAAGAAAGATGCTGGGTGAGGGAGCCAGTTATAGGAGATGATCAGACAAAGCACAGTAAACAAGGGTAAGGTTGTTATGCAGATTTAAGTTAGTGCCTTTCCCACCAATAAGAGTTTCTAGAAATTTAGTCCTCCTCCTCTTCCCTCCTCTTCCAGGTACAGAGAGGAAGACACTCTTACCAGCGGAGATTTCCCTCATAAATGTAAATGTTTCTTTCAGAAGGGTAACTTCTGTTGAGTTTTCAGAGCTTCTCCCAGGTCTGCTGTTTCTTTAAAATAACAAGCCTAAATCCTTGTACCTGTTAAAGAGGAAAGCAGAAGCCCAAAATGGTATCACGTATGCTAAAGCCCATGATACCAAACCTAGATTTAATACCTAACTTAACTGCGGTTTCGACCTTCACCAGAAATGTAATCTTAATCAACCAGTTTAGAATTTTCTGGTCAGCACCAATAAGGTAATATGTCACGTGGGCAAAAGCTCACAGGCAAAAGAAGAGGCAGGGACTTCCCTGGTGGCGCAGTGGTTAAGAATCCGCCTGCCAATGCAGGAGGACACGGCTTCGATCCCTGGTCCGGGAAGATCCCACATGCCGCGGAGCAACTAAGCCCGTGCACCACAACTACTGAGCCTGCACGTCACAACTACTGAAACCCATGCACCTAGAGCCTGTGCTCTGCAAGAAGAGAAGCCATCACAACGCGAAGCCCGCGCACCACAACAGAGTCGCTTCCACTCGCCGCAACTAGAGAAAGCCCGCGCGCAGCAACGAAGACCCAACGCAGACAAAAATAAATAAATAAATGTATTTTTTAAAAAAAGAGGCAATCTGCATGATAAAACCCATGTCATTCCAGTCTTCCTCCAACCCCAAAAGAAGATGAACTGACCTAAAAATCTTTTCTTTTCTTTTGTTAATTGCCCCCTCCCCACCTTCTTCCTATAAAAACCTTTCATTTTGTACAACCCCAAGGAGAACGCTTCTATTTACTAGATGAGATGCTGCCCAATTCATGGATTATTTAATAAAGCCAATTATCTGCTCAAATTTACTCAGCTGAATTTTGTTTTAACATGCTCAGGTGATATATTTTAGGGCGGCAAACTGTGCTCCCCTTTAGGGCACACATAAAAAGGGGAACTTAGCATCCCCATGGCGAGTGGGCTGAGTGGGTTGAGGAAGGTGCCCTGCAGCTGCTCTGGGGACGTGGAGACCCAGCCGGGTGAGGACAGCATAACACAGCAGGGGGTGCCTCGTGTGGGGAGTCACAGCCCAAGAGGGCACGGAAGGCGAACGCACAGGGCGCTGGTCCTGCGTAGGGAATCCACACCTCAGTGGGATGAGGAGGGTGTCCGAGCAGGAGCTGGTGGCAGAGTCTGAGCAGGGTGGGGACGGCTTCCCTTCCACAAGGTGGGGTAGGCAGGTCAGCGTGAGGAGGGAATACACAGCAGCAAGGGGGCAGGGGCCATGACTGGAGATTCACTAAATACTAGGGGATTGAGCAAATAAGGAGATTTAAGGATATTGGGAGCCAAATTTCTTACTGCTGGAGTTGGGAGTTACCATATGGAAAAGAAGAAAACTAGAATACATTCCATGATGTTGGATAGGAATTGGATGCATCTGGGGTAACTCATGGTTCTCAACATACACAGATAGTGTTGGGGAGGAAGAAATTTTCCTCTACCTGTCTTGGTTCTTCTGCCTGGTCTGAGAATTAAATTGACAGGAGACAGATTAACAGGAGAAAATCACATAAAAGTTTAATAACATGTATGCATGGGAGAGAGCTAGAAGAACTGAGTAACTCACCAAAGTGGCTGAAACCCTCACCTTAAATATCATCTTCAGCTAAAAGCAAAAGAGGATGTTGGAAGTAGTGGTTTGGGACTCCAAAGGGGAGGAAGGCAATTCACATGAAGATGGAAAAGCAAATATTTGGTAAAGAAATGTTTTCTGGGTCATGTAGAGACCATGGGACCCAAAGAGGAATTTTAACAAACAGATTTTACTTGGTTCCTCCCTGTATAGCACACATAGTTCATACTCTAGTTATCTATGGTGATAGCTCCCTTCTTCTGTTCTGTGGTCCTGATAGGATGCAAAGAGAAGAATAAAGTAGCACTTGAGAAATTCCTGCCAAAGATACATAAACTAAATTTTATATCAGATGAAACCAGATTGAATGAAGTCTATAAAATAATGGGCCTAGATACATGCACCCCAATGTTCATAGCTGCACTACTTACAATAGCCAAGACATGGAAGGAACCTAAATGTCCATCGACGGATGAATGGATGAAGAAGATGTGGTATACATATACAATGGAATACTACTCAGCCATAAAAAAGAATAAGGCCATTTGCAGTAACATGGATGGACCTAGAGATTATCGTACTAAGTGAAGTAAGTCAGACAGAGAAAGACAAATGTCACATAATATCACTTATATGTGGAATCTAAAAAAATGATACAAATGAATTTATTTTCAAAACAGAAATAGACTCAAAGACATAGAAAACAAACTTATGGTTACCAAAAGGGAAAGGAGCGGGGAGGGACAAATTAGGAGTTTGGGATTAACAGATATATAAAATAAACAACAAGGACCTACTATATACAGCACAGGGAACTATATTCAATATCTTGTAATAACCTATAATGGAAAAGAATCTGGAAAAGAACATGTATACATATTCTATATATATAGAAGAACATACATACACACACACATATATATACACACACATACATACAAAAATAACTGAATCACTTTGCTGTATACCTGAAACTAACACAACATTTTAAATCAGCTATACTTCAATTTTTTAAAACATGGGCCTGGAGGAGACTAAAGTGACTGACAACTGAATGCAACAAGGCGTTCTGAGGTGGATCCTTTTGCTATAATGGACGCAGGACAATAGATAGCACTTGAATGGGGTCTGGAGTTGTAACAATGTTGATTTGCAGATCTTAATGAGTGTATTGTGCTTTTGTAAAAGGATGTCTTTGTTGTTAGGAAACACCCACTGACATAAGGGGAGAGGGGGAGGATAGTGTATCATGTAGTCGACTTACCATCAAATGGTTTGAGGGAAAAATAATTCTTTGTATTGTTCTTGCAGTTTCTGTGAGTTTAAGATTGTTCAAAATAAAATTCATTTTGAAACAAAATTAGCTGTCAGTTTTAAGGAGAACAACAGCAATAGAAAAGAGAAAGAAAAGATTACACCACATCAAGAGATGCAATGTGATGACGGCAGGAAAATGTTAAGCTGTAGGATTCCCACGTGGATCCCCTTTCCCAGCAAACAGAATGCCCTTTCCAGTAAGTTACCCACTCAGGTGGAGAACAAGGTAAGGCCACGCCCCTTCCAAACAAGACGACTAAGAAGCCTTTTCTTATTCCATAGCCACAGACAAGCCCCAGAGAGACTATACAAAAGCAAGTTCCAGGAAAAAGAAAAGGTCACATTCCCCATCCCATTATTATCAAGAAGGTGATTTGTCTTATTTGTTTTTATAAATGCCACATTTTAATTGGTAAAATTAGTCTCCTCCTTTCACTCAAAGAAAAATGCCATCCCACTGAAAAGGTCTGAAGCAGGAAAAGGTTTCTTCAAGCATAGTTTTAAAAAATAGAAGAAAATATAAGTTGCACCACTTGGACACAATGACTATTACGCACTTTGTGTGCTCCTTTGAGTCTTTTTATGTGCCTCCTTTTAAACAGCTGTAATCCTAGCATGCAGTTGTTTTCTGAGTATAGAATAGAGGTTATGTACAGGCTTTGAAGCTGACTGGCCAAGTTCTACATCTGGCCTCTGCTACTCAATCTGACATAAGCCTCAGTTTCCTTCTGTATCAAACAGGGTTAATATTCCCCCTTGTCTTAGGATTTATGAGAGGATTAAAGATAATAGATGTAAAGCATTTAGTATGGTATATTGCACATTTCATACATTTGGTAAATACCTATTATTGAATTATAAGCACTTTTCCATTTTTTAAATCATCGTCATCATTACCATTATTACTGGCTGATCTTAAAGAGATGCTCAGGGAAAGCTTTGGTAGGTATCTTTTTCACCGGTTGGTGTGGCAGAATCTACTAGCTGTCCAACAGAATAAGTTTTCTTTTCTTCCTGAGCGCACAGCTGGATGATATCTCCCAGACACCCCTGCAGTTAGATGTGTCATGTAACTGAGTTCTAGCAGGAAGCTGTGAGTAGAAGCGGTGTGCGCCACTGGCACTCCCTGAGGCAGCAACACCCCATCTCACCAGTGTGGCTTGAGACATAATATTTTGAAAACTGGGCTCCCCTGGTGGCGCAGTGGTTAAGAATCCGCCTGCCAATGCAGGGGACACGGGTTCGAGCGCTGTTGCGGGAAGATCCCACATGCCAGTGGAGCAACTAAGCCCGTGCGCCACAACTACTGAGCCTGCGCTCTAGAGCCCATGAGCCACAATTACTGAAGCCCGCGCACCTAGAGCCCATGCTCCACAACAAGACTGCAATGAGAAGCACACACACGCAACAAAGAGTAGCCCCCGCTCGCCGCAACTAAAGAAAGCCCGCGCGCCGCAACGAAGACCCAATGCAGCCATAAATAAATAAATAAATAAATTTTTTTAAAGGGAAGGAAAAAAAAAAAAAAAAAGAAAATGGCAGAGCCACCATTTGATGAATTCCTACAAGTCTGTGTAGAGCAGAACCTTCCCCTGATGACCAGAATCCCCGTCCTGGACTGTTAATGAATGAGAAGTGAACTTTTATTGTGTTTGAGTTATTAGCCATTCTTGTTTATCTTTGTTATAGGAGCCAGTGTTACTCTAATATGTATTGTTTGGGCATGGTTCCAAAAGAAGACACTGAAGAACTCAAAAACATTTTGAATGTCTCCTCTAAATTCTGGGAAAAGAAGCAACAAAGACAGTTCTCCTGTGGCAGTCTAGAAACTATACACTCTTTCTGGAGCAGGTTTCTGAAGTGGTTTACTTACAATGTTAAGCTATACTGAAGTGATTTTTAAAGTTCTTCATGTAATTTTCAATAGGTTGGTGGAGAAGTGGTGAAGTGGTGAAGTGGTGGTGAAACTGTGCAACTCAGATTGGGACTTGAACCCACGGTCTTTCAACTGAGATCACACACCTGGTCTCAGGACTTAATGAAGCTCAGGTTCTTGAAGTCTCATCACAGAAAGAATTCAGTGAGAGACAAAGTGATAGGTAAGAAGTGGATTTATTTAGAGAGAAACACAGTCCACAGACAGAGTGTGGGCCATCTCAGAAGGCGAGAGACCCCAAAACATGGTGTGTTAGTTTTTATGGGCTGGGTAATTTCATAGGCTAATGAGTGGGAGGATTATTCCAATTGTTTCAGGGAAGGGGCAGGAATTTCCAGGAATTGGGCCACCGCCACTTTTTGATCTTTTATAGTTGGCCTCAGAACTGTCATGGCACTGGTGGATGTCCCATTTAGCTAATGTATTACAATGAGCGTATAATGAGGCTCAAGGTCTACTGGAAGCTGAATCTTCCGCCATCTTGGACCTAGTTGGTTCCAACCAGTTTCTGTCATGTCCTATGGCTATGTCATTCATTTAAAGGTTGTGCCCTGCCCCCTTCCCTCCCGTTTCAGTGGTATCATAGAACAAGGCCAGATCCTAACTCTGCCATTATTTGGAGTTTCATATTCCTAGTGCTGTCTACCTCATAGGACTGTGGTCAAGTAACAGTGAGGTCATGTACATACAACATAAAACAAAGAGCCTGGTCTGCAGTATGGTGTAATACATATGTGCTCACCTAGCTTCACCCCAAATGCAACATTTTCCAAAGTTCGTTCCAGGAACAACTGTTCCATGATGTGTTCTGTTAAATATATCTCAAGAAAAGCTTTCATGGTTCAAATAATACTGAGACTGCTGAGAAGTGTGACAAGCTGTTGAGTGTTCCCATTAATACTGGAAATTAGAGGAGAGGTCCTGCAGTAACTTCTTTCACTTTTCTTTGAACCAGCTAACCATAAAGTCAGCCTTCCCATGACACACCTGTTAATATCCTGCATAGCTAATGTTCTGCAGGACATACTTCGAGAAACGGGCACAGTGCTTGCCACATGGGGAATAATCAACAAATGTCTACCAAACGTGAAAAGCAAGTAGACCGCCGAAGTGCCTTACAAACGGAATCGGGGAGCTCCCTCTGCCCTATGCTCCCTGCCTCCGGACCCTCCTAAGTGAAATGGCTGCAGGAGCCTATAGGGTACTGGGTGCAAGCAAGGCCCTGGCAACTTTTAAGGTTGGAAGAAGGAAAGTATGCAGGTCTTTCATCACCATAAGTAGGACAACTGCCTGGACCACAGTGCAAGAGCACCAGGTGAGGACCAGAAGAGGGGATCCTGCCGAGAGAGTGGCCGGGGATTTAAACTTGCCCACATAAATGTGCCCATTCTTCCTGAGGCACAAGATGTTGAAAAGTCCGGCAATGGATGGGTTGGGTTTTCTCTGCTCCCAAGTCTGAGCAAATGTAAGAAGATGAAAGGGGGAGAAAAGAACTTTCCTCTGCATTCCTCAGCAGGAACTGGCACCTGCCTGCCTTGAAACAACAGGTGAACAGAGGTCAAGTTTTCGGCATGCTATCCAAGCTTTCTAGTACCCAAGCTACTAGATCTCATCCCCAAGAGGCAATAAAGAAAAATACAACTCATCTCAAGGGACCAACGCTAAGAGAGAGGAAGATGGACGTGAACAAACAGAAGACATACCCAGAGAAACAGCACTGCTATAGGAGGAAGATACTATCTTAAATATGAAAATAGTTAAGAGTGCTTAGATTCAAGTGTAGCACACAAAGCACTCTGTTCTCTAAATGAAATAATTTCAGATGAAACAAAATCAGTAAATGAGCGGAAGGTCACTGTTCAGCCCAAACTAGACAAAGAGCAAGAACACACCCCAACCCCGACCTGCACAACCTCCCTGCCTCGCTACACTTTCATGCTTCCTTTCTTCTGGCTTCTCTGGCTGAAACATGGGTTCCTTATCTTAGGTCAACCCTGCCACTTGTGGCTAGATTCCCACTAGCTACCTTCTCATCTACACAAAGGTGCTGCTCCAGCAATCGGCTCCATCTTGCTGCTGTAGCATCAATTTTTCTCTCTCCACCGCCTATGCGGTAATATTCCCCACATCTGTAAAAGAGTCTCCATTTACTCCCTCCTGTCACTGCCCCATTTCTCTGCTGCCCTTCACACTAAAACTGCTCACTTTCCTATACAAATATTCCAAAAGAAATCCCAAAGGATCACAGTATGTCTTGTACTTGGTTCTGTGAAGTGTGTTTGTGGGTGTCTTCAATAGCTGGTTTAGTTAAGTATTTTTTAAAAATAATGGGTGTTAAATTTAAATTAGCAGAGATTACCTACCAGAGTATGACTAGGTTTCGGTATTAAGAAATATAACATTTTTATTTGAAGTGCCAATAATAATAATAGAAAAAAATTTTAATCCCTTATTCACTTCTCTCTTGAACCTACTCCAATCAAACTTACATCACCACCCCTGCAGCCGAACAGTTTTCATCAACTCCACCAATGACTTCCATATCGTCAAATCCAAAGGTCCCTTCTCCAGCTCAACTTACTCCACCTCTCAGCTGCCTCTGACCAAACGGATCATTCCATCCTTCTTGAGGCACTATCTTCACTGGGCTTTAGGTCATCCGTCTCTCTTGGTTTTTCTTGTATCTCACAGACGGCCTTCTCTTAGCCTCCTCTGCTTTTTCATCGTCATTTTCCAACCTCAAATCTCTTCTCTTCTATACAACACTCATTCCTTAGGTAACCTCATTCAGGATCATGACTTTCTTTTTTTTTTTTTAAGTTTTATTGAGGTATAATTGACAAAAGTGTAAGATATTTAAAGTGTACATCATGGTGATTTGATTGATATACACATACATTGTGAAAAGATTCCCTCCATTGAGTTAATTAATACACCCATGATCTCATATATTTACTTTTGTGTGAGAACATTCAACTTCTACTCTCTTAGCAAATCTCAATTACACAATATGGTGTTATCAACTATAATCACCATATCACATAGTTCCTCAGAACTTATTCATCTTATAGTTTAAAGTTTCTACCCTTCTACCAACCTCTTTCTATTTCCTCTACCCCCAAGCCCCTGAAAAATACTTTTCTACTTTCCATTTCTATGAGTTCAACCTTTTTTTTTTTTTTTTTTTTTAGATTCCATGTATAAGTGATACCATATAGCATTTGTCTTTCATTGTCTAGTTTATTTCATTTAGAATAATCCCCTCCAGGTTCATCTCTGTTGTCACAAATGACAAAATTTCCATCTTTTTTAAGGCTGAATAATATTCCATTGTGTGTGTGTGTGTGTGTGTGTGTGTGTGTGTGTGTGTACACCATATCATGATTTTAAATGCCATCTAACTGTTAATAATTCCCCAATTTTTCTCTTCAGCCAATACTTCTCCTTTGAATTCCAGCAGAGAGATCCAACTGCTTACTCAATATTCCCATTAGGACAGCTAATAGAAATTTCACATTTATCATGTTAAAAACAGAACCCTTAATTTTACTCCTCAAACTGTTTCTCCTACAGTCATCTTAAACCCAGTGAATGATTCCATTCTTCCAGTTTCTCAGGACAATAACCTTAGAGTTTTCCTTGACTCCTCTCTTTCTCTCTTCACCACTGTCAATCTAGTGGCAAATCCTCTTCATTCTACCTGATCACTTATAATCTTCCATTATCCCCACAGCCCAAACACATTCACCATTCACCTAGGTTACTGTAATAGATTCTTAATTGAACAACTCACTTCAAGTCTCACTTCCTTAGAGTCTATGCTATGAAAACCTGGATCCTTTCAAAATGTAAATTCAGAGCTCTGAGAACTTTTTCTTTCTCTCACTGAGCCCCAAATAACTGATTGCCATTCTACATTAAGGTCATAAAGTACCTTTTCCAACTTCTGACGAAACATAAAGAATGTATTCCTTTGGTGAACATCATTAACTATGACCAATGTGGACCTCATTGTTTGCTGATGTGATGTGATCATTGCTGGGCTGATGTGATCACTGATGAAAAAAGAAATCCAGAAAACACTGGGAAGCCATGGGTTCAAATAACTAACACAAACATATAACACACAACTAATAGCCACAATAAAAAGGCAAATAACCCAATTAAAAAATAAACATACCACTTGAATAAACATTTCTGCAAGGACAGACAAATAGCCAATACACATATGAAGAGATGCTCAACATTGTTAGTCATTAGAGAAATGCAGTACTGGGAGAAAAGACACATATTTAGCCATATTTCAATAAAAGTCTTGAATTCTAAGGATAAGGAGAAGATTTTGTAAACTTCCAGATGGAAGAAACAAGTTATCTACACTGGGAAAATAATCAGACAGGTATCACATCAGGCCACAATACTGGAAGCCAGAAAACAGTGAAATATCATTACACAGTACTGAGAGAAATTCCATACCCTGGCATTATTTCATTAGTCTGTGAGAGTGAAAGAAAATATATATGAGGAGGGACATGCAAGCTTTCAGAGAGCGTGTCAGTCTATCTGTGATGTACTCTATCTGAGGAAAATACTCAGAAAGACAAACCAAACATCAAATAAATCAGAATATAAATCTCAATATGGGAGAAGATAAAAAAAGAAGAGTGACTAGTAAGCAATGAATCTTTATACATGTATATATATTAAATAGAAAGATTCTGACTAGAGATAGGTAAGTCTAAATGAGGGCTCTTGAAATGAAAGATTTATAAGAATAATTCAAATGACAATATAGAAATAAAATACTAAATTATATCAGAAAAATCTAAGTGTTTAAAGTTGGGTGGGAAAGATGAGGGAAATACAAATGTTTGAAAACTCACCGGGCATGAATTTCTAGCTGAATTTTATCTAACCTTTAAAGGTCTGACAATATTACTTTTATTTAAATTACTCTCAGCCACAGAAAAGGATAAAAAGACTCCGATTCATTTTATAAAGTCAAAATAAACTTAAAGCTGGACTTCCCTGGTGGTCCAGTGGTTAAGACTCCACGCTCCCAATGCAGGGGGCACGGATTCAATCCCTGGTCAGGGAACTAAGATCCCACATGCCGCTGGGTGCGGATAAAACAAACAAACAAACAAAAAAACCTTAAAGCTGATAAATTTAAAATTGAAAATTATAGAAAATTTCAAGTATAGATTCAAGAACATTAACCAGTAGAATCCAGTCATGTATCAAAAAACAAACAAACAAACAAAAACCAGATCATGACTTCTTCCACGAAGTCAAGGGTGGTTCAGTACCAGGAAGTTTAAACACAATCTACTGCATCAGTCCTTTAAGGGAAGAAAACCATGTGATCATATCTTTAGATGTTTAAAATGTATTTAGTAAAGTAGCAGCCATTCCCAATGAGTAAAATAAGAATTAAAGAATTAATATAATAAAGGCTATTTACCAAACTGATGACAGATAATATCCTAACATGCAAAATGCTACAACCATTTTAATTAAACAGAAACTACCCAAGGGATGCTCACCATCACCATTATGACTAAAAATTGACTTGGAAGAGATCCCAAACTTATTAACACAACAAAATTAAATAACTGACCTAACATTTGAAAGTAAGAATAAAGCTCTTTTTGTTTTTGCTGATGATGTGATTGCTTTCCTAAAAATAAAAAAAATTTTTAAAGCAAATTATGACAACAAAACCCAAGAGAATCAAGTACAGGTAATGATAAGAGAATTTGGTAACATGGTTGGACAAGCAATAAATATTTAAAAATCAGTAGCTTTTCTCAAATCCTAACAATAATTACATAAAAGTATTGTAGAAACATAGAAAAATGTCTCGTTCACAATAATGGCAAGATATAAAATGTTTCAGAATAAGTCTAGTAAAAAAAAGAAACAAAAGGCCATTTTTCACAAAATCAATATATAAATTTAATGTGATTTCTATTGTAACACTGTATTAGTTTTCTACTGAAATTACCACAAATTCAGTGGCTTAAAACAACACAAAATTATTGTCTTACAGTTCTGGAAGTCAGAAGTGCAAAATCAGTTTCACATCAAGGTGTTGGCAGGGCTGGTTCTATCTGGAGGCTTTGAGAAAAGAATCTACTTCCTTGCTTTTTTCAGCTTCTTGCGGCCACCTATATGCCTTGGTGGCCACCTGTATTCATTCCTTGGTTTGTGGCCCTTTCCTCCATCTTCAAAGCACACCACTCCTATCTGTGCTTCTATCGTCACACTGCCTTCTCTTCCGACTCTGATTCCTACTGTGTCCCTCATAAGAATTTTTGTGATGACATTGGGCCCAGGGGATAATTCAGGATCATTCCCCATGTCAAAATCATTAACTTAATTACATCCAAAAAGTCCCTCTTACTAAGTAAAGTAACATTCACAGGTTCTAGGAATTAGGAGGTGGACATATTTGTCAGGGGAGGGGGCATTATTCAGTCTACCACAAACATGAATACGATTCTCAAAATTGTTATGGAAGAATAAATGCCCTAGAATTGCCAAGAATGTATGAAAAAGAAGAATAGTAAAAAGGTATTATAATAAAATCAATGGAGTACTGTGGAGAAATCATTAGTGGAACAGAACAGAGAAGCCAGAAAGACATCTAATTATATATGGAAATTTAACACTTGACAAAAGTGCTATTACAACTCAAGGAGGTAAGAATGGGTTATTTAATAAATGATGCTAGCACAACTATTAAGTCCCAAAAAGGAAGTAAAAGTGGACTTGTATCTCACAGAATACAAAATGGTATCAACTATATAAAGAAGGAAGGCTTAAATGCAAACTAAAAAAAAAAAGAAAAAAACAGTGTGAGAAAACGTAGGACATGTATCATGTAGACATGAGAAATAACCTTCTTAGCTGGGACTGGAATCCCAAAAGCTATTTTTAAAGAGACAGACATACTTAAACATAAATAAGTGAAAACCCTTATCTGGAAAATGTTCCAGGTAAAAACCAACTGACAAAAAAATATGGTTTAAAAAAATGTGTAATGCCAAAGCCAAGTATTAGTGTCTCTAACATACAAAGAGCTCCTGTGAATGGACGGGAATGAGACAACAACCCATTAAAACCACTGTGCACCGCCTGCCTGTCAGTCGCTCCATTTTTCCATCTTCCTATCTCTAAGGGTGGTTGGCTCATCCTTGGGCAGAATTTTCAGAGCTCTAAAATACTCTTATTTTTATAATTCTGTAGCTGTCAGAACCAAGTGAATGATGACTCTGCTGGTGACTAATATGAAAATGGTTATCTGTTCTTGCAAGTAAGGGAATCAAATATTTTTTCACTTCTGTCTGACGCTGTTTAAACTGAAAGAAGAATGTCCTTATTCATTTGGTTCCTTTCTTTCTCTTTCTCTTTCTCTCTGTTAGAGATCACTTAAAAGTTTCCATGATGAGCTAAGTTTGGGAGTTGTTTTTAAGGGACCCAATGTTATTTTTGCTTTGCAGAGTGATTCTCCAATCTGAATTTCAGATTTTAAGGTGGGGTATTTTGTTTGTTGCAGTATGTCAACTTTTCCCCTCTTCTTTTATTCGGTAAGCTTATGCTAAACTTGAAAAGGAAAAAAATAACGACCCAAAGTTGGCTAAATGGCAGGAAAACAGAACCTCATCTTGTGCCTAAGACTGTATGCTCACTTACTTGTTACACCCGTAAGAGAACTTTCTATTTCGATTCAAACTCTTTCTCCCTCTTCTAAAACATAAATCCAGACCGAAGACATTGTGTGTTGCAGACAAATCTCCATTGAAATCCAAACCTAGAGTCTAGAGAAATTCTACATGACATCTGTGGTGATAAGGGTCAGGAAGAGACAAAAATATTCTTCAGGGAAACAGTATGATGGAAGGAAATACAGGATGGAGTTCAGAATATCAGCCCTAGAGCCACACAGGCCTCAGTCTGAGGTCTTACTAAGAATTTTATCCTAAGCCTCCATTTCCTCATCTGTAAAATGGGAAGGAAAAGAGTATCTACTTCTCAAGGTTGTTCTGGAGATTAAATTAGACAATGCATATAATTTAGCCCAAAGCCTGGCATATAGTAAGATCTCAAATGTTCATCAGGATTATTTTGTTTTTATGTACAGCCATGAGCCCTAGATTAGGAGAGTGGCTATATTTCCATCTCTCTTCTGGGAGAGCACTGGCCTCTGCTAGACAAAGTGGAGGCTAAGTAGCAGAGGTTTTCCAACTCTGCTCCTCAGAGCTTTGAAATTCCACAGAGGGCCCTTGTGGGTTGCGGAGGCATCCGCGAGAGGCTGTGATGGTGAGTGAAACTCCCGTTCCAGCTTTGTTTCTTTCTGTTTTATATAAAAGGAACCTGCCTAAGATTTCACTTCAAAAACCACTGGTCCTCATAATCTGCAAGGCTATTACAATTCTGTTATTCAGTGGGCATTCCTCCTTTTTAAAATGACTTTTCCAGACTTTTTAGTAATCCTTGTCTTCATTATCCATCCGTAGCCACCTGATCCCTCCTGAGAGAAAGAAAACATTCGAGAAGCCCCGTGTGTTTTAGTCTGGATTGCTCTGGTGTATTATGCCTTCCAGGAGGTGCTTGCATTTTAAAAGAGCCCAGGGACTTCCCTGGAGGTCCAGTGGTTACGACTCCACACTTCCAGTGCAGGGGGCACAGGTTTGATCCCCCCGTCGGGGAACTAAGATCCCCCATGCTGTGTGGCGCAGCCAAAAAAATTACCAAAAAAATAAAAAATAAAAAAAAGAGTCCAAACAAGAAGAGAACAAAGATTGCTATTCTATTCGTGGCCCTTCAGGGAAGACAGTTGCCGGTAGGGGCCGGGGGCGGGGGGGGGGGGGGGGGGGTGGGATGGAGGGGAGGCAGATTTTGTAGAACTGCTGAAAGGACAGCTCCAACCACTGCCTTAATGAAATAATAATGACGGGCATTTGCGAATAGAGTCAGATTTACACAACAATCCTGTCTCTATTTTCTCAGCTGATAAACACCAGCTTCCAGCGGGTGAGATGCTACTCTTTTTTCCCATCTGCCTTTCCAAGATGAGGACGTGAGGCTCCGGGTGGCTCAGTGACTTGCCTCAGTTGGCAGAGTTAGGCCCTGGCTCTGTGCCTTGGGCTGCTCCCCAGGCTGCTCTGTGGCCTCTGCCCATCAGGACAGCCAGGCCCGCCAGTTACCCACAAGGCCCAGACTCTCCAACACTGCGTTTGCAGAAATGGCACAAGCAGGTTGGCTGGTTTTTCTGACGCTTCCTCCATGGGACTAAAGGAATGGCTGTAGCAGGCCTGTCAGCTCTCAATGAGCTCTTTGTGCAAATAAATTCCAGAGTTTTCATGAACGATGATGGCAATGAGGGTTGCTTTTCCCCCAAGTAGTCAGAAAGTTGATGTTTCAGCCATGCTTGGCATTCCTCCAGAAAACTCTTGGATCAGTGAACGTAGGAGACTGGAGAAAAGGAGATATAAAAAGCTTAGGGCAAACCAAGAAGTCCTCATTTTTAATGAGTAAAAAACTGTCCTTCCCTGTCAAAATCCCTGGTGACACAATTTTTTAAATTTCAAAAACGTAAACATGAAAGGCATTAAATCACTAGGGGAAAAGATTCCCTTTTTCTATCATATTTAAACAAAGCACAGTTGTCTGATTTGTACTTATACACTCATATCAGGACTGGCTAATATGAAGGCAGATGTGTAGTAAGATCTTGATACATATTTGTTGAATGAGTGAGTGAATGAATGAATATCTCCTTTAATTTGGGGCCGAGAAATTATGATAGCAGAAACAACATAATAACCTCTTCTGGGATTATCTTTCACTATGACTGACTCCCTGGATACACCAGCAAATAACTCTGAAGTTTTTGCTTACTGTATTCAGGGAGATCGTCACGTTGATAGAGTCTTACCGGCATCTCTGGGTCGGGAGAGCCAAGTTAAGATATTTATGAGGTTTTTGAGGTCTGGTTGAAGGCAGGTCTTTTCAATGCAAGATTGTGTCATAATAGTTTAGGATTGGGAGACAGAGCAAGGTGAGGGTTCTGCAGTAAGTTTTGAAGAGTCTTAGAGAGAAAACTGGCATTTGATGCTATCCAACAAAAAGTTGAACAGTCGGATGTTCATTCAGTTGAGTTTTTCCAAAGCTATTTGCAACTTTTATTATCTTGAGCAAGAATTTCCTGGAATAGAAAAGTCGTGGTGATGAAGACAGTGGAATAGCAAGGCCACATTAATGCAGATAGCAGAATGGTACAGTCATGGTCATCTAGACCAAATTTGGCCTGTGGCCTGCTATTGTAAATAACGTTTTATTGGAATACAGCCACGTTCATCCCTTTAAGTATTGTCTGTGGCTGTTTCCATACTACAAATGCAGTTCAAATACTGTGATGCAGACTGTATGGCCACAAAGTCTAAAATAGCTACTGTCTGGCTCTTTACAGAAAAAGTTTGCGACCCCTGATACAGACAGTAAGCTGTGTGGAAGTAGATGGCTTCATTTCTCGTCACATCTATTCATTCAGCAAGTATTTATTAAGCACCTACTGTGTGCACGGCACCTTCATAATGCTGGAAATACGGCACGCAACAAGACAAATCCTGCTTTCGTGGAAATAAATCGACAAATAATATAAATCAGATGGTGACAGCGCTCTAAAGAGGTATAGGGTTGGTGGGGGGGGGTTGAAAGGGACTCTTTGCCACGTGGTAGTCAAGGAAGGCTTCTCTTAAGAGGTAACATTTGAGCAAGACTCTAAATGAGGTGGACTAATTATGTGAAGACATGGGATAGGGCTTTGGGGAGAGATGTGCACACAGAGGGTACAGAAATGCGAATATCCAGAGCTGGAACAAGCTTGGTGTGTTCATAAGAGCAAGCAGGCCAGTGCAGCAAGAGCAGGTAAGCAAAAGGCAGGGTAGAGAGAGCTGAGATTGGAGAGGTAGCAAGGGCCACGGGAAGTAGTAGAGATTCATGGGAGGTGGCAGGGTTTGAATTTTATTCCAGATATGATAAGCTAATTGGGGGCTTTTCAGCAAGGGAGTGACTGAACATGATTTCTATCATGAAGACTTCCTCTGGCTGCTATGCAGAGGACTGACTGCCGAGGGACAGAACGGAGGCGGGGATGACACCACAGGAGAGAAATCACACTTACATTACAGGGCAGGGACTGGAGATGGACACACATCAGTGTAATTCGGGATGAATTTTCAAAGCATAGCTAATAAGCCCTGCTGATGAGCTGAACGTGGGGTATAAGAGAAAGAAAGAGGCAAGAATGCTTCTGAGGGTTTAGAATGGAGTGACTGGGTGAACGACGATGCCATGCACTGAGATGGTGGAGGACGTCGAGGTAAGCGGGCATGAAATCAAGAGTTCTGTTTTATTCTTGTTAAACTTCACACGCCTGTGCTACATCCAAATGAACGTGTCAAGCTGGCTGCTGGATATGAATATGTGCAAATGGGACAGCCTGGCCATAAGATCTAATTTGGGATTCATCAGCATGTGGGTAGTATTTAAAGACACGGAATTTGGGGAGATCACCTAGGAGATAACTACAAAAAAAAACGGTCTGATTAAATTCTAGAGCCAGTGGTGTGCTGGAACAGGCTCTAGCCTGCTGGTGAGAGCTGATTGAGCACATCTCTTCCTAAATCCCCATTCAGTAACATGATGCTAATAGCTAGAAACCAGCCAGAGTGTAAATATTTGCACCATGAAGACTGGAAAACGCCACACGTCAGGGCTTTTTATCCCCATAGAGTCAGATGTTAAACATTTACCAGCACATCACTGCCTGGGACCCTCACATTTAGAGGTCAAGAAAAGCAGAAAGAGACAATATAAGAGATTGAGAAGGACTGGAACATGAATGAGGTAGGAAGAAGACCAAAAGAGTGTTTTATCCTTGTCCAAAGTTATCACGTAGTTCCATGCCTTGTCCAAAAGTCAAGCGACTATTATATGGTCTTTTTCTTCTCTCCCTTTATAGAAGCTTTCAGCACTTGGTTGCTAGAACATATCAATACAGAATCCAGATCTTTTTGTATTCTTTGCCGAATGAGTTTTAACTCATCCTGTAAACCCTGATGCTCTGAGAAGCTACTAAATGAAAAAATAGTTCCATGAACTTTAATGGGAAAAAGTATGATGTGTTCTAGCTCAACCCAAGCAAGATACCCAAGTGATTTCTACAAATAGAAAAAGACATCATTGGAGGTAAGTTTAAACAACAGAGGATAAGTTGAAAGTAAACAGAGACTATCCATAAAATGTAAATTAGTGAAAGTTTACTATAGTCATTGACGGAGGAAAAACAGTCTTGAGAATGGATGGTGGGTGGTAGAAGAGGTAAATGAGAATTATCCTTTGGGATGTGTATCCTTTTTTTTTTTTTTTTTTTTAGTTAATTTATTTATCTGCTTTTGGCTGTGTTGGGTCTTCATTTCGTGCGAGGGCTTTCTCTAGTTGTGGCAAGCGGGGGCCACTCTTCATCGCGGTGCGCGGGCCTCTCACTGTCGCGGCCTCTCTTGTTGCGGAGCACAGGCTCCAGACGCGCAGGTTCAGTAGTTGTGGCTCACGGGCCTAGTTGCTCCGCGGCATGTGGGATCTTCCCGGACCAGGGCTCAAACCCGTGTCCTCTGCATTGGCAGGCAGATTCTCAACCACTGCGCCACCAGGGAAGCCCTCCTTTTTTTTTTTTGAATCATTTTTTCCACACTGTTTTCAACTTCTGTGGCTCATAGTTATCTTACACTCAAAATGCACTTAAGATTATAGCACGGAAAAACACATTTAGACGTAAAGAAAAGCTAAACACAAGACTGCTTTGAAACATACGGTAACAATATACATGCATAACAGGCATGAAGAGTCCTAGAAGGTACTCCCCGGTCATCCTTCTTGCTTGGCTCACACATGCAAAGCTGAACATCCGGGTATGTTCAAACATGGCGCACAGTGCTGTTCTCTGACTAGAAATTGCTGTGTCAAGTGAATTGGTGAGTATGCCTTTGCCCAAAACCATAATGTCAAAATAGCAGTTCTTACAGACTATATAGTTACTGTGTTTGGAAGTGAAAACTTGTTATATGAAAAAAAGCGAATTGTCCAGAAAGCAGTAAAACTTTTCAACACCACTGTACTGAAAAAGTCACTAACAGGACAGTGGTTATGGAAAGCAACCCTGTTTTCGATTGTGCTGTCTAAGAAGAAAGCTCCCTTGGTTATACAGAAAGCAGCAGCACTTGTCCACTCTGTAAGTAGGTTAGTAAGTTCTGCTTTTGAAAGACTTCAGTCTCACAGAACCCCTATTAGAATTATCATCATTATTAGAGCTGTCTATTTAGAACCTAATACATACCAAGCAAGGTAAAGGTTATATCCTCCATGATACAGAAGAAGCTGAGTATCAGAGGAAAATAAATTATGTAAGAGGGGTGACTAAAGCAGTCAGTGTCTTCTGAGCAACCAAACTTAGAAGGAGAAATATTTTAAATAATAATCGCGCCACCAAAAAACTTGCTCGTATGCTTCTTGTCGTCATCCACGTTGCTTCAGCAGCGGGGAAACAACAGAGCAGAGCATATATTTAGTAAGAGTAACTCTTGAAAATAGGAAGCACCATGAAGGTGCATTATTAGTAAAATCCACCAACGAGCCACATACAAACGACAACGGCAATTTGCGGGCACTGTTTATACTGTTTTTCTGGAGCACCAAATTGGCAGTTACGGGTTGTGCTCAGGGATGAAGGGACTTACTCTAAAACACAAAACCGGTGCTTGATAAAGTAGGAATTCAAACACAGCTCTCTGGGGCACCAAAGCTTATTGACATTCCACCCCAACAGGCAGCCGCTTGCTTTTTTTACACAACCCACACCCAGATCTTTGATTCTCCCTTTATAGCAGTGATGGCATTGCCCAAGCCAGAATCCCAAGCTCCCTTGGGCTCTGGCACTCTCTCCTTCTCTGCCACACTTTCTCTTCCTCTTCACCTTCGTGTTTTACCTTAAGAAAAAAAGCTCAGCCAATTCCCAGAAATGTGCACATTCCACTCCATGGAATTCTAAACAGAGGACTTGGGACTTCCCTGGTGGTCCAGTGGTTAAGACTCCGTGCTTCCACTGCAGGGGGTGCGGGTTCCATCCCCGGTCGGTAGGGGAACTAAGATCCCACATGCTGTACGGTGCAGCCAAAACAAAAAAACAAAAACAGAAAACAAAACAAAACAAAACGAAAACCCCCAGAGGACTAGAAAGTTACCTGATTGGGTTCAGAAGTCTTGAACAGGAAGTAGACACCATGTCTCTTGGCCTTCCCCAACCCTATCATCAGCAACACAAATAATATTGTCTCTTCCAACTACAAGGATTACTGTTGTTATTGTTGGTATATCTGCCGACTTGGGGCTCCATCTTCTGCTTTGACAAAAGAATAATTCAGCCCACCTGAATGTCAATGTCTTCATTTGCACTGCGTGATGCGCCCTTGTCCTCCCACCCCCTAGTTCTCAGCAAGTGGAGAGGACTGCTGACAAACAGCAGTTGCACAAGAAAAAGGAAACCCGCATGTTCATGCTATTTCAAACGTTTGTGTCAACTGTGGGCTCCCTCGGTTGAGGGCTGAGTCTTCATTTTCTTCTATCCACTCTCACCACCAACTTGTTTCCCTCTGCTGCAATGCCCAATTTACTGTTTTCTCTGCACTAGAAGACTCAAAGGTGGCAATACAAGGCTTTCCAGGAGGGAATACCCAGGAGATGCCCTAGACAAAATCAAAGCCAGAGTCAGCAGGCGCAAGCTGCTGTCCACTGGCCTCAACAGCCTCACGCGCTGGAAGAGGAGCCCACAGGTGGGAGCCTTCAGCACAAAAACCATCACGCTGGAAGGACAGCCATTCCTACCCTGTGAGGACGCTATGGCATGTGGTGGAAATAGAGTAAGAGGACAGACGGCAAGGTCTGAAAGACCCACTTTTTAATCTTACCTTTTTCACTTTGATTAATACCTTCTTTCATTTATTCATGCACTCAATAAATATTTATTGAGGACCTACTACACGCCAAGCATTGTTCTAAATTTCAAACATACAATGAACAACAAAACGTCCCTGCCCTCAAGAAGACTAAGATGAAGAAAATATACTTGATGTGTGATGTTGGTCAATCTACTTAGATTTTTTGAAGGATAAATAATACTTACCTCACAGGTGAAGATTAAAATGAAATAATGTGTATACAATGTTGTACGATGCCGGAGACATGGGAAGCAGGGAACGAACTGTAGCCATTATTACTATGTATGTACCCCGCCCCCCCATTCCCATAGTCCCCAAGTTCCTCCTTCAGTTAAGCCAATACTCCTAAAAATGCGTTTAACTCTTTGTGATCTGGTGATTTTAAAGGGATAGGCCTTACTCCTCAATCTTAAAGGCAACAAGGTGGGGGGGGGGGGACAAGAAAGGGAATAAAGTTTTAGATAGAGAGATTAATCAGAAACTCAGCAGGGGAACTTGGTTTCCAGGGAACTCAGTTTCAATATCATGAAATTTAACCAGGGTAACACAAAGTTATTCAAATTTCTCAAACATATAGGACAATCTAGAAGAGAGATGCTATATATTTTTACAATATTCTCACGCTGTGTTTTAAGTCATTTGAAGTGACAAGCCTCTTAGACTTAGTATAAAATCCAGCAAATGCTTAGTTAGCAGCTGTGTCCATCAAAGGTGAAATTTCCCAGTTTCTACTAAATTGTAGCATGACCTTAAGTAACTGTTTAAGTTTCCAAAAATTAGCTGGCATTGAAATTAATATGGAAGGAGAAAAGGGGGATTTTTATTCTAAGCTAGCTAAAAAATAGATCGTGGAGTTGGTTGTTTTTCAGGGGTTTTACCCCTGCCCCATCACTACTTCACAAAACATTCTTGGTTGTAGTTGTGAAACAAACATGCCTCTACATCTACCAGTTGAGTAATCTGGTCCTCAGCCAAAAAATGTAACTGGCTCCTAATAAGCAGGTATGATGTAAAGGATGTACCTGAAAGGTTATTCTACATATATGTAAGTCAATGGGGTGGTTGTGTGAGTCCCATGAATTTCCCAGTAAAGAAAACAACCAAGGAAAAAAGAAGCTTTTGTTGCAGAAACCTCTGACCAAGTTAGAAACAGACCAATTTAATAGTGCATTCATCTGGGGAATGGTCTAGTCAAATCCAGTCTATTCTTATTCCGTGAGGACGTGCGAGGTATATCACTCAGGACATTCCTGCACTAAAGGCAACACGAGGCAGAAGGCAAGACCCTCTTCATGTGTCAAGAGATCACACAACCCCACAGGCCAGGCTCTGTGAATTGACATTTACCTCTATGTTTAGTTGTAAACTTTTCAAAATGCAATTTCTCTAAGGTGTGTGAAATGTCTTCATTTCCTGACATTTAGAAGTGATTCCTGTACCAAAATTATGAATTGTGAGTTGACAGGAACTAAGTCTGTAAATTGTTTTGGAGGTTTAAGAATCTGGTGTAACAGGGCAACTGCCAAGAAACAGCATTTGGCAACAAAATTCCTTTCCTTATCTTCAAAAATTTTGACTCCGAGAATCCATCAAACTACATTCAGAGACCTTTGGCTTATGGCTCACATAATGAATTAGCTGGAACCTCGTATAGTATGTTTAAAATTTTATATAGTGTCAGTGTGGTGATATTGCATTGACGAGTATAAACACTCTTTGTTTTGTCAGATTAATTACCTATTAATGTCCATCTGAAATACTGAACTGATTTCTTTCTCCAAGGTCAAGTAATTATTGTCAGGGATCGCTGTTCCTATTACCACTATCTCCAAAAGAGAACCAATAGTTTTTCTTTTTTCTTTTAGTTCCTCCTAATTGGACAACAATAGAAGATTTATGTTTGCATGAACATCTGTGTTCCTTCAACTTGGGCAAAACAGCATGTTTTCATTAACTGGAATCTGAAAGTATGGAAAGACAGAGAATTCACTATGAAGGAACAAAATGTTAGGAGATGTATAGCAAGCTCTGCTGCTTGCTGTTTAATAATATTTAGTCTTCCTCTCTTCCTAGCTAAGACACCCATATTTTGTTCAGGTCTCTAACCATCAGAGAGGGTGGCTCTATCCCCAGCTCAAAATTAAATCTGACACTATAAACTTTTTAGACTGTAACTCAGAGTAAAAAACAAATTTCACATGGCAACCCAGTACACATATGCATTCTATGTAATTTTTACAGAAAATTGAAAAGAAAGCTTAAAAAAACAACATCCATTTTTTATAATGTGCATTATGCTTTGATATGCTTCTTCTATTATATTTCTTTTTTGAATGATAACTCTGACCCAATGAATTTGACTTCCCAACCCACTAATAAGTCATGAGGCAAATTTCAAAACACTGTTCTAAGCCCGTCATGTCAATCCTATTCCTCTTGACAATGACTGGCTTTGGGCTTAGCAACCCATGCAAGTTCACGAGACATGAGGGAAGTCTTCCAGGGACTTTTCTTGAAAAATTTCCTCACTCTTAGAACTGAAAGGGTGTATTATACTGAGTTCATGGGTTGGAAGAACTCAATATTGTTAAAATGTCAGTTCTCTCCAAATTGATCTACAGTGTATAGATTCAACACGGCCTTAATCAAATCCCAGAAAGAAAGATTTCTTTTTTTTTTTTGTAAAGGCCGAGAAGCTGACTCTAAAAGATGACAGACTCATACTACCTGACTTCAAGATTTACTATGATGAAGCTACAGTAATCAAGACAATTTGATATTGGTGAGAGAATAGACACTCAGGGGAACAGAACAGAGAGTCCAGAAACTAATCCACACAAATGAAGTCTACCAATTTTGACCAAGGGATAAAGGCAATTCAAAATAGAAAGGATAGTGTTTTCAACAAATGGTTCTGAAAAACTGGACATCCATTTGCAAAAAAAATGAACCTCAATCTGTGCCTCACACTTTGTACAAAAACTGACTTAAAATGGATCCCAAATCTAAATGGGAAACTACAGAACTTTTAGAAGAAAACATAGGAGAAAATCTTTGTAAACTTGGGTTATGCAACAACTTCTTAGATACGACACCAGAAGTATAATCATTAAAAGAGAAAAATGATAAGTTGGACTCCATCACAATTAAAATCTTCTGCTTCACAAAAGATAGCAATAGGAGAACGGAAAGACAATCCACAGGCTTTGGAGGATATACTGGCAAAACACATACACAACAAAGAACTTGTATGCAGAATATGTAAAGAGCTCTCAAAACGCAATAGTAAGAGGGACTCCCCTGGTGGTCCAGTGGTTAAGAATCCGCCTTGCAATGCAGGGGACGTTGGTTCGATCCTTGGTCAGGGAACTAAGAACCCACATGCCGCAGGGCAACTAAGCCCGTGTGCCACAACTAGAGAGCCTGAGTGCTCCAACTACAGAGCCCACACACTCTGGACCCTGCGTGCCACAACTACAGAGCCCATGCGCCACAACTAGAGAGAAGCCCGTGCACCACAACGAAGAGTCCGCGTGCCGCAACGAAATATCCTGTGCGCCGCAACTAAGACCCAACGCAGCCAAAAAAATAAACAAATAAATATTTTTTTAAAAAACTCAGTAGTAAGGATAAAAACACAATAAAAACATGGGCAAAAGATTTGAACAGAATCTTCACTGTAGAGGATATATAGATGGCAAATAAGCACATGAAAAGATTCTAAAATCATTATGCTTTACGGAAATGCAAATTAAAGCCACAATGATACATCACCACACACGTATTAGAATGGCCAGGACAGAAGAAATCAGTGGTTGCCAGATTTAGGGATGGGGAAAGGGTTGCCTACAAAGGGGCAGCACAAAAAAAGAAAACCCATTGGGGGTTAATGGAAGTCTTCTGTATATTCATTGTGGGAGTGGTTACATGACTATGTATTTGTCAAAACTCAAAGAACTGCACAACAAAAAATGAATTTTATGTAAATTTAAATTTTTTGAAAGAAACACAAAGGAAGAGACAGTTTCTTTTTTGCTCAGTGATGGGCTAGATGTGACTTGTACAAGTAGGGCAGTCATTTCATCACCATGGTTGAGCTAGAATGAAGACAAAACTAATATAAGCAGGTGGAAGAATGGAAAAGATGAAAGAACTTGGGTATTAAAAATGTTGTTGAGCCAACTGTCTATCCAAACCTGAAACCAACCCACCAACCCACCTTGAATCTTATTACATAAAATAATGATAATTTTCTTTCTGCTTAAGCCATTTTGAATTGGGTTCTCTGTTATTTGCAGCCAAATTTATCCTGCACAGACAGTCTCAATGACTTTGTTCCAAAACTTGCATCATCCCCATCATTAAAAAGTAGAGTTTTGGAGTCTTTTGAATGTTTTGAGTAATTTGAAACTATGTTCTGGACCAACTTGTATATTACCATTTCTACAAGGGAAAAAATACATGAGCTTTCACAGATATATCCTCTCAACTTATATAAAGAATTTTAAAATCATGTTATTTATTTAGCTTCATATAAAAGACTATCCTGTGACTTCTGAAATGCAATCTGAGTGAAATATGTGTTGGAATTGGCATGTGCCACAAATTTGAAGGAGGTAGTCAAACCCGACCCACGGTTATCTATTTCTCTTCACAAGTACTTCATGCACCTTCTTAACTCTTTTTCACCAAAGTGCATTCATCATAATAAAAAAGAATGATGTCATATATGAACTTAAGGGTGAATAATTTTGGAACCAAAGAGAAAATGAATTTCAAAATATTTCCTTGGCATACACTTAATGTCAGACTCTATGAGTTGCAGTAATCAACACCAGCAGTGTCCTTACTGAGCTAGGTAGGATAATTCCAAATGTGACAAAGTGTTATAAACAAAAGAAAGGACAGGATGTTGTGAGAACATATAACAAAAGAGTATGGAAATCACCTTGAACATCCCAAGGATGCCCCAGGAAGGCACATTCAGGCTGATTTAAGGCCAGGAGTCATCAAGGCCAGGGGTAGGAGTTCATGAGTTCATTAACTTAATTTTAAAATGTAAATACAGTGGGAGGGGGAAAAAAGAGGAAAGGCTATTTTGGTCCAAGTGACCCATAATCCCTGACTAGGCTGAAGCAAGACATCTTGACATGGCTCTTTTCATTAAGGAAATATTTTGAAACTGGAGTTTTGGACAAAGGTATCTTGATTTTAATATTACTCTTTTTATTACCAGATATGTGTGCAGTAGAGCTTCCTTACCCTAACTCTGTGGTTCTCAGTGAGGGAGTTTTGTCCCCCAAGGGACAAGTGGCAAAGTCTGGAGGCATTCAGGCTGTCACAACTGAAAGGGGGGTGTTACTGGCATCTGATGGGTAGAGGCCAGGGAGGCCGCTCAACATCCCACAATGCAGAGGGCAGACCCCATCACAAAGAATTATCCAGCGCCAAAGGTCATTAGTGCTGAGGTTGAGAAACCCATCTCTAAGTGCCTTCCCTTGTATAATTTTCTACTTAGGAACTGAAGTGACTATTTTCCACCTTATTATGTTCTGTGTTGTTTGAGTTATTTACAAATGAATATATAGTACTTTAAAAGCACAGTTTGAATTTTTGAAAAATCTATTAGACTCTAAAATCAGCTTCTTCTGAAAGTAGCTTATTTGTCCCCCAGAACAACCCTTTACAAAAGCTTATAAACAATTTTAATGTATAGACATTACTTAGCTAAGAGAAAAATCATTAGAAATTTAGTTGAACATTCTTTTTTTCTTATCAGAATAAGTTATCATTTTTAGCCAAAACTCTCTTCTCTCCTTTTGACCCTGAAACATTCCTCTCCAGAGCTGAATATATATCTGACATGCATCATAAGGAAGGCTGCAATAAAAAGTATGCATTTTTAAGCTTTACTAATGGAAAGTGAATTGCCATTATTAAGGACACAAATATAATTACAGCATTTAAGTGATGTGCAGTTGATGAAGCTAAAGTGAATTCTCAGAGTCATCACTGGGCTTGACAGCACTTTCTGAGCGAGAAAGTGGGGTGACACTCTTCTCCTCTACTTGTGATCTCTCTGTGGGTGTTTAGTGCCCTCCCATCCTTCACCCCAGTCCAGTCACTTCATGTGGGGTGGGGTCAGTGATGGAGAAAGTCTCAGTGAAAGAAGAAGACTGACTCACCTCCTACATGAAAATTAATGGTTGTTTTACTTATTCATTAGACTGTATCCGTTCATAACAAAGTCATAACAACCTCATCAACATCATTTTGGACCAGAGAGTAAGTGCTCAAAATGGGACACAGGAGTGAGTGTGAACGGGCCAAATCTAGGATAATTTGAGCATAAAAATAAGAGTAATAGAACCCATGAGTTCATAATGATACTTCATTTAAAAATTTAAATGGAGTGGGAGAGGGGAAAGTGAAAGCTATTCTTTACAGAAAAATGCCAGCTAATAAATGTAGATGATATTATTGAATTAGAAAATAACCATATTGCAATAACTGATATAGCCAATAATTATCACTAAGTGTTAAGACTTTTGAGTGAAAAGATTTGCGGAAATTGGATATTCAGAATATCACACAAAATATTACTTGTTAGTTACAAAGGTTAAAATACCTTTACAATGGATAAACGTGGGAAATATGACCAAATGTGATATCAGCGATGATGGGACAAACTGATATTATGTGCCTCGTGATGTAATAAACTGAGAAGGACCTAAAATGACCTACACAGCTGTTATATAATGAAGAATTTGTCTGGTCTTTGTCCCTGGTTCCTGGCACAGAATTTCTAAAATTTCTTGAAATTTCCTGAGTGACAGAAGTACCTTTGTTACTTATGAGCCCCTTGGATCACACTTGAGTTTATGTTAAGAAAGTGACTCATGGTGGGCGCCTAGCTTCAGGATGGGGGCTGGTTACCAGCAGGACCAATCACATGATTAGAGGGTCGGGTCTTTGAGCCAGCCCAGCTTCTGGGGAAGGGGTGGGGCTGCAGACTGAGTTCAATCACATGGCCAATGGCTCAACCAACATACCGACATCATAAAACTCCAATAAAACTCTGGACATGGAAACTCAGTGGAACTTCCTGGTTGGTGAATACATCGATGTCCCAGGAAGGTGATGCGTTCTGATTCCACAAGAACAGGGCACAGAAACTCTGCTTTCCCAGACCTCACCCTATATGTCTCTTCTTTAGCTGTTCCTGGGTTGTATCCTTCACAATAAAATAATAAGTATAGTGAAGGGGAGCAGAACTTGCCACCCCAAAATATGCCACTGTGGCATAAGGATTATCTTGACATGGTCCTTTAAAAAAAAAAAAAAAAGCAGACATGAGAGAAGCTCTGAAAACCAAGTAGAGGTCACCTTTTTGTAAGAGACATTTACATTTATGAGGGAAACCTCCCTTGTAAAGGTGTCTCCCTCTCTGTACCAGGAAGAGGATGACTAAAACTCTAGAAACTCTTATCAATGGAGGAGGCGTGGACTTAAATCGCCATAACAGCCTTACCCTCGTTTACTGTGCTTTGTCCGGTAACCTCCCGTAACTGGCTCCCTCATGCCCCAAATATCTTCTTTTTTCTTTAGTGGGAGATGGTATTTAAGGTGGTGGCTTGGGCCATTTGGGGGAGTTACTCAGTTTTCCTGGGTATCTCTCATGTATACAGGAGGTACACATGTTATTAAACTTTTGTTTGTTTTTCTCTTGTTAATCTGTCTTTTAGCCAAGAATCTAGAAGGGTAGAGGGGAAATTATTTTTCCTCCTCTACAATAGCATTTTTATGAATTCTGTGAGTCATTCTAGTGAATTATTGAACTCAAGGGAGTCCTAAGAACCTCTGAATTTGTAGCTAGTTGGTCAGAGTATGAGTGGCCTGGGGATCCCCTGAACTTACAGCTGACATCTGAAGTGAAGGCTGTCTTGTTGGGAACCGTGCCCCCTACTTGTGGGATCCGTGCTAACTCCAGGTGTCAGTGCCAGAACTGAGTTGCAATACCCTTGTTAGTGTTGAAATAATAATCTTTCTACCAATAACGCTTAACTTGAATCCAAACACAAGGAAACAAACAGCCAAATCCAAATCAAGGAACGTTCGGCAAAATAACTGTACTGGGCTCTTCGAACGTCAATGTCAAGAAACACACACACCCACACACCCACACAAAGACTAGGTATGTGTTCTAGATTCAAGAAAAAAAATGTCCTTGTGTTTATGAGGTACCTGGAGAAGCATTTAACAGTGACTTGTCATCATGATGTCTGTAGCTTAATCTCAAATGCTTCAGCAAAAAAACAAACTAGTACACACTGAGAGAGGGAGAGGGAGAAATGAAAGAAAATGTTAACAAATGGAGAATCCAGGTGAATGGCGATTCATGTTCTGTTCTTTTGAAATTTTTAAAAATAAAAAAGTTGGGGAAAAATTACAGCATCAAGTGGGCTGTCTCCAAATGTCCCCTGCACCAAAAGGCTGTGTCAAGCACAATACTGTGAATATACTTAATGCCATTGAATTGTACATAGACTTTAAAATGGTTAAAATGGTAAATTTTACATTACATATATTTTAATCACAATTTTTTAAAAATCGAAATATCTGCCTCAGGTCTTGTCCTCTCCACTCAGAAGAGCAGCGAGGGTGGGCAAAGTCGTCCTGTCTGCCTGACACGGGGGGGGGGCGGCCGGGAAAGGAGGCCTGAGAGGGAGGCAAGAGACAGGTCAGGCGGGGCCTCTTCAGGGCAGTGTGAAGCTCTTAGAAGTTTCAGGCAGCTGACTATGGGGACAGGGAACCAGCTTTCCTAGATGACTCTGTCTGGCCCAGCTGCAGCGCAAGCTGCTTCAGCTCTGGCATTCCTCCCCTCAGTGGCCTAGTGTGTGGACCCTGCCCCCCTCCTCCCTCCCCTTCACTGGTAAGAGGGGGAGCAACTGGCCAGGAGAGGTTTGCTGGGCCAGTTCTAACGCAGGGAACCCAGGTGTCTGGGATGTTTTCATTTTGTCTCGATTTTTAATGGAAGAGTGAGTGAAATAACAACGTGGGCACAGCTCCAGACAATGCCATGCTGGGAGCTTGGCAGCTTCTGGGAGCAGCCTGCTGAGGTTCAAATCCAGAGATGCTTTTCGTGAAGGTGGGCTCCGCAGTCCCGCTGGGGCTGCCCTTAGCCGGAGCGCGTGGCCAACTTGGAAGCAGGAATGTGACCAAAAATACTGTCACCAAACACTGTTCTTTTCACTGTTTAGGGGGGCTTTTTAAAGCTGTCCAAGTAGCATGCTTTTTCTTTTTAGCACATGTCACATCAAAAATTGAACAAATTCAGGAAAAGGAGAACAATTTTTACACATTTGTTTTTAGTCCTATATTCATCAGTGTAAGATGTCCTTCCCTCTCCTTCCTGCCCCCCCTTCCTCTTTCTCTCTTTCTTTCTTTCTTTCCCTTTCTTTCTTTCTCTTTTCTTTTCTTTCTTCCTTTCTTTCATGTTAAAATATACATAACATAAAATTTACCTTTCTAACTATTTTTAAGTATACAGTTCAGTGGCATTAAGTACCCTTTCCTTTTTAACTTAAACTAGTTTTTAGAATTATTATTACAAAAGTAATTCATGCATATGATAAAAAAAAAATGTGAACACTATGGAAGGGGACAAAATGAAAAAAAGAAAGTCTCTACCCCTATCCTCCCACAAAATGCTGTTAACAGTTTTTGTGAAACCCGCCTGAATCATTTTAATGGAGCATCGCTTTTCAGTAACAGATGTATTCATTTGCTCCTCTGGGATAAGGGGCTCAGGTCTTGGAAGCATGACGGCTGCTCTTTCTTCCTGGAAATGTGGGTGAGTTTTCCTTACATACCTATGTGGATACGTGCCCACAAGCAGACACACATACACACACACACACACACATTTTTATAACTGACTACACATATATACATATACATATTTTATATTTATATAATAAAAGAGTGATATATTCCTACTGCTCCATGCCTTGATTTTTTTCACTTAATAATATATCTGCCCCACAACCACCTAAACTCACAGATGCATTTTGTTCATTCTCTCCTCTAAAGCTTTAGTTAAACACTTTTCACTGCCTGCAAATGCCTCATCATTTCTCTCCACTCCAGTAATTCTACAAAGCCATCAAGATCTATCTCATATTCTGTATTCTCCAAGCATTTATTGTTTCTATATCATAATTTAGTAGATAAGTATAACGATCATAATTCATTGGAAAGGAGGGTAAGCTCTTGAGTCGGTCATTCACAGGTTTTGGCCTCCACTCCACCACTAACTAACTGTGGAAGGGGTCTATGGAAGTTCCCTTGGATACCTTCCTAAATTTTTCTGGACCTATTTTCTCATATGGAAGCTTTAACTTTTTTATAAAAAGAAATAATGATATTATTATTTTTATAGATCTCATACACGTGCATTGGGAGCTTGTATTAGTTAGGATTCTCTAGAGAAACAGACCAATAGGATGTTATATAGATAGAGCTGGAGAGAAAGAGAGAGAGAGAAAGGTATTTTAAGGTAATTGGCTCACACAACTGGGGAGCCTGGCAAGTCCAAAATTTACAGGGTATGGCAGCAGGCTGGCGACCCAGGGAAGAGTTGATGTTCAAGTCCAAAGTCAGTCTGCTGGCATAATTCCCTCTTTTTCTGGGGAGGTCAGTCTTTTTATATTCAGGCCTTCAACTGATTGGATGAAGCCCACCCACATTAGGGAGGGTAATCTGCTTTACTCAATGTCTACTGATTTAAATGTTAATCTCATCTAAAGAAATACTTTCACAGAGGTATCTAGAATAATGGTTGACCAAATATCTGAGTACTGTAGCCCAGCCAAGCTGACACATAAAATTAACCATCACAGTGTTTTTTAAATTTAAAAATACTGAAAAAGCAGAAAGAAGAATTTTTATCTCCCTCCATCCCAAATCCAAACACCTTGCAACAAGAAATCTCAATATTTAGTGACCACTATGCTCAAAACTTCTACATGGCTAGCTAGGCAAATACAGAGAGAAATATAGACAAAAGATAAAAAGCATATACAGACATGCCTCTGAGATATTGTGGGTTTGGCTCCAGACCACCACAATAAAGCAAATATTACAATAAAGTGAGTCACATGAATTTTTTGGTTCTCAGTGCATATGGAAGTCATGTTTACACTATACTGTAGTCCATTAAGTGTGTAATACATTATGTCTAAAAAAAACAATGTATATACCTTAATTTTAAAATACTGTTTTGCTAAAAAATACAAACCATCATCTGAGCCTTCAGCGAGTCATAATCTTTTGGCTGATGGAGGGTCAATGTTGATGGCTGCTGACTGAGTAGGCTGGTAAGTGATGAAGGCTGGGGCCGCTGTGGCAATTTCCTAAAATAAGACAACAATGAAGTTTGCCACATCACTGACTCTTCCTTTCATGAACAATGTCTCTGTAGCAGGCAATGCTGTTTGACAGCATTTTATCCATGGTAGAACTTCTTTCCTCTCAAACCTTCGGGTTGCTTTATCAACCTGTCCTTTGAAGCTTTGAAGCCAGGCACTGACTTCTCTTCTCTAGCTATGAAAGTCCTAGATGGCATCTTCTTCCAATAGGAGGCTGTTTCAGCTACATTGACAATCTGTTGTTTTGTGTAGCCACCTTCATTAATATCTTAGGTTTGATCTTCTGGATAACTTGCTGCAGCTTCTACATCAACACCTGCTGCTTCACCTTGCACTTTTATGTTATGGAGGTGGCTTCTTTTTTTAACCTCATGAACCAACCTCTGCTAGGTTCAAGCTTTTCTTCTGCAGTTTCCTCACCTCTCTCAACCCTCATAGAATTGAAGAGAGTTAGGGTCTTCCTCTGGATTAGGCTTTGGCTGAAGGGAATGTTGTGGCTGGTTTGACCTTCTATCCAGACCACCAAAACTTTCTCCATATCAGCAATAAAGCTGTTTCACTTCTTTACTATTCATGTGTTCACTGGAGTAGCACTTTTAATTTCCTGCAAGAATGTTTCCTTTGCCTTCACAATGGGGCTAAATGTTTGGGGCAAGAGGCCTAGCTTTCAGCCTGTCTCAGCTTTTGACCTGCCTTCCTCATCAAGCTTAATCATTTCTAGCTTTTGCTTTAAAGTGAGAGACATGCAACTCTTCCTCTTACTTGAACATTTAGAGGCCACTGTATAGTTACTAATTGGCCTAATTTCAGTGTTGTTGTGTCTCAGGGAACAGGAAGCCCAAGGAGAGGGAGGGAGATGGGGGAAAGGCCAGTCAATAAAGCAGTCAGAACACACACAACGTTTATTAAGTTCACCACCTTATATGCATACAGTTCACTCACCCCAAAACAGTTATAACAGTATCAAAAATTATTGATCACAGATCCCCATAACAAATATAATAATAAAGAAAAAGTTTGAAATATTGCGAGAATTACCAAAATGCGACACAGAGTCACAAAGCGAGCAGATGCTGTTGGAAAAATGGTACCAATAGACTTGCTCGATGCCAGGTTGCCAGAAACGTTCAATTTATTTTAAAAAACGCAATATCTGTGAAGCACAATAAAGCGCAATAAAATGAGGTATGCCTGTATTATAAATGCTATTTTTAAGATAAAAGTTTAAAATTTAATATTTCTTTAAAAGGAGAAAAAGGAATTAAAAGTGTAACTGCAAATAAATGTTTCCTTACAATAAGGTATGTTCGTTCCCAAAAGATCCTTTCAAGGCTCAGTAAAAACATGATGTAAAGCCATTAAGAAGGTGGCGGTCACCATGGGTTTTTTTCTTTTCTTTTTTTTTTCTCTACTCGTTTCAATTTCAAACAGAATCAACTTCCTATTATGAAAGATAAATTAGCACAGTACAGGACCGCCTGACTCTCTCTCTCTCTCTACTTTTCAATATTTGTTATTTGCATGGTTATAGTACTTTGTTAGGGTTTATAAAACTTGCAGGAGGTGCTGGCTTACAGCTTCCACAGCAGTTTCATTTTAATTTCACACATAAATATAGTCGACACTTATTACCATTTCTTTCACAAAGCCTTTTATATTTCTGACCTCTTAATTTTGACTCTTCTCTCCGTTGGCTAGATTTTGCCAAGAAATCTTCTTTTTTTTTAAATCCTCAAATCATTTTTTTTTTCATGAAAAGTTCATGACTGCTGTGTACACAGTAACTAAACATCCTCATTTATCTGGGACTATCAGGTTTTAGCACTGAAAGTCCTGTGTCCCAGGTAACCCCTCTGTTCCAGGTAAACAGGGAGAGTTGCACACGTACAGCAGCTTGGATTCACGCTTCCCTGAGAACACGTAAACACTGTGTCGCTAGTTTCTGGCACTGAGCGTTGCTGGGCAGACGCATGCAGCAGGCGGAAGGTGTCTTCTGTACACTTGTTTTGTCTGCTTTGATGCCCATCAGATTCTTTCGTTAGTCTTGACTTTTAGTAACTTTTCTTCTCTCGGTTTTTTCTGAAGACAAGATGGACTTTCTCATTAGGTAGGCTAAACTTTCTCATTTCAAGCAAGTATTCATTCTTGTTTTACATCTTCAAATATTTTTTTCCATTTTGTCCTTTTCTTATCTCCAAGACCTCCAGCTATGTGTATGTTTCCTCTCCTTATCTCTCTGTGCTTCCTTCTGCGTGAATTCCTGAGTCAGATTATGGGCCTCGTGAGAGTCACGATATTAGTAACCATAGTCACCTTCTTCTCCATCACCCGCATTATGAAAACTTACCAAGCACTTGCTATGGGGCCAGGCACCACGCTGGTTACTCTATAAGCTGCTCTATCTTATTTCATCTTCATAAAAACCCCATGAGATAAGTTCCAGTATGACCCTCATTTTAAAGATAAGGAAACCAAAAAGCGGAGACAGTTACCTACTCAAAGATACGTGGCTAATAAGTGACACAGCTGGCATGCAAACCTCGTTTCTCTAACCCCAGAGTCTGAGATTTAACCCCTACAGCCCAACGCTCTCATATGCGTTATTTCACTATATTTGATTTGCATCCCTTGAAGCTTTGAACAATAAGGAAAGGTTGAAGTGACTTCATTCAGTTTCTGTTAGTTAAATCATTCATTTGGCCCCTTTATTGAACGCTTACTACATGTTGACTATTATGCCATATGTTAGAAATACAAAAGACATATAAAATAGGGTCACTGCCCTCAAGGCAATTTTAGTTTGGTGCGGTGGGGAAAAAAAGACAGACTTATAAACAGATAAATTGCCATCTTCCTTGGTAGGCGGCGCAATAGAAGAGTGAACTAATTGCCGTGGGAGCCCAGAGGCTGGAGAGGCATGCGAGCTGTCTGGAAGGATGAGAAGGAGGTACTCAGATGAGGGAGCAAGTGTCAGGGGAGAGGGCACACGCTAGGCAGAAGCAGGGACACGTGCTGCTGAGTTGAAAGGGAGTATATTCTTATACTCAGGGAATAATGAATATTTTGAGGCGGATGGAGCATAAGGTACAGGGAATAACGTGTAAGACATGAAACTAGAGAGGCAAGTGAGAGCCAAACAACCGCCATTCTGTTCTTAATGATCACTTTAACCCTACAAAAGGGATGATGATGAGTTTCAAAGCTCTTGGAAGATTCATACATACTCAGATCAAACTTTCTACATATCACTCTATATTTTATGTCAGTAATTGGTTTTTTTCTGGTCATCCTTAATATTTCCAGCGGATTATAAGAACATTCTTCTACTTTTGGTTTTCTACATTCAACCTGCCTCAGAACTGGGGGTGGGCTAATGTTACCCCTCTCCTAAAGAAATCAATCTTATCCATTTAACCTCTTGCCAGTATAACGTAAGCAACGCAGAGAGAACAAATACAGAAATCTAAGGAAATAGTTCTTTTCTGAAAGCATCATGGGTTTTTATTTTGTTTCGTTTTTCATCTGAGAGCCAACTTTTTGACAGCACCTTCCCATCAAGGAGTAACTAGAACAAGGGGTGGCTCAAGGGCAGGTTGGCGGGAAGGTTAAGTACGTTGACTCGGTTGACTGTGGTGTTTCCTGGATGTCAGAGCCCACAGAACTGCACTCCCTGGTTCCTGAACCTACGCAAACAACCTGGGTTTGGAATTTAGGGAAAAAAAAAAACTAAAAGTTTTTAGGGCTGATGCACAGGTACCCCATAGAAAACTACAGCTCTCTGCTTTTAAGAAAAACCATTTGGAGTGCATAGCTGGTATATTTTTTCCAAAATAGCAAATCCATTTTAGAAAACAACAAGTTGATAACTTAATGAGTGCGTGTTTTTTTTAAACTGAAATAGCTGGCAAATGATTAAACATAGCCAGCTTACAGGCAACTTTCCAGTGTCAGTGAAAAGGCCGATTTGGATAGAGATCAATGAAGTAGTCAGAAGGGGCCGTAAGAGAGAGAAGAGGAGAAAGCTGCTGGGAAAAAAAAAAAAAACCAGAGGAAAGCGGTTACCAGGGACATCGTATCCATTAGTCACAGTCGGCAAAGCGCCTGGGGCACAGGATGATTTGAGAGACCCACAAAAATGATTTAATTTTTATTTCTTTCAAAATCAAAAGAAAAAAAAGTGAACATATTATAATGAACCCGGTCTGGATTATATTCATCTTTATACTCATGCAGTTGTAAAATGTAATTGTTAATATTTTTTTATGGAGGAAGGAACCCACGAAGGCATAAGTGCTGAGGGGCCATGAAAGTCTTAATGCAGCACTGGCGGTTACTAATATGTTGGCTCAAAGGCCTAAGAAAACATAACCCTAATGTCTTCCATTGCATTAACATTGATCATGCTCACATTTCGCTGGCTGGGTGGGCCCCATCCACAGAGTCATGGGATCGCAGCACACATACCAAAGTTTCCCCAGCTATTTCTGGAGACCCCTTCCACTTGCTCAGGAACAAGGCTAGACCCCTTTGTGCTGCCCCTTTGTTTTTAAATTTTTATTGGAGTATAGTTTCAGGTGTACAGCAAAGTGAAGCAGTTATACATATATATATATATCCATTCTTTTTTAGATTCTTTTCCCACATAGGCCTTTACAGTGTACTGAGTAGAGTTGCCTGTGCTATACAGTAGGTCCTTATTAGTTACCTATTTTATACATAGTATATATAGTAGTGTGTATATGTCAATCCCAATCTCCCAATTTATCTCTCATAACCATAAGTTTGTTTTCTACATAAGTTTGTTTCCACATATAAGTGATATCATATGGTATTAGTCTTTCTCTGTCTGACTTATTTCACTCAGTATGACAATCTCTAGGTCCATCTACATCTCTGCAAATGGCACTATTTTGTTCCTTTTTATGGCTGAGTAATATTCCATTGTATATATGCACCACATCTTTATCCATTCCTCTGTCCATGGACATTTAGGTTGCTACCATGTCCTGGCTACTGTAAATAGTGCTTGTGCTGCCCCTTTATTAACTTCCACTGACAGGAAGCCACCCAGGAGATGCCCCACCAATGTTCCTTTAATGGCATCTACTTCAGCTTTTCTGTCTAGGTGCTGTTCCCAAAATCTCAACCCCTCCTGGTGCCCAACAGCACTGTAGTGCCTTCCACCCTAATCCTGCGTTAAAGCTGTGCTGTGTCCACCCAGGATGGGGAGAATCATGAGTCCATAAATCTTTTAGGTTGTTTCTGCTGGAAAATACTAGCCATTAAAGAAGTCTGAGGAAGTGAGATTTACGTACACCCTCATCATCTATCAGGGTACAGGGAAAGCAACCGCAGGCCAAATTCTGCCACCTATACAGATGTTTGTTACACACATATTCATCAGTGGTCATCGAAGAGTTGGCACTCTCCTGTTAGCTCGATGAGATTTTTAGCTCTTCTGAACCCTTCAGGTGACCCAACCACACTGCGGGAAATGTTCACAGGTGGCAAACTCTTCAGAAGCAGGAGTCTATGCTTCCTAATTGGCATCATTCAGAAATCTTCCTACACCAATAGCTGGGCAAAGGACCACTCAGGGATCAAGCCAGATTTTAGGTTTCCCTGAAGGCTCACCCACTGTTCACACAAGAGTAAGGAGTCTCTTTAAGGTATTTTTAGCCAGTCCTCATATTTTGAATACCTTTAGCATCACCAATGAGACCTCACTTCTATGAATCATCATGCTAAGTAATTAAGTTTCCTAATAAACTAAGTTACTAGTTTCTCCAATAAAATCCCCTTTCTGACATTCACTGTGCTGATTAACCAACAATTGCTTTGACAAAGCCACCTCTGGATGGTAACCTTCTCTGATTTAATCCTAGCTAATCACTCTTTGACTATGCATTCTGGATTACTTCATAGGTTTTGGCTTAACCTAATAAGCAGATACAAAATATCACAAAATTTATGCTGAGTATTTTTAAATAAATTATAGTCACCGTGAGGCAGTGGCATCTGCGTGGGTCCCAACGCTATAATCCACACATGCAGATCTGCCATGACTTACAACACCCTGGGTATCGCACAAATGCCAAGGAAACACTGGGAGCCAAAGGCCAACAGAGGAGCGAGAGAGAAAGACCCAGAAGCAAGGTGATTCCTTCCTCACTCTCAATTACTGGCAATGGCATAAGAATCCAGGAATTTAGAACCAACTGAGAGGGAAGGAGATGAGGAAGAAAAACCCTGGAAAAAGGCATCCCCCTAATGGGATAGCTGTTTTTTAACTCTGAAGAATCCAAAATATCAAGAGCTTGGGCTCTTCTTCAAGAACAAAGAAATTTATTCACAGAAATAACAAAATTAAATGTTTCTCTGATAGAAATGGGAGCCACGATCTTGTACATAAAACTGACTTATTTCAAATTAAAATTATATTTTTGTACTCCTGAATTTTGTGGAATGATGTGACTAGGAAGTTATATCTGTTACAAAGCGATTGCATATTCATGCATATAGAGCCCATGCAAGGTCAAACCCCCAAAATAAAAGTCAGAGTCGTGCATGAAGCATGGGCTCATCAATCATGCCTAACATGAGTCCTGCCAATCACTTAGGAGGAAATGCAGCCTTCAGATGTGAAGCTGGGACTGTAGCTTCAGAAGAACTCTGGATGAGGAAGTGTTTACGGAGATATCCTGCTCTGACAGCCACAATATAGAAAATTCTCGTGCCAAATATGAAGTGGAAAACGGAGCAGGTAGCTGTGCTAGGATCTGAAATTTATGTTTCTCATATTTCCTGGCTTATTCATCTTCAGTTATCTTTTAGTATGTTTGGCAAGATGTTTTTTTAAATTCCAGCCATACTAAGGAAGTCAAAGCAATTTTGTTTGTCTGCTTGAGAGATTTAGAAGGAAATGCTGCTCTCCACGTACCAGTCTGTTGATGGCAGCAGAAATAAAGACATTCCCCAAGTGGAAAGTAAAACTCAGGGGCACAGATGGGTCCCTCTCGGGGACCCAAAGGGTCCCAAACCTTTCCAAATGGAGAGTATTTATTTTGCTCTATCTTAATATTACATAAGTAATTTGTATTCACCGTAAAAATGCTTGAAAGTACAAATAAAATGTTTTAAGAAATGAAATCACTTGTAACCTCCCCACCCAGTGATTACCATTGTCAACATTTTAATGTACACCTTTTCATATCTGTTTCTATACATTTCATATATACGTATGAATATTTCAAAACTAGGATCATGCTGTATATACTCCTTTTGTAATCTGCTTTTATTTAACTCATTCTATTGTGGCCCTCTTTTCATGTCAGTAAATTTCTGTCTACTACGGTGGTTCTCACACTGGATCATGCATGTGAAGAGCTCAATACAACACAAGGTGTTTGGTCTTCACCCACTCAGTTGCCCAGTCTCCACTTCCGTAGGTGGTGGGAGGGGCAAGAATTTGCACTTCTAACAAGTTGATGCTGATGCAACTGCTCTGGGGAGCACAATTTGAAGACTGTGGTCTACACCATCACATGAATGACTGCTGAACATTTCATGATACAGGTGAATGAATTTATTTAACTGTTCCCCTTCATTTGAATACTTGGATTATTTCAAACCCAAATGATGCCGGGAGAAACATCCTTACAGCTAAACCTGCACTTGTTTTTATGAAAGACCAGTTTCCTTGCACTGAGGTCCAAGAAAGGTAAAACACTGGAAAGAATTCTCACTACCAGGAAATGAGAGAGGAAGAATGATTAAAATCCTCCTGGTTTAGGGTTATTTAGAGCCCACAATGGAAGGTCAATTTTATGGGGGTTGCAGGATTAATGGAACTGCAGATAGAGACACTTGCCCAAAGAACACTTTGGCTAACTTCATTCCATTTCTGATAGTCCCGTTACAAGTAGAACATTGCTACATGAGAGGAAATGCTTTATGTATTACTTAATGTTAAATGTGGCATCAATGAGTTGATGAATACAAAATTTTAAAAGCCAGAAAAGAGAAGAAAGAAAAGATGAAAAGTGATTTTGACAGTGATTATAGAAAAATGAGTGTCAAAAAATTTAGATGACCTTCATGTGACCAAGAGATTTCTATTACATTAAATTTTTTTTAAAAAAACAGGAAAAGTGGCTCAAAGCGCATTGTTTTGAGACTTTTCAGATTTTGAACAAGTTTCAATTCTATACCAAATTTAATGAATAGAAATTTAAGTACATCTCAAAGCTAGATCTCATAAATAAAAAACTGAGTCTGAAGCAACCTAATTTTAAAAGGGTGAGAATTTATAACAGTAGAGTTTACAGAAGTAATATAAAGTGAAAGAAACCTAAGTCACACTCATAAAGAAATACAAATCAGGGACTTCCCTGGTGGTGCAGTGGGTAAGACTCCGTGCTCCCAATGCAGGGGGCCCGGGTTTGATACCTGGTCAGGGAACTAGATTCGACATGCTGCAACTAAGATCCCGCATGCCCAACTAAAGATCCAGCATGCTGCAACGAAGATCAAAGATCCCACATGCTGCAACTAAGACCCAGTGCAGCCAAATAAGTATTAAGAAAAAAAAAAAAATAGAAATCAACACGAGGTTAGCTTCTGATGTACAACATAGTGATTTGATATTTCCATATATTACAAAATGCTCACCATGATAAGTTTAGTTACCATCTGTCACCATACAAAGGTATTACACTATTATTGACTATATTCCCCATGCTGTATATTTCATCCCCATGACTCATTTATTTTGTAACTGAAAGTGTGTACCTCTTAATCTCTCTCACTTATGTGGCTCATTCCCCCACCTCCTCCCCTCTGGCAACCTCCTGTTTGTTCTCTGTATCTATGATTCTGTTTCTGTTTTGTTATCTTTATTTGTTTTGTTTTTTAGATTTCACATATAAATGAAATCATTTAGTATTTGTTTTTCTCTGACTTACTTCACTTAGCATAACACCCTCTAGGTTCATCCATCCGGTTGCAAATCGTAAAATTTCTTTTTTATGGCTGAGTAATATTCCATTGTATGTGTATGAGTGTGTGTGTATCATATTTTTCTTTTAGTTTGTACCTATATAAGATGATGGATGTTCACTAAACTTATTATGGTAATCGTGCCATGAGGTATGTAAGTCAAAATCACTATGCTGTACACCTTACACTTGTACAGTGCTGTATGTCACTCAATAAAACTGGAAGAAAAAGAATTTTAACTATTATCCTCCCAAAAAATGCAAATTAAGGCATCATTATTTTTTCCTCTAGCAGACAGCAAATATTTTAAAGTTTGATGATGCTCAGGGTTGGCTAGAATACGAGAAATAGGTACTTTCATATTCTTTTGTTAAGAGGTCAAAACAGTACAAATCTTTGGAAAATAATTTGGCAATTTTATCAACATTTAAAAAGTAAATATTATTAAACCTATAATACTATTGCTAGGAATCCTATGGATACATTTTAAACTGTTTCCCAAAATATACAAAGATATTCACTGAAAAATTATCTATTACAGAAAAAGACTGGAAACAACCTAAATGTCCTTTAACTGGAGAGTCTCCTTAAATAACCTATAATTCATCCATGCTATATAGCCCTTAAAAACAACAATGCTTTATACTGATACCCAAATACATACAAATTTATCAAAAAGTGAAAGGAGCAAGGTACAGAAAACTTTGTAGAGTCTAATTCCTTTGTATAAACAAACATAAGCATATATATGTTTACAGAGAAGTATATGCAAAAGTTTTTTCTCAAAGGGAACCCCCAAAATTGTTCATTGTCATTTTCTTTTCTTTTCCAGGTGAGGAGATGGAGGAATACCATACACGGACATGGGAGAGTAGAGGCCCAAATCACTGATACTCACTGGGGTGGAAGAAGACGTCTTGGTTCAGGGGGGCATATTTGATCCCAATCTTAACAGATGAACCAAATTTCAAAGTCTTCCACAGTGCCTGAGGACATGGTTTCTTTTTTTAACCATCTATTAAAATCTTTTAATATTCACAAATATGTTCATAACAGGTTTATTCATAATGGCGCCCAAATGGAAACAAGCCAAATGTCCATCAAAGGGAGAATGGATAAAAGGCTGGGTATTCATTCAATGGATACAAAAATACTATGGTATTCATAGTAATTAAAAAAAAAAAAAGAAGAAGAAGAAACTACTGCTGCCTGCATCGACATGCATATATTCCAGAGACATTGTATTGAGCAAAAGGAAGCAAATACAGAAGAGTTCATACATTTGTATGTTGAAGAACAGGTGAAAACAAAGCTGTAGTGGCTGCCGTTGGAACAGAAGCTACTAAAGTGGGAGGTTACCGACTGGCAAGGGCGTGAGGGAGACTTCAGAGGTGCTAGACTTGTTTGGTATACCGATGTGGGTATGGTTTTACAAATACACACACAGATGCAAAAATTAACCCAGCTGTACTGAAGGTAGGTATACTTTATTATACACTGTACTTCAAAAAAATTTTTAGCTCTTTAGTGTGGTTTTTTTTCAGGCAACAAAATTTTAACAGAAAAACTGTGGAGCTCCACGAGGAGCACCTGATGGGTTATATGTTTTCAGTAATTTTTCACTAATCTAAAATAAATATCCCTTGATTCATCAATTCTCCCTTGATTTATATTGTTAATTTAGTAAAAGGGTGTACTAGGATGAATCAAGAATAACAACCCTCAAAGATATCCTCATCCTAATCCCCAGAACCTGCGAATATGTTATCTTCATGGCAAATGACATTGCAGATGTGATTAAATTAAAGGCCTTGGCGTGGGGGATTGTCTCAGATTACCCTGGGTGGGCTTGATGTGCTCATAGGGCCCTTAAGGAGGGACACAGGGGAAATCAGTCAGAGAGAAGCAGATTTGAGGATGTTACTCTGCTGGTTTTGAAGATGGCCGGGAGCCAAAGAATGCAGGGAATACAGCCCAGGCAGAAAAGGGAAGGAAACAAATTCTCCTTTAGAGACACTGAAGGAAACAGCCCTGTGGACACCTTGACCTTAGCTAAGTGAAACTGATTTCAGAGTTCTAGCTTCCAGAACCATAAGGGAATACACTTGTGTTATTTTAAGCCACTAAGTTTGTGGTAATTTGTTACAACAGTAATACAATACAAAGGGGAAGCTAATATAGAGGGGAAAAAAGATGAGGTGCAAATATTCTTACTCTTTTGAATTCTTTGGTTTGCTCTTCATTGAGAAACACAGAAAAGCCTTTTGCTGGAGTCACTTTTTATGTCAAAGATGATCTCCATATCAACAGAGGTATTATTCCCTCCTACTAAAAATTTCAGTGAAGGAAAAGCCAATACTAACATACCTTACTTTAAATTAATACTAAGCATTTTTTCCAACTATAAAATGTATACATGATCCTTGCATAAAGTAGGTAAAGAAACCAAAACTCTCCTTTAACAACTCAAGATCGAAATTGTCTCTGGCTGTCCTGAGCAATGATTGGCCGAGAATTCTCACATCATTATCTTGGCTGATAGACCCACGTGGAAACTGGACTAAGCACTTTGTTTCCAGCATGTCACTATTCACCGTATTATTTACTAGTCTGTGAACAAGGAAAGGAAAGTAGGATGGCTTCCTCTCTTCCTTGGCTCTCTTGCATTTGGCACGAGGCCAGGTGAGCTGGGAGATCAGTGTTCCCTGGGATTTTATCATGTTCAGCCTGTGTCCCCAGGGCATCCAAGTTCCTCAGTGATCACTGCCCCCTCTCTCTTTCCCATGCTGGAGACTGAACAGGCTTGAATGGGCTGTGAGGAAAGGCTGGGGGCTAAATGGTTCAAAAGTGAGAACCCTCAATCCCAAAGCAGACAGGCAAAGGCATGTTACTGGCGCCGAGGTTGTGTGCTGTCCAGCAGGTTGACATGCGGGAGTTGGTACTGTGGAATTTTCTCCCTGCTACATTCCTTCTGGGGACCGGGGATGGGGGGTGAGGGGGGTGCGTGGAGGGTAAAGTCCGTGCTATCTGGCAATCATCAAGATCACCATCAAGGGTTGGGAGTAAAAAGTTCCCAACTCTAAAATGTGGGTACAGAAGCTCTTCCCACAGTGTCTGCATGGAGTTCTGAAACTGGGAAAGAGCTTGTAAGGGTGCACTCTGTGTGTGTGTTTGTGTATGTGTGTGTGTGTGTGTTCATTTGTCACCAGAGACAAGTTTGTGTTCACAAGCTCCCTAGGTACTTATAGTGACTACTATTTACCCAGTGCTAACCTAGGAGCCTGGAAAGAAGCCCTGGGAGGATGGGGTAGCTCTTATCCTTTCTGTCCAGAATTCTTTCCTTTAAGATATCCACCCCTCTGAACACAGGAGTGGACACAGAGCCCAGGGTGAGCCAATGTGACTGGCCCTAGCCACAGTGACTGGCCCAGGAAGGGCCATGGGACATAAGCCCAACCAATCGGGAGGCTTCTCCAGGATGTTTCTGTAGAAGTTGAAGAAGAGTCTTGCCTTTCTCATGTGTCAGGAGCTGTTTGACTGTGATGTGGAAATGGCCTTACTTGGTTCTCCACCAAGTAAGGAAACCTGAAGGCATAAAGTTCCAGGGAAAACCTTGTGAGCTGCCGAACCCTGATTTGTGTACAAGTCACAAGCCATTCCTGGGTTCATTCATGCATGAGGCCAGCTCCACCCTTCTTGAGGTCTGGAGCTAAAATCTCATCCTTCACTGTTTGAGTTAATTCACTTTGTGTTTCCATCCGTTAGAATGAAAAAAAGAAACTGACAAATAGAGATTTATGGAAAAACAAGGCATGTGTGCTGCCCTCAGAGAATTTAGGATTCATATGGAAAGACAGGGACAATTACAGAAGAAAATACAAGTTAAAATATACTTAAGCATTACGTTGTACTATACCTGTACGGTGAATAATTCTATTGTCAAGCGTATGAAGAATGTGCTAGAGTGCACAGCTGAATGGTTTAGAACAATGCCCATTATTCAGTTCCCCTTGGGACTCAGAAGTTTCTGGTCCTTGTTTTGAACGATTTCACTTTCTGAAAGATAGTGGACACATAGACTACAGAGCCAGATGTAGGAAAAAATTTGGGCTTGCCACTCCCAGGTACCTGATTATGTCACTTTGGATGTCTTCATCTGGAAATACCACCCTGACTCAAAATGCCTGAAACAATATAGAAATTTATTTTCTAATCTGACAAGTCCAGGGGTGGGGTAACTTTGAGGTTAGTTAACTCAGAGGCTTACTCATGTCATCACAGACCCTGGTTCTTCAGCTTCTCCACTTTGCTATTTCGGGTCACAAGATGACTGTATTTATTCCAGGCATCATATCCAGGAAACACCAAATCCAGAGATTCTGCCTTTTTCAATGTCCCCTTAGGAATTCGAAATCTTTTTCAGGATATCCAACCCCAAGCATTAGTTAGAACTGAGTCACATGCCAACCCCCAAATTAATCACTTACAAAGGGAAAAACTTTACCCAGATTGTCTTAAATTCATCAGGACTTACACTTGGAATGTGGGCTAAGAATGCCTTCCTTTAAAGCATGTAAGGGTTAGGGGTAAGGGGATGTGCTATATACTCAGCACAATTGAGGGTCTACCAGCAAGGAAGAAGGGGAGATGGAAGGTAAGCTGGCAACTAGTAATGTCTGATGGAGTGACACAGGTTTCCTACAAAGTGTCTCTGAGCCTTGGTTTTTCTCACCAAAGAACAGGATTCAAAATATCTATCACATAGGTTGTGAGGAATAAATGGAATAGTAACTTGCTTAGCATACAGTAAGTGTTCAACAAGTATTTATTCACTTTCCCCTTTCCCTTCTCGTTCAAAAACATGTGTTCAACCACATTTTTTTTGAACATTTACTATGCACCTGGCCCTGTACCAGGTATCAGGGACATGGTGGTGAATTAGAAAAACACAATCCCTAATGTGTTTACATTCTGCAGGAGAGACAAATAATACACGATAATTGGCATCGAAAGTAATTGTGATCACAGTAGTGCTGAAAGGAAGTAAAGGGAGATGTCATATTCAAGGAATCTTTTGATCCTCTGTTTTCAATTTAGGGAGAAAAAAAAATGAGGATAGTATCTCATTTCTCCTGATCATCAACTATAAAGAGAAATATTGACCATACACTGATCTTTGCTCCTTTAGTGTCGGTTGATTTTCCAAAAGTGAATTATTCCAGTTGTGCTTCCTTTCCTATCTTAATTCTCCAGCGGTAACCTAATTTTTGTACACTTCCATCACAAAGAAGATTCTTTTTAATCTCTCTGTTTATCTAAGGTCAAAAGAATAAAAATTATTTCCTCCACAGAAGCTCAACCAATGGTAATAGCCACAGTTGCAGCACAAGGCATAGGCATAGCTTTAAACTTTTCTTTTCTAATTGGGGCAGGACAGTAAACCTAAATGTCTTTAGAAAATTTTATAATTTTTGCACTGTCACAAAGAGAAGCACTACCTCCCATTCACAAATTATGTAATTCCGAGTTTCCTCAACTTAGCTGTGTGTCACAATACCATAGGGAACTTGTTAAAAATATAGATACCATCAATCCTCATTATTCGTGGATTCTGTATTTGCAAATTCACATACTCACTAAAATGTATTCGTGACCCCAAAAGCATTACTTGTGGCACTTTTACGATCACTCACCAACATGTACAGAGAGGTGAAAAAGCTCAGTCATCCAATATGCACATTCCTAGCTGAGGTGGAAAAACGCGAGGCTCTGTTTTCTCCTTTCGGCTTTAACACTGTAAACAAGCGTCCTTTTTGCGATCTAATAGTGCCATGCTTTTTGCAGTTTTGTGCCTTTCTGTTCACCACCACTTCCCCACCTCCCCAGCCCATGCCATCCCCCCAGCAGTGCTGAAGTGCTAGCTAGTGTTCCTGAGGCGCAAGAAGGCTGGGATGTGCCTTACAGAGAAAACAAGCTAGAGAAGCTTGGTTCGGGCGCAAGTTAACAGTGCTGTTGGCCGCGAGTCCCGCGTTAATGAATCAACATCCAGGAAAGGAAGAGAAAATTTGCTGATCTCTGGGTGAGGCCACTTGGGAAAGTGCTAAAGTAACACCTGTAGTGCATGATGAAGCTACGGAAAAGAGGGGAAATGCGGCTAAATTTGTGGATTCATGAGACGATGACAGATTTTTTTTTTTTTAAAAAGCAGAGTGGGTAGCATTATTGTGAGGGTGAAAGCCAAAGAAATTTGTGGTCACGTTATCCAGAGTCAAGCAATGCTAAGCCCTATATAAAATAAATCAGCTACAAGGATATATTGTATAACACAGGAAATGTAGCCAATATTTTATAATTACTATAAATAGAGTATAACCTTTAAGTACTGTGAATCACTAAGCTGTATACCTGAAGCTTATGTAATAGACTCTACCTCAATTTTTTATAAAAGATAACTTTTTTTTTCCCAGGTCATTAGGCTCTGATTGTCGACTACTTGATCTACCTTCACACAAGGGTTGCTTTTACCTCCCATGATTGGCTAGAAAGGTAGTAGCTCGGATGACTTTTTTTTTAAACACTGGCTGATTACTAAGAGAAATCACATCTACCTATTGAGACACCCTACATCCACCTACCCATCTTCTCATCCATCAGATTTAAGCATCATATGGGCAGAAACCATGAATATTTGGTCCACCAGGGTGAATCTAATACCTTAGTCAGTGATTTTTCACATAGAAGACACTGTTCCCAGGCACTGTGATGGGAACTGAATTCTTCCTATAAATCAGTGGTTCTCAAGCAACAGCGATTCTGCCTCCCGGGGGACATTTGGCAATACCTAGAGCCATCTTTGGTTGTCACAACCAGGGAGGGCGACTGCTACTGGCATCTAGTGCATAGGGGCCAGGGGTGCTGCTAAACATCCTACAATGCACAGAATAGACTTCACCCCCATAAAAAAGAATTACCTGGCCCAAAATGTCAATCATGCCCAGGCTGAGGCAAACCTGCTTACATGGATGGATGTAACAATCACAGTAGGCAATTTCTCACTCTCAGACGCTGCACTCCTGCCATATTCCACTGTTGGAATGACACAGCAGTACCGAATCATGTCACCCCCCACAGCCCGCCTACCATGCAGGAGGTGTATGGAAAGATCCCTGGGGAAGGCTTTTCTCTCTCCTGTCCCACTGGTTTGTTGTTACTCATCCTAAGCCAAGAAAGCACGTATTTTTTTCTCCCCAAGTTTTTAGACACCTATCTTTCCTATTTGCATTACCCATCCCTGTTTCCTTCTTTGCAACTCATACAAAGTACAGTCCAGCTTCATAGGAAACAGGTGTACCCTGACCCCCTTTGTGAATTTCTATAAAGGGCTTGGGAAAAAATGCATCCCGGGGCCCATGAACATGCACTGCGCCCTCTGCCTCCCTTCTTTTCCTCTGGGGAACGCAGCGAACCTTGACCTGCCCAAGACCCGAACTCTGTGACAGCACACACAGGATTGGTTGGACCTGCTCTCCAGTTACCTCAGTCACGTGCTCAGCCAGTGAGCAAAGAATACCAGATTCCTAAAAATCGTATTTCCTGAACAAATATTTGTGGGCAGGGACAAAATGACAGAATACTTGAATTCAGGTGCAGCATTTCATTTGCAGTAAGGTTTCATTTCACAGTGAATATAAAGACAAGCCAAATTAAACCAAAAGTTAGATGCTGTGAGCAAATCTATTTTTTTCCCCTTCTACTGTTATGGTTTCTATTTGAGAGGAAAAAAATATATCTAAAAGATTTTTTTCCCTTAAGAGAGGTTATTCAAGATTAAGCAAATTATAGAGACTTCCCTGGTGGTCCAGTGGTTAAGACCCCACACTCCCAATGCAGGGAGAATGGTTTCAATCCCTGGTTGGGGAACTAAGATCTCACAAGCTGCATGGTACGGCCAAAAAAAAAAAAAAAAAAAAAAATTAAGCAAATTAACTGTCTTTGTTCATTTACCACATATTTAGTGAGAACCAACTGTATGTCACACTCTGCACTAGGCCTGGAAATACAAAAATGAAGGTACACTGTCCCTGCCCTGAGAAGCAATATCAGCTATTAATGTAACATTTTAACATGCACTTTTATGTTAAAAAATGCAGTCACAGACCGAGAGAAAATATTTGCAATAGACACAACTGATAAAGGATTGTCATCCCAAATATACCAAGAACTCTTAAAAGTCAACAATAAGAAAATCAACAATCCGATTTTTTAAATGTGCAAAAGACCTGAACAGACAACTCACCAAAGAAGATATACAGATGGCAAATGAGCATATGAAAAGGTGCTCCACATCATGTATCATTACAGAATTGCAGATTTAAAACAATGAAAAACTACTACATACCTGTAAGAACGGCCAAAATCCGGACCACTGACAACACCAATTGCTGGTGAGGATGTGGAGCAACAGGAACTCTCAGCCATTGCTGGTGGGAGTGCAAAAATGGTACAGCCACTTCAGAAAACAGTTTGGAGGTTTCTTGCAAAACTAAACATAGTCTTACCATACAATCCAGCAATCATGCTCCTTGCTGTTTACCCAAAGGAACTGAAAACTTATGTCCACAGAAAACCTGAACACTGACGTTTATAGCAGTTTTATTCAGAATTAACCAAAACTTGGAAGCAACCAAGACGTCCTTCAGTAGGCGAATGGATAAATCAACTGTGGTACACCAGACAATGGAATATGATTCAATGCTAAAAAGAAAAGCTTATCAAGCTATAAGAAGACATGGAGGAAACTTAAAAGCATATGACTAAATGAAAGAAACCAATCTGAAAAGGCTATACCCTGTATGATTCTAACTATATGATGTTCTGGAAAAGGCAAAACTATGGAGACAGTAAAAAGATTAGTGGTTGCTAGGGATGGAGGGGAGGAATGAATAGGCAGAGCACAGAGGATTTTTAGAGCAGTGAAACCATTCTGCATGATACTGAAATGGTGGATACATGTCATTATACACTTGTCAAAACCCAAAGAATGTACAACACTGAGAGGGAACCCAAATACAAACTATGGATTTGGGGTGATGGTGATATGTCAGTGCAGGTTCATCTGTTATAACAAATGAACCACTCTGGTTCAGGAAGTTGATAGTGGGGAAGGATGGGGGCAGGGAGCGGGGGCGGGGGATAAAGGGAAACTCTGTCCTTTCCACTCAGTTTTGCTGTGAACCTAAAATTGCTCTAAAAAATAGTCTATTTTTTAAAATATACCAAACTACACATACAGGTATATGAGTGAGTTCAATAGTTTATTTTAGATGGTGGCGATAAACTCTGTACAGAGTACTATGGAAGCCAGAGATCACAGTGATCATTTAGATAAGCCAGAAGGAAAACAGTGATGGTCAGGAAGGACCTCATCACAGGGGAGATGATGCCCGAGTTGTGTTAAGAGGTGAGGACGCTCTGGTCTGAAAGCCTGGAGAAATGTGTTCCAGGAGAGTGTACAGTGTGAAAGAGGACCTTTTCTGATGCAACTGCTTTCAAAAACCCAGCTCGACCTCTCTCAAGCAGTAAAAGTCAGAATCTACTCCAGGCTGCTCCAGGGCTCAAAGGGCAGCCCTACGACAAAATCTGCAACTCTCCCTTTCTCCACTTGCTTTCTCAACATTGGTGAACCCTCCTGCTTCCTGTAGGTTGGAGGTAGAAACCCCAGCACCCTCTTACTCTCAGTCCATTGTAAGTGTGGACAAAGCACACAGGCTGAAAGTGAGAGAAGAGATGGTTCCTTCAGACTACTGTTTAGCAGATGCTTACTGAGATGACACCAGGGGCAAAAACCCCAGATGAGTCCTATTCAAGGAGACATGAAATTGCATCATGTGTTCAGAAAACCAAATGTGGTCCAAATGGATAGAGCATCATGTGCAAAACAGAAGGTATGGAGAGGTGGGCAGAGGCCAGACCAGGGAGGGCCTTAGGTGCCATTTGAAGAAATCAGGATTTTATCTTTTAGGCAATAAGGAGTCATTGAAAGGGCTAAGCAAGGGTGTGAAATTACCAAATTTTCCTTTTTTTAAAAAATTAATTAATTTATTTATTATTATTATTTTTTGGCTGTGTTGGGTCTTCGTTTCTGTGCGAGGGCTTTCTCTAGCTGCGGCAAGCGGGGGCCACTCTTCATCGCGGTGCGCGGGCCTCTCACTATCGCAGCCTCTCTTGTTGTGGAGCACAGGCTCCAGACGCGCAGGCTCAGTAGTTGTGGCTCACGGGCCTAGTTGCTCCACGGCATGTGGGATCCTCCCAGACCAGGGCTCAAACCTGTGTCCCCTGCACTGGCAAGCAGACTCTCAACCACTGCACCACCAGGGAAGCCCCAAATTTTCATTTCTGATAAATCACTCTGACAGTGCCTCCACTGTCAGAGTATGTGACTTAGCCAAGTAACTTGACCTCTCTGAACTGCTTTATTCCTACATTAGTAGAATGTGAACAATAGTTGTACACGCCATAAGATTACGGTGAGGATTAAATGTGCTAATATTTGTAAAATGCTTAGGACAGCGCTTGGCACATAGAGTTAAGTATTTCCTGCTACTGTTATTGTTGTTGCTGTTGTCGTTGCTGTTATCAGAAGAGTGAGAGACCTGAGGGAAGGAGGTGAGAAGCAGATTCATCTGAACCCACATGGTCTTCATCAACACCACTTTACTATTTCAGAAAACTCTTGCCCTGGAAGGTAAAGGTTGCAAATAACTTCACTTTTCACTCCAGGAACATCCTCTAAGGCCCAAGAATTTTGCAATAAATAAAAAGCATCAAATGTCAGTTTATACCCCAGGACTGTTTGAACCCTTTGCCTCAAAATCCTCACCTTTGCTGTTTCCTCCAGTCCTACACTATTTTATACTGTCATTATCCAAGATCCCACACTATCAGACCCAACTTAAGCAGAATTCAAAACCTCAGAAATAGCCCGACTTGGCCCTCCTCCCTCTGAGATGTTACCAGGAGCCTGGAGATGGAGCTCTCCATCACTGCCGTCAGCAGTAGACTTGGCTCTGTCTTACAACCAGATTGTTTTGGTGACATTTTCAGGAAGCCAGCCTTCAAGAACAGGTGGCTTGGCAAGTGGCAATGCTCCAGGTGAGAAAGGAGGGACTAAACAGGGCTTGATGACAAGAGAGGAGGGTGTGAGTAGAAGCACCGTTAAGAAGAGAGACCGTAGGGACTGGCTGTGGGGAGAGAGGACACTCCAGAATGAACACTAGAGTAACCGGGTAGAACATGGAAGGGTTTTCCAAAATAGAACCTGAAAAGGTAGGTGGGTGTGATTTGGTACATGAGCTGACATATCATAACTGGAACCAGCTTTGTCTGTCTTATTCTGATTTCTATCCATCCACAAGCCCTGCCTACAAAGAGCCCCTCAGAAGTGGGAAGGCCTGGACGCAAACAGTCTGGGTGAGGCTTTTCAGGTTCCGTAAGTGGATACCTTCTCCAAGCCTTGCTTGATTATAATTCTCTCCTTCATGAGGAACTCCGCCTGTATGTGGCTGGGCCCACTTGTGGGCCCCCTGTTCTTTCTCGTGCTTGCCTACAGGTCAATTTCTGAATTGCTAGTGCCCAGGAAGCATAAAATCCACTGTCAAAAGCATTGATGTAGATTTTCCTGAAGATGTGGGGGGAAAGACAAAGGAAGGGAGACCATCTCCTCCTGGTGTTGGCACTCGGGTCCAGCGTCCCAGGACCCTCCTCCTTAGGGCTGGGCAGATCAGGATGGTGGGTCACCTGACATCAAGGAGAAGGTTAAGACTCCCTTTGCAATCTCCCCTTGCCCTCAAATTCTCCTCCGTAGACTGCAGGCCCACCCACCGCCCTGCCCCAAACAGTCCTTTCTGGTCTTTTCAGCTGGTATCTCCTCCCCTCACAGTCCTTAGCAAAATCCATCAATTTGCATCATTCCCTCAGCAACACAAAAAGCAAGCAAATAGGGCTCAGCCAAAGAAAAATTACCTCACATTTCCAGGGCCGCCCTTCTTTGTATGTGTGAAAGTATATTTATTACATTAGTTAGAGAAACAATGCTCGACTACAGCAAAGTAGTACTCAAAGGGAGACTTGTCCCTGGAAATTGGAGGTTGGCACTTGTCATATATTTTATGCCCAAACATTTCCCTGTCAAACCTCCCATGCTTTCAAGTATTTTAAGACTGATGGCACTTGTTGAAACTATTCCCGTTTGTGGCTTCCAGACTCCTCTCTCCTGCATTTCCTTCTACCTTTAAGACTGTTATGGCTCAGGATTTCTGGCCCATCTCTCCTTTTCAGTGGCCCTCATCAAATTGGTGTTCACCACACTTCCAGGTTTTTATCTCCTCTCCCTCCACACACTCTTTTGGGGAAGATTTCAGCAAGACGCAAGGGTTCGTTCTTTTTGTTTCCACCCTTTTTATTTCTCAATACATTTGCTTATTTAAAAAACAGTGCTACACTCAGAGCAGAGCAGGGTCTGGGGAAGGAGATGGGATGGTTGAAATGGTAGAAAGGAGGTGAACAGATCAGAAGAAAACTTGTCTTTTATTTAAGAGGCGCCATTTGTTACAGATTCACGTACTTCTTTGCCCTCTTTGTAAACTGGGCCAATAGTAGCCTCTGCTCCTAAGGTGGTCGTGAAGTGAGAGGTGATAAGCGCAAAGTGCTTAGAACATGCAGAAAGGAAACGCTCAACAAATATTAGCTGTTGTCATCATTCCCTCAATGAGCTTTAAGGAACATATTTGAAGGGGCATTTTTCTTTGGAAAAGAGAGGTAGGGAAAGCTTCCCAGAGAGAAAACATGTCTCCTTTGAATTAGGTTAAACGAAGGAACTCTGATTGGGCCAGGAACAGTTTACTAGTTAAGTCTGACCAAGAAAGTAAATTATAAATATCCTGTAAGTAATGTTTAAGCTAACGATTAGCTCTGTAGAAGTAAATCCTTTCCAAAAAAATTTATTTATTTATTTATTTATTATTTTTTTTTTAAAAAGAAACCATTAGTTTCACAACTTCCCTGGTGGCGCAGTGGTTAAGACTCCGCAGTCCAATGCAGGGGGGTGCCTGGGTTCAAACTCTGGTCAGGGAACTAGATCCCACATGCGTGCCGCAACTGAGAGGTCACATGCCTCAACTAAGACCCGGCGCAACCAAATAAATAAATAGATAAATATTTTAAAAAAAGAAAGCATTGGTTTCTGTTTCTTAGCTAATCTTAAAGGTAGTGAAGCCTTCACGTGGAATGCAGAAAACTCTGGAGTTAAATAAGATCCGCCTCCTGCACCAAGATTGCTCATCCAAGTGACTCCACACTACCCATCTGAATATTTTCCTGTCCTCTTGCTGAAGAAGAACATCTGCTTTGTATTGGCATGCAGCTGAAAGAACCAGACCATCCTCACCTAGTTAGCAATTAACACTTATCTGGGATCAGAAAATGAAGTTCCATCTGTAGATTCTAAGGAGCTAGAAGCCAAATAGCTGCCAATCTGAGCACCCTAGGATCTTGAAGCCAGGTTGACAGTGCCCTTTAGGATTGGTTCACTGATTCTTCTGGCTAGTGCTGCAAAAAGTTCTCTCCACCCATGGTATACACCTAGAGTATCTTAGAGGGTTACCCACAGTATAAGGCCTCGGGACACACTGCAAAGCACCAAAGCTTAAATCTAAAAACATTTCTGTGGGTAAAAGAAGAGTGCTCCAGGAAAGCAGGGCTCCTTTCCCCTACAACCCACCAAGTGAAGACTAGGGATAAGGAGTCTCAGTAATACTCCCTAAGGCAAACCATATGTGGAAAATGCTCCAAATAAATATTTGGCAAGCATCAATTTTATAGAGCTGGAAGGAACAGTTCTCAAAATATCAAGATGTGATATTTCAGGGAAATTCTGAATGCTCCTTTCTGTTCAGTATCATTTTCTTTTTAACATAATTGAGAGCACATTATATATTCTGTTCCAGTCTGTTTACTTCATTTAACCTACAGTGATTTTCCATGGCATTAGGCATACTACAGGAATATTCTATAATACCCCATCATATATTTTTTAAAGTACATAATTATTCCTCTATTACTGGAGATTTATGTATTTTTACATTTCACCACAAATAAGAAGCTGACAAACACTGGGTTTAAATGTGGATCCAAATCTCTGGTTATTACCCTAGGATATTTTCCAAGAAGTGAATTATTGATCAAAGAATCTGAGTGTTTTTAAAGACTCTACATGATAGGTTTTAACACTCCTCCCTGCAGTATGAGCATGCATTCCTCAACAGTCAAGTTTAAAAAAAAAACCAAAAAAACCCCAAAACCCAAAAAAAAAACCCTAATTTGGTGTGTAAAAATTGTTTTAATTTGGATTCTTTTTATTGAATTTCAATTTTTCATATTAGCCATTTGTATTCTCCTTATTTCACTTTCTGTGAATTATTACATCTTTTGTTCATTTTACTCTTGGCATCTTAATGCTTTTAAAAAATATATTAATATAAGGGGGTTGAGAGGTAATAGGGAGTAACTACTAAAGAGTACAGAGTTTCTTTTGGGAGTGATGGAAATCTTCTAAAACTGACTGTGATGTTATACTAAAAACCACTGAATTGTACATTTTAAATGGGTGAATTGTATGGTATATGAATTATATCTCAAAAAGCTGTTTTTAAAAAAATATTAGTATAAATAACTTCCATTTTTCCCTCTTTCAAAATCTGTTGGCAAATTTTCCAATTCTGATTGCCTTTTGCTTTCTCATATTCAGGAAATACACACTTTTAGTTAAATCTATTATCTGTTCCTTAATGAATCCTCCCATTGCTTTTATTTGGAAAATTCCATCACATGCAAAGATAGTCACTGACATGTTCTTTCAGTTTATTTTCATTCTTACTCCATTTGGATTTTGCCGCACATTACAAAGTGATAATTTAATGTTCTCCAAACGGGTACTTATTGGAACTTTTACCACCCCCCTTCCTCACTATGTTCTGATAGTTGCTTTGCAATGTTTTATATATACTAGCATCTATTTCTGGGCTATTACTGTTATCAGTCTGAGAGTTCAAATATAAACTTACAGTACTCTTAACATTTTTTACCTTTAAAGTATGGCTTCATATCTATTATTATATGACTTCATTAATCTCTTTCAAAGCATTCTTCGCTATTCTTGCACATTTTTTCTTTCGGATGAAATTTAGAATAATTTTATCAACCCTTTGAAATTATGACTGGGCTTATATTTGACTGATGGATTGATCTGGGAAGAAGGGAGATATTTAAAATATTTATCAGCTAGGAGCACAAGGTTTTGTTTTGTTTTGAATCTACAAAAGTATTTTATTCATACAGGTCCCACACATACCTTAAGTTTGTCTACACACTTTACAGAGCTTATTGCCATGATGAAAGGTAACCTATCCCCATTATACCTTAAAATAATTATTTTGTTTGAATATGGAAAACTAATCTTTGGATGAGTGGCAGTTTTTGCTAAAGTCTTACTAATTTCAAGACAAGATTCCTGGGCTTTCAACTTGGGACAATCCCATCATCTGCACTAATGAAAACAGTCTTTTCTTTCCCAATAGTTACAACTCAGTTCTAGTTCGGGTTTTATTACACTGAGTAACAGTAAATCAATATTCTGATGACAAGCCCTGAAAACTTTAAGCACATATTAAAAATTAAATCCTTGACAAGCAGGCTTATAAAGGATACATAAAGCTCTCAAGTTTTTGAGAAAGACCTGAGGTTAATCAATTTTGCCACTTTATAGAGTCTGTTTCATTGAAAATGCGGCTAAAGAACACCCAGAAGGGTTTACCAGACCAGCTGAGGAGACAGCTGGAGCAGACACTCAATGTTCCCGGGAGGGAGCTTCCCTTTTCCCTCAGGTGTGCCCTCCACATTCATACCACAACAAGTCATGGGTCCTATTAGTATTTGTGGCCATTGCTCTTCTGCAGACATAAGCTGAAGCTAGTAATGCCCAGAAAGCAATACTAGCTATTAAACTGCATTCTTCTAAAGTCCCCGCTCTAGCTCTTTTTGCATAACCTGGGTTACACTTTCTGCCATTGCCAAACCCTCTCTCTCAGACATTTCTGCCTAAAGAATTAACCTTTATGTTTTGAATCACTACTCACACAAAACACCTGTTGGTTACAAACTATCAAATCCAAATACTAAATTTTATATTGGGGTGCTGGTAGCTAACAAAATAAGAATAACTTGTGGAGACAAGGCATTGGTTTCTGAATAGCTGATTTTAATGGTGATATGACTAGTTCCAAACGCATCCAGTCATGCCCGTATTCAAAAGAGTAAACCTTATGGTAACCACACTTGCCATGAAAGTGTTGCATTTACTTATTTATGTTTACCATAATGAGAAATGATTTTTATTTTCCTAAGCCAACTGAAAAAGTCCAGGTCAACTGACTCTACAGATGAAATGAAGTAAAACATGGCTTCCTCCTCCCCCAAATGACTACAAAAGAAAATCCACTTCTGTTCTTTAAGTGAATTGTGCTTGACGAATGACATAAATACATGTTTAGAGACAATAGTGTTTCACATTTTCAAGGCTGAATGGCTGTTTACCATGGTCTGGGAAGAGCCTAGGTAACTGCCTATAAAGAAAGAACCATTTTTGTTAACTCTTGTCCTTAATAAGTAATATGTGAATCTTGATCAGTACTTCATTAACTAGAACGCTTCCATTAAAAAATTGCAGTTTATGTATATTTAAGGATTTATTTGGGAATACGATTTCTAATAATTCCCTATAAAAAAGACCTTAAATGACAGCAAAAAGAAATTAGTACTTAATAACTGACATACAGGAAGCAATTTAAATAATTTATCTTTCCCAAAGAACTTACAACATTTTTGCTCCTCCTGAATGTAGTAAGGGTTTCCTTTTGAAACCATCTTCTTGATTCTTCCAATTGCTTGTTCCACTACTATGAATTTTATTTGTTTTAAGTTAGGTTGGATAGTATAAAATTGAGTCCTAATGGCTATATAATCCCTGTAAAGCTATTAGCAATAGGGTAATATTCAGACACATTTCAGCAAGTGCCATTCTAGAGAGATGACGTACCACAGCTACATAAAAGATGGTGGGTGCACAGTTGTAGTGTGGGGCTTGTGGAAACGGATCCTAAAATCATATTTTTACATCTATGGTGGAGGAAAAAAAAACCCTCAAAGCTGCCAATTTAAATGTCAATCAGATTCAGTCATGCTACAGTAGGAGCACTGCGAAGATATTTGTAAAATTTTTTTTAACTTTCAATTTTCAATTTTGCTAAATTCCAAAATCCATAAAACTGAGCAAATGAGCACAATGCTAACCACCAGTGACTCCAGGTGAAAGTCCTATGATGTTCACTGTACTATTACTTTTAACTTTCCCGTAAATTTGCAAATATTCAAAATAAAAAAATGACAAATGTCTACAGTATTCAAGATACAATGAATGAAGTTAAAGAAACACAAGACATAGACACAAAGTATGTCACTGAAAATCACTGGTTTTAGAGTAAAAAAAAAAAAAAAAAGGCCCAACTTACAGGTAAAATCTTTCTTCTAAAAGAGAGCATGGGAGAGACATGTGACGTGCATTCAAAGAAAAAATTGGTTTAGAAGCCAATGGAGACAGAATACCATGCATATAATGTCCTCACTGACATCACCTCATGAATTTTCAAAGTGGGTATGTTTTTCTTGGTCTAACATTGGCTGCCCTGTTAAATCATGCAAACCATAGCAATCCACTGACTTGCACATTTACAAATGATTAAGTTTCCAAAACTGTGAAACTTTCATTCAAGAGGGTCAGTATAACAAACCTCTCCATAAAATAAAAATGTTTCCTAACTCTGAGGAATAAAATGTTTTATCAGTTGAATGCCTGAAAACTGTCTGATATTATATATTTCCCATATACTATTTAAGTTGTCTAAGTTTTAAAAATAAAGTACATGGATTTGATTCTTGTTTGAAGTCTCAGCTAAATGATAAAGCTTCTCATTTCCTATTAGATCGATGGCTGAATGGTATCAGCTTAGCAAAAGAGCAAGTTGGTTTTTTTTTTTTAAATCTTCATTTACTTTGAGATTTGAGACAGCACAATAGCAACCGCAAATCTGTCTTTTAGTGAAAAACAGAGTAAAAACCATATGCTGAGAATAATATCAATACTGAGACAATCCGCCCCAAATCTAATGTTCCCTTTAGGATACCCAGGCCTTCAAGCATGGCAGGTGGTACAACAGCACACCTTTCCCCTCCTCATAGGTTCCGAGAGAGAAGGGAACTGAAAATGCAAGAGCTAACGAATAACCAATGGGCAGGTAACATGAAGAAGAAGACGGGAAGCCAGTTCCTTTCAAAAGGCGACAGAGGTGACAGTCAGATGCAAGAGGCTGGGGGATGGGCACAAGCAGACCCAAAGAGCAACAGGCTTAATTTCTGGGGATAGTACCGATTGCTGCATCATAGGCCTCAGAGATTGTCTACATATGACTCCTCCCCTCTGCCATACTTACACTTCACCCTTTCTGTCTTAGTTCTCCACACCAATTACTGCCAATCGGATCACATAGGAGAACTGAGGCTGTAATATGGGACACTAGGAATATGGAGCACTATGAAAACAAGTTTATATACAGCTTGATAGCAGGGTCTAGGGAGACTGGAGGAGGAGAAGAGAGACATATTTGAAAAAATTGAGTATTACTCTGTAGACATTATAATAATCAAAGATACCTTAACTTTGTAGATAACCTAAGATGATTCATAGAATCAACTAAACTATAAAGTCTTTTTTTTTGGCGGCGGGGGGGGGGCGCTTTTAAAAACATATGTACATTGTTAAAAGCGTAAATGGGAAATATTCACATTCAGTCAAGCCCGTTTTTGCAAGTTCCCTGAGATGGCATATAGAGACACACAACACAATGCAATGTTACAGCAGAAAGTCAATCATTTACAAAGATCATTTAGAATAAAGTCAAATTTCTCTTTCAACAAACGTGGTCTACAAAATAAATTACATCCTGACTGTTGGCTGTTGCTATAAATCTATTCAAATCAGGAAAAACCATCATATTTAAAGCTCTCCAAGCAATTTTGGCACAGGTCAAACCTTCAGGTTTTGTTCAGTCCCTGAGCTCTTTAAACAGGATAACTTGCATTCAACCTCTTCCCCAGCCGCCCCGGACCACTCCCCCGCACAACGCCCTGCAACCTGCCCTACCCTCTCACTGACTCTAAGTCAAGCCTGAAGGCTACAACCTTTCTAACCAACCTGCTAAGCAGAAACCATAGAGCTTCTCTGGCTTGAAGAGTTAGATTCTGTAGGCGGAAGAATCAAATGGGGTACATCTCATGCCTCCTAATTATTTCTAAAACTGCCTCCAAGGGTCAGTGTTTTAATGTCTCCAGGGCCTTATGCCTCAGATGCTCATCCAAACACTGGATGGCAAAGAGGTCGATGTCCGTGTCGAACTTGTTGGCGAACAAGTGGTGCACGCGCAACATCCAGTTCAAGTCACCCGCTCCGAAAACGCACACAGAGCGCACGTGGACGCCGCTACACGGCGGGTAGGGGGCGCCCTTGGAAATGTCACCTTCAAAGTACTGCCACTTGACAAACCTGGCAATCGCGTGCATGTCGGACATGTCGTACTTATGGCTTAAGGACAGTGACCCTGGGACTTCGGGGATCCTCTGAATAGTGGCCCAGAGATACTCGTCCGGGCTGTATGTGTCTTTTGCCCACTCCATAAACTTTTGTATTTTTTCATTCTCGAGCACATACTCCACATACCTCCTACTGACCACAAAATAGGCACTGCCTGAAAACAGAGGTGTTTCAAGAGGAGGATGTATTTTGTCGGTCCCCATGTTTGTCAGCTTTCCATTCACGACTGCATAATGCTTTTTCCACCTTTCTTTTTTATTGGATGGCATTCTCTCTGTTTCTAGGTTGTTCTCGCCCATTAACAACTTGAGCTTCCTGACAATTTCCAGGTTGGTTTTAATAGGAAAATCCATACCGCAGAGATTTATCAAGTACTTCCAGTCTGCGTTCATTCGGTAGAGGTCCTGCATGCAGTTGAGGTCAGCCTGAACCCGGCTCCAAGATGCATACACAACACTCTCCAGCTGACTGGCCACGAAGACATTACTGAAACAGGATGCAATGCCAATCACTGCGGCCAAAAAGGATTCCTCTGATTTTGTATCCACGTGAATGCAATAGAAATTCTGAGGCATATAAATAGCCCTCAGGAGCCTGTCAAGCATTTCAATTTTGTGATGAACCACTACAGAATATGCTATTGGAAACTCTGCCTCTTCTTTACTAAGGGGTTCTACAATATATTTGCGCTTCTTGATGAAAGAAGCACAATCACTGGTCATGTTTATGTAGTCATAGTTTGTCCATCGAGGGCGCTTTCTTAATTTCACTGTTAGAATCTCAAGCTTTACCTTTTGGATTTCATCTACATCACCCTGTAGAACTTTGGTACAATTAATATTACGACTAGGATTCTCTTCAAGCAGCTCCAAATGTCCAACATTTACAAATTCAGGCTTTTGATGAATTCTTAAAACAGAGAAGGTGACCAGGGAAAAAACAAGAAGGAAGAAGTAGTATTTAGTGGGATAAGAAAAAAGTTTCCTCCTCCGCAACTTCCTCAGCATTTCAACAACAATTGGGGACTTGGCTTTATTAAGGGCAGTCTTCCAGGCTTCAAGCAGTAATGATTTCCCCTCTGTCGTGGCCTGGAGATTTGTCAGTTTGCATTTATCAGAAGTGCAAAGGCATCTTGAAATGGAGGGCAGCACTAAAAGAAAAATAGAAAGGATACATACATATATATATACATATATATATATAAAAATACAGTGTTTCATGACATCTTCTCAGGTTCAAAAACTGTCCTCTTTGCTATGAGGTCAGATGTCTAAGACAAAAACAAAGTGGGTCAATCAGAGGAAAGGAAGTAGTGTTATAGGATACCCATCATCTCTGGTATCAATGCCAGATTGTCTTTTTAAAAAAGCTGAGTACAAGGATATGCTAGAATATCCTACAATCAACATTTTACTTCTCAGGTATATTGAAGTGCAAAACACAGTTGAAGACCTAGGCTATAGTTATTGAATTCTCCACAGTTGGTGAGTTTTTGATCCTGTGCCAGTGCTAATTAGCACCCCTTGCCTAGAAATCATTACTAATCTGGGTTCCTCCTGACACATCCATTAATGTCCATCAGTTGGTGTCAGCAGCCCCAAGTATTTGAAGAGATCAGATCCACTCTGCTCTTTACCAACTTAGGAGTGGGAGTACACTTAAGGAGACATTCAGAAATGGCTGTGGCTTCTAAGAATCTTTGAAGGAAAAGCAGGTCAACTGGATTTTCAAACTGGAACAGAAAGGCTCAGGTGAAACCAGGTCAGATTTGGAACTGTTTTGGGTTGACTTCACTTTGTTCAGTTCCATACCAGGCACCACAGGAAGAGAAGACATACATAATCCAAAACAGAGAAACAGCCTAGCTGAAAAACAACACTTGTATGCAAATTGTAACTTATGAAAGACCCTTTGTCTATATTCAAATTCCAGGAACCTAACCCACTTTTATTATGTAAAATGTTTACAAATATACAGATATTGTTTTGTTTTCAAAAGTCAATTTTATTACTCGGCAATTGGTTCTAACAAAGAAAGTCAAATACTATCAATTGTCTCAAAACCAGATTTATAGAGATTTGAAAAGTTTTTAACACCAGAATTAGCACTAGAACTTTTAAATATTTAATTAGGAAACAAATTGTGAGTATTAATAATACAAATAAAAATAAATAACTGACCATCATTTGTACAGAGTAATGTTACAAAAAGTAGTTAGACATTTTACCATTTAAATCAAGAAAAGTCGGGATCATTTAGTGCTCTGATTCCAGGTAACATCTTCTGCCCATGTAGAGTGCTTCTTATGCAGTCAGGTTTCTTAAATGTGCCAGGCATCCAGCAATGCTGTTATGTCCCATGAGTCTTTTTTAAAAAAACACGTGAAACAAAAAGAAAAATTTGTGAAGGGATATATATGCCCACATAAGTATACACACACACTCAGAAAGCATACTGGTAAACTAATTCGACATATTCACTTTTTTCTTCAAAATGATGGCTGGTCATATCCATTTTTTTCTTCAAAATGATGGCTCGTTGATTTCTCTTTTAAAACCTTCTCTCCAGTCTTTTTTTTTTTTGGTCTAAGTTTGTGGACTGCTAAAGGTTTGAAGACATCCTACAATTTAGGTTGAACTTTTTCAGGGAAAACTCTAGGAGCATTTCCCAAAATGTGTGCCAAGGAACAGTTTAATGGTCCTATATGATTGGAAAATCCAACATATCCTATCCGGCTGTGAGGATTCCCAATGCTCACTGGCCCATTAAAGACAATCCTGCAATTGAATTAGCTGCTTATCTCATCTTCCTCCAACTATGTTGTCTACTACCCCATTCCAAACCTCTACTGGAAAGCAAACATTGGAAGATTCTGCTAAAATACTTAAGCATCTGAACTATTAAGACATCAGATCCCTAAACAAAGTTATATACCCTTAAGCAATTTCTGCTTAAGGCATTTAAGAAAATCTCTGACTAATCATTAGTCAGCTTCTAAGCTAACTGAACAGAGACTTAAGTTGCCTCACGCAATAAAGAACACAGATTTACAAAATTAACCCAAGAAGGTCCATAACAACAATAAACCCTGGGCTGGGCAGGGGCAGAGGTATGATTTCTGAAGTTGATGCATTATAAAATGTCCACTTTCAACAACAACAAAAAATTACAGGGCACGTAGAGAAACACAAGTCTGGCCTATACACAGAAAAAGGGGCTTCAATAAAAACTGTCCCGGAGGAAGCCCAAGCACTGGACTTAACCACACAAAGACTTTCAGTCAGTTATTATAAGTATGTTCAAAGAACTAAAGAACTAAATCAAACCATGAGAAAGATATTTAACCAAATTGAGAATTTCAATAAAGAAATAGAAATTATAAAAAAGAACCAATAAAATTGATTGTATTGAAAGTACAATAACTGAATTGAAAAACTGACTAGAGGGGCTCAACAGCAGGTATGCACTGACAGTAGAAGGAATCAAAGGAACTGAGGAAAGGTCAAGTGAGAGTATCCAGCCTGAGGTACAAAAGGGAAAAAGAATTAAGAAAGATGACAGAGGCCCAGAGACCTGTGAGAAACCATTAAGCACATCAACAAATGCATAACAGGAGTGTCAGAAAGAAAGTGGAGGAAAGGGTGGGAGAGAAGGGTGAAAGAGGGGGCTGCAGTCACGAGCATGGGGGAGGGGGTGAAGAAAAAAATTGAATAATGACTGAAAACTTCCCAAATTTGACTTTATTTTGTTTACTGAAGTACAGTTGACTTACAATATTAGTTTCAGGTGTACAACACAGTGATTCAATACTTTATATATTATACTCCATTTAAAGTAATTGCCAAATAATGACTTTATTTCCCTGTGCTGTACAATATATCTTTGTTGCTTATTTTATATATAATAGTTTGTGTCTCTTAATCCCATACACCTATTCTGCTCCTCCTCCCCTGCCCTCTCCCAACTGGTAATCACTAGTTTGTTCTCTGTATCTGTGAGGCTTGTTATATATATTCGTTTTATTTTTTAGATTACACATATAACTAATAACAGAGTATTGTCTTTCTCTGTATGACTTATTTCATTAAGCATAATACTCTCTAGGTCCATCCACACTGTTGCAAATGGCAGAATTTCATTTTTTACGGAGGAGTAATATTCCAGTGACAGGCAATTTAGTTTGTGTCCATATCTTGGCTATTGTAAATAACATTACTATGAACACTGGGGTACATGTATCTTTTCAAATTAGCGTTTTCATTTTCTTCTGATATATATCCAGCAGTAGAACTGCTGAATCATATGGTAGTTCTATTTTTAGTTTTTTGAGGAACCTCCATACTGTTTTCCATAGTGGCTGCACCAATTTACATTTCCACCAATAGTGTACTAGGGTTCCCTTTTCTCCACATCCTCATCAACATTTGTTATTTGTAGACTTTTGATGACAGCCATTCTGACAGGTGTAAGGTGATATCTCATTGTGGTTTTGATTTGCATTTCCCTGCTGATTAGAGACGAGCATTTTTTTCATATGTCTGTTGGCCATCTGTATATCTACTTTGGAAGAATGTCTAATCATGTCTTGTGTCCATTTTTTGATTGGGTTGTTTGTTTTTATATTGAGTTGTATGAGCTGTTTACATATTTTAGATAATAACCCCTTATCGATCATATCATTTGCAAATATTTTCTCCCATTCAGTAGGTTGTCTTTTTGTCTTGTCCAGTGGTTTCCTTTGCTGTGCAAAGAGCTTTTAAGTTTAAAATTAGGTCCCATTGTTTATTTTTGCTTTTATTTCTTTTGCCTTAGGAGACAGTTCCCAAAGAATGTTGCTATAATTTACGTCAAAGAGCATTCTGCCCATGTTCTCTTCTAGGAGTTTTATGGTTTCAGGACTTATATTTAGGTCTTTAATCTATTTTGAGTTTGTTTTTGTATATGGTGTGAAGAAATGTTCTTCTCATCTTGTTCTTCTACATAAAGCTATCCAGTTTTCCCAACAACACTTATTGAAGAGACTGTCTTTTCTCCACTGTAAATTCTTGCCTCCTTTGTCACAGACTAATTAACCATAAGTGTGTAGGTTTATTTCCAGGCTCTCTATTCTGTTCCATTGATCTGTGTATCTGTTTTTGTGCCTGTACCACACTGTTTTGATTGCTGTAGCTTTATAGTATGTTCTGAAGTCAGGGAGTGTGATATCTCCAGAAAAAATTTGAATAATGGCTGAAACTTCCCAAATTTGACTTTTTTTTTTTTTTTAAAGTTTTACTTGATTTTATTTATTTATTTATTTATTTATTTATTTTTGGCTGTGTTGGGTCTTCGGTTCGTGCGAGGGCTTTCTCCAGTTGCGGCAAGTGGGGGCCACTCTTCATCGCGGTGCGGGGACCGCTCTTCATCGCGGTGCGCGGGCCTTTCTCTATCGCGGCCCCTCCCGTCGCGGGGCACAGGCTCCAGACGCGCAGGCTCAGCAATTGTGGCTCACGGGCCCAGCTGCTCCGTGGCATGTGGGATCTTCCCAGACCAGGGCTCGAACCCGTGTCCCCTGCATTAGCAGGCAGATTCTCAACCACTGCGCCACCAGGGAAGCCCCCCAAATTTGACTTTAAAAAATTAATCTGAATATCCAAGAGACTCAATGAGCTCCAAGTATGCAAAATGGGACAATCACTTTGGCAGACACTTTGGCAGTTTCTTACAAAGCTAAATATAGGCTAATCATTCAACCCAGCAATCACACTCCTAGCTATTTACCCAAACTGAACATGTATGTACACACAAAAACAGGCATATGAATGTTTATAGCAGCTTTATTCATAATTGCCAAAAACTGGAAGCAATCAAGATGTCCATCAATAGGTGAATGAATAAACAATTTGTGGTACATCTATAAAGGGGAATATTATTCAGTGATTTTTTAAAAAATCAGCTACCAAGCTATTAAAAGACATGGAGGAAGCTTAAACACATACTGCAAAGTGACAGAAGCCAATGTGAAAAGGCTACACACTGTATGAGTCCAAAGATATGATAGTCTGGAAAAGGCAAAACTATAAGGACAATAAAAGTTCAGCATTTACTAGGGATTTGAAGGAAAGAAGGAACAGATGAATAGGTACAGAACAGGGCATTTTTAGGGTGATGAAACTATTCTATAGGATACTGTTACAGTGGTTAAAGGATACTATGCATTTGTCCAAACCCAAAGAATTGTACAACACAAAGACTGACCCCTCTTAGGGGCTTCCCTGGTGGCGCAGTGGTTGAGAATCCGCCTGCCAAGGCAGGGGACACGGGTTTGATCCCTGGTCCGGGAAAATCCCACATGCTGCGGAGCACCTAAGCCAGTGCACCACAACTACTGAGCCTGTGCTCTAGAGCCTGTGCTCCACAACGAGAGAAGCCACCGCAATGAGAAGCCTGCACACTGCAATGAAGAGTAGCCCCCGCTCACCGCAACTAGAGAAAGCCCGCGTGCAGCAACGAAGACCCAACACAGCCAAAAATAAATAAACAAAATAAATAAATTTATAAAAAAGACTGACCCCTCTTAATTATAATAAATAATGTATCAATATTGTTTCATCACTTGTAACAAATGTACCACACTTGTGCAAGACACTAATAATAGGGAAAACAATGTGAGCAGGTTTATGAGAGCTCTGGACTCTCTGTGTAATTTTTCTGTAAACTTAAAACTGCTCTAAAAAATAATCTATTAAAATTGAAAAAAAAATTAATCTGTACATTCAAGAAGCTCAGTGACTTCCAAGGATGATAAACTCAAATAAATTCACATCTAGATACTTCTTAAACTGTTGAAAGACAACTTGAAAATAACAAGAGAAAAGTGATTATACAAGGGGTCCTCAAAATTAACAGCTTCAAATCAGAAACAATGGAGACCAGAAGGTAATGAATAACATATTCAATGGACAGAAATAAAAAAGATTCAACCAAGAATTCTATGATCAGCAAAATAGTCATTCAAAAACAATGAGAAATTAAGACATTTCTGGATAAATGAAAACTAAGAGAATTCATCACTAGCAGACCTGCCCAAAAGAAATACTAAATGGAGTCCTTCAGGATGAAAAGAAAGGATACTAGACAGTAACTCAAATCCACATGAAGAAATAAAAAGCATCTATAAAAGTATATACACAGGAAATGTAATTTTCTATGAACAGTTTTCCCACCTGATTTAAAAGATAACTACATAAAGTAGTAATTGTAACACTGTATTGACAGGATTATAATGTATAAAGATGTGATTTATATAGTAATAGGTATAGTAATAAAGGAGGGAAGGGGAACAGAGCTTTATCAGAGCAAAGTTTTTGAATACTATTGAAATTAAGTTGGTATTAATCTAAAGTAGAATATTTTAAGTTAAGAAGGTTCTTTTTTTTGTAATTCCAAGGGCAATCACTTTAAAAAAGCTCGAAAACATACAGTAAAGGAAACATCAAGGGAATTAAAATAGTACACTGGAAAATATCTAACACATAAGAATATAGCAATTGAGGAAGAGAGGAACAAAAAAGACATAAGACACAAAAAACAAATAACAAAATAGCAAATGTAAATCCTACCTTATCTGTAATTATAATAAATATAAATGGACTAAGACCTCCAATCAAAAGGCAGAGATTTGCAAAATAGATTTTTCTTAAAATGATCTAACTATATGATGTCTACAAGAGACATGGTTTAGATTGAGAGACACAACTAGGTTTAAGTAAAAGAATGTAAACAGATATATTTCACGAATAAATACAAAAAAAAAGAGCTAGAGTAATCATACTAATCTGATGAAACAGACTTTAAGACAAAAATTATTAGACAAAGAAGCACATTTTATAATTATAAAACGAATAAAAAGGAGAAGGTCAACAAGGAAACAGAAGACTTGACCAACACTATAGACCAACTAGACGTAACAGACATCTATAGAACATCTTCACCGAACAGCAAAACACACATCCTCCTCAAGGACACATGGAACATTCTCCAAGATGGGTCATATGCTAGACTATCAAACAAACCTTATTAAATTTAAAAAGACTGAAATGATGGAACATATGTCCTTCACTACAAAAGAATGAAATTAGAAGTCAACAACAGAAGAAAATTTGAGAAATTCACAAATTTGTGAAAATTAAACTATACACTCCTAAATAACCAATGGGTCAAAGAAGAAATCACTAGGCAAATCAGAAAGTACTCTGATATAAATGACATGAAAACAAAAACAAAAAAACTTATAGGATGCAGCAAAAGCAGTGTTCAAGAGGAATGTATATCTATAAACACCTATATTTTTAAAATATCAACCTAACATACCAACCTTACATAAATAGAAAGGATTATAAGGGAATACTATGAAAAGTCATCATCCAATAAAATTAGATAATCTAGATAAATGGACAAATTCTTAGACAGAGAAACACAAACTACAGAAAGTGATTCAAGAGGAAATAGAAAATCTGAACAGAGCTGTAACAATTACCAAAAACCCTCCCACAAAAAAAAGCCCAGGCCCAGATGACTTCACTGGTGAATTTTACAACGTTTAAAGAATAATTAAACAAAAATCCTTCCAAAACTTTTATTAAAAAAATGGAATAGGAGTGACCATTTCCCAACTCACTCTATGACGCCAGTAATCGATTACCCTGATAACAAAAGCAGATGATGACATCACAAGAAAACTATAGATCAATATCACTTATAGACACAAAAATTCTCAACACAATACCAGCAAACCAAATCCAGCAACATACAAAGGATTATATGCCAGGACCACATGGGTTTTAATCCAGGAATGTAAAATTGGTTTAACATGCAAAAGTCAATGTAACACACCCTATTAATAGAATAAGTGACAATTACTCCATAATCCAAATAGACACAGAAAAAAGCATTTGACAGAATCAACACCACTTCATGATAGAAACAGTAGAATAAACTAGCAATAAAAAGGAATTTCCTCAACCTGATAAAGTCATCTATGAAAAATGCACAGCTAACAGCACATCTTAATGGTAAAAGACTAGATTCTCCCCCGCTAAGATCAGGAACAAGAAAAGGATGTCCACTCTTGTTACTTTTATTACATTTTACTGGAGGATCTAGGAAAAGCAATTAGGGAAGAAAAAGAAATAAAAGCCATCAAGTTTAATATGAAAGAAGTAACACTATCTCTATTTGTAGGTGACATAATCTTGTTTATAGAAAACCCTAAGAAAAACACACACAAAATTAGAATGAATTTAACAAGTTTGCAAGATTCAAGATCATTATACAAAAATGCAATTGTATTTCCATATATTAACAATAAACAATCCAAAAATAAAATGAAGAAAGTAATTCAATTTATAATAGCATCCAAAAGAATAAAATAGCTGAAAGAAACAATTCAACAGAAGAAGTATAAGACTTGACTGTTGAAAACATTTCGTTGAAAAAATTTAAGACAATAAATGGAAAGACATTCTACGTTCATAACTTAAGACTCAATATTGTAAAGATGGCAATACACCCAATAATTAACCAATAATTTTCCTATCAAATTTCAGTTGCCTTTTTTAGCAAAAATGGACAAGCTGATCCTAAAATTCATGTGGAAATTCAGGGGACCCAGGATAGACAAAACAGTCTTGAAAAAGACCATAGTTGGAAGACTCACATTTCCCAATTCCAAAATTTACTATAAATGCTATGGTAAGAGAAATGGTATGGTACTGGTACAAGAAGACATACAGAACAATGGAATAGAATCCAAGAAATAAACTCTTACACTTACAGTCAACTGATTTTTGATATGGGTACCAAGAGAATTCAATGAGGAAAGAACAGTGTTTTAAGGAAATGGTGTTGGTACAACTGGATATCCACATCCAAAAGAATGAGGTTGTGTCCCTATCTCACAGCATATACAAAATAGCATATGCCCAAAAAATGGATAAAATATCTAAATACAAGAGCTAAAACTATAAAACTAAAAAGGAAACAGGGGTAAATCTGCATGACCTGGAATTTGGCAATGGATTCTTATATGACACCAAAAGCCCAAGCAATAAAAGAAAAAAAAAATTGATTAACTAAACCATCAAAATTTAAAACTTTTGTGGTTCAAAGAACACCATCAAAAAAGTAAAAACACAACCCACAGGATAAAAGAAAATGTTTTCAAATCATTTATTTGATAAATATCCAGAATATATAAAGAACTCTTACAACTCAACCAAAAAACAAAAGACTAGCACCTGTGGAGTTTTTCTTTGTTTAATTTATTTTATTTATTTTTATTTTTGGCCATGTTGGGTCTTTGTTGCTGCACATGGGCTTTTCTCTAGTTGTGGCGAGCGGGGGCTATTCTTCATTGTGGTGCACTGGCTTCTCATTGCAGTGGCTTCTCTTGTTGCAGAGCATGGGCTCTAGGCACGTGGGCTTCAGTAGTTGTGGCCTGAGGGCTCAGTAGTTGTGGAGCACAGGCTTAGTTGCTCCACAGCATGTGGGATCTTCCTGAACCAGGGCTCGAGCCCGTGTGCCCTGCTTTGGCAGGCGGATTCTTAACCACTGCACCACCAGGGAAGCCCATGTGGAGTTTTTTAAACAAGAAGTAGAAGAACTATCCTAAACAGATTTTTTTAAAGAATGTGAGTTCATAGTCACCCCAAAATTCATACAGAAAATACAAGTTCCCAACCAAACACTTGGATCCCACCTCAAGAAACCGACCAGAAACTTAGATCTCACCTCAAAAAAGGCTTGTCTTTACCATTCTCATCCACATCCTAAATATCCATCATGCTTTGAAAAATGCTTTTTAAAATGTAAAATCACTAGTCTCAGGTTTTAACACAATGGATAAGTTTCTGTAAAGTAGGTAAGCGTGTGAGAAAACAAGTCTATTTCATTAATAATGTTTTTGTTTTTGTGTATTTATCACCATGGAGAATAGAGAAGATACATTTCTTCCAATGATGTATCATTCAAAGTATTTAACTAGCCTAACTTAAAGATATAGAACATTCCCTTAAGCAAAACTTGGCTAAGAGTTAGGAGAAGGTGAAGGGAAAATAAGATTTCATTAAGAAAGGGATTTCTATGTGGAAAAGTTTAAAGGGAGGCATAAATGTCCACATACTATATTATTTCAATGGAACTTCAGTCATCAAACATTACTTAGTTTAAGCACACACAAAGAATATTGAAAATATTAAAAAACAAATAACAGGGACTTCCCTGGTGGTGCAGTGGTTAAAAATCCTCCTGCCAATTCAGGGGATATAGGTTCAAGCCCTGGTGCGGAAAGATCCCACATACGGCAGAGCAACTAAGCCCATGCACCACAACTACTGAGCCTGTGTGCCACAATTACTGAAGCCCGCGCGCCTAGAGCCTGTGCTCCACAACAAGAGAAGCCACAGCAATGAGAAGCCAGCACCCCGCAACAAAGAGTAGCCCCTGCTCGCCGCAACTAGAGAAAGCCCGTGCCCAGCAATGAAGACCCAATGCAGCCAAAAATAAATAAATAAATTTATAAAATAAAATAATAATAAATAATACAATTAAAAAATAAATAACAAAAATAAGGCAGAGGTTCATACTGCTGGGTCCAGTGTTCCTTCACCTTCAGATTTCACAAATCACATAGATTTCTTGAAGGATGTGGAGTGGGAACAGTCAATGAGGCCAATGACTGAACAGTAAGAACCACTCTAAATAACCAAAGCTCATGAATTCTGAGATAGCAAGAAAAATAAAAGTCCCAAATACATACCAAGGCTTCCTCACCCAGGACCTACTACAGGACTTGGCAACTGTCATCGTGAGTGTCCTGGAAAAGGTCCTGCACTGGAACACTGATGCCTTTCCTGAAAGAGAAGACAGTCAGACTAAGTGAACCCAAGGACAATAAATATCGAGATCTCATCTCCTTCTCTATTTCCAGCTATCAGCTCCCAGAACTTTGGCAGCCAAGCCAATGCAGGAGTTTACTGTCTAGGGAATCCAATCAGGACAAGCGAAAAAGACTTAATCATGCTGCTTACATTGGGAATGCCCCCCAAATGTTCAAGGAGACAGACTATGCACAGGGAAAAGAAAACTACTAATAATATCCTCAGAGAGGTAAAAAAAGATATTGTATACAATTAATCAATATACAAGACAGACTGTATTATCTAAAAACAGGCAAAAAAAATACTACCAGACCATATGCTCTTCTGATATGTGATCTTCCCACCCTTCAATCAAGAAGTGGTCAAAACTCCCTTCCCCTTGAATTTGGACAACCTTACGTTTACACTGACCAGTGGAGTTTGGCAGAAGTGATACTACGTGACCACCAAGATTAGGTCATATAAAACCACGTAGCTTCTACCTGGTTGTCTTGGAAAATGTGCTCTCCAGAAGCTCCCCGTCAGAGGGAAAGTTCACTTCTCATGTTGCAAGAAGCCGCACAGAGAGGCCACACATTGGTACCCAAGTCAACAGTCCCAGCTGAACCCAGTCTTCAATTCATCCCAGCCCAGGTGCCAGCCATGTGAGTGAAGAAGCCAAGATGACTCCAGCCCCTAGTCACTCAAGTCTTAACTGAATTCCTGACCCACAGAATGTGTGAGCAAAAAATAAAACAGCAATGTTTTATGTTACTATGTTTGGGGTGGTTTGCCTCACAGCAATGATTAGAACAAACAAAAAACCACATAAACAGAACACCTGGCAAATAAACAGCTCTTAAAACTTAACATGACAGCAAAAACTGAAAAACTCAATAGAAGCATTGGAAAATAAAGTTGAGAAAAACTCTCGGGAGGTTAAGCAAATAGGCAAACTAACTGATGGAAAATTAGAGAAAAAAATATAGTACTTTAGAGAACCAAACCAGGAGATCCACCATCCAAATTGTACCTCCAAAAAGAGAAAACAGAAAAAATGGAAGTAAATAATTAAATAAATTAAATAATTCAAGACTGTACCTCAAAACAAAGGGATGGTTTCCAGATTGAAAAGTCCTTTGGAATACCAACATGATGGGTGAAAACAGACCCACACCAAGACATACATACTAATCATGAAATGTCAGAACACTGGTAAAAAGAGTATCATGTAGGTTTCGGGGGGTGGGGGGTGGATGGTGTAATAATCCACGTGAAAAAGATTCAGAAGCAAAATGTCTTCATACCTCATAAAAACTAACCAAAGAAGCCAGATGATAATGGAGCTATGCCTCCAAAGTACTAAAAGAAACTGAATTCCAGAGGAGAATCCTTAGAATCAGATGAACTACTAAGTAAATTAAGGGTAAAATAAAAACATTTTACATATTAAGAAAGGCAAGGCTTCAAAATATTTACCATTATGCATCCTTTTTCAGGAAGCTACTGGAGGATGAGCTCCATCAAAACTAAAGTATAAACCAAGAAAGAGGAAAACATTAGAATCAGAAACTGTATCACAATACCAGAAGGAAGGAAAGGAAATACCAGCAGGACAGTAAAGGAACACCCCAGGCTGTGTGTGTAATAGGCCACAGACAAATATAGAAGATGGAAGTGGGTCAGAAGGCCCTGGAAGAGATGTCTTCAAGAAGATGAAATGGATGGAATAACTGATGGGAATAAGCATATTGAAAGCCAATGTAAGCAACTGGCAGAGTTTGGGGTGAATCTGTAATAACTACATTGAAGAAAAGCAAATGAAGGGGGTTGAGGAAATAATTATTATTGACTCGAAAGAAATCAGAATCATGAGATGATGACAAAATCAATCATAGTGTAATCCGTGGCTTAGCTTGGAAGAGCATCAGTATTAATAACTTAAACACTGTTTTCCACGAGATTCAATAACACTATAGTAGGAGCACAGAGCAATGGGAGAGATGGGTGTTGAAACACAGGGGTTGTGTACTTTGACCAGCAGCACATAACTGGCCATAGGGGGTGTTTAGAATTACATTGCTGTTCCAAGCAAAAGGCCTCTTTCTCATTTTATTCTTCCACCAAGTGCTCTTTGTATTCAACAGCTCAAATGGTAAGGATCTGATCAAAAACATACAGTAGAGGTAAAGAGTACAACTCATGCAGGCTTGTTTGCAGTGATAAATAGATGAGGAGATGCACGTAAGAGAAGTCCAAAAACCACTGATCATCAAATAAGTAAGAAACATCAGAAGACCTTACAACGTAAAAAAATAAGTGCTATAGCAGCATTTCAAAATTAAAATCTACTAGGTATGACTAGCACGTGCCTCTGTATTTTATTTATTTATTTATTTTTACATCTTTATTGGAGTGTAATTGCTTTACAATGTTGTGTTACTTTCTGCTGTATAACAAAGTGAATGAGCTATATGTATACATATATCCCCATATCCCCTCCCTCTTGCACCTCCCTCCTACCCTCCCTATCCCACTCCTCTAGGTGGTCACAAAGCACCGAGCTGATCTCCCTGTGCTATGAGGCTGCTTCCAACGAGCTATCTATTTTACATTTGGGAGTGTATATACGTCCATGCCACTCTCTCACTTCGTTCCAGCTTAGCCTTCCCCCCCGCCGACCCCGTGTCTTCAAGTCCATTCTCTACGTCTGTGTCTTTATTCCTGTCCTGCCCCTAGGTTCATCAGAACCATTTTTTTTTAGATTCCATATATATGCATTAGCATACGGTATTTGTTTTTCTCATTCTGACTTACTTCACTCTGTATGACAGACTCTTGGTCCATCCACCTCACTACAACTAACTTGATTTCGTTTCTTTTTGCCTCTGTATTTTAAAATGAACCAATTCCAAAATGATGATATTCATCTCAATCACATACTTACTCTTTAATTTAGAAAACTATCACCATATAAAGAAGAAAATGAAAAAAAATGTTTAAAGAAATGAGCTACATGTGGCTCAGGCTATCTTCTCCTTAATTTCTTTTTTAATAATAGAAAAGCAAAGCAGGAAGAGGGAGGGAGGGAGGGGGAATAATATATATTTTATTATAAATTAATATGACATAACATATTCAGAATTTGGAAGGAAAAGGATTTACCATATTTACATGACTATTCACATACATACGTACACACCTCTAAGAACAATCAGGATTTTCTTGTTCAGCCTCTAATTACACCTGAGACTTCTAGACAAAGAGATAGTGTCCATCAACAGAAGAATGGATGAAGATGGGGGGGGGGGTGTACTACTCAGCCATAAAAAAGAATGAAATCCTGCCATCAGCAACAACATGGATGGACTTGGAGGGCATTATGCTAAGTGAAATAAGTCAGACAAAGAAAGACAAATACTGTATGATATCACTTACATGTGGAATCTAAAAAATACAACAGGGGGTGGGAGGAATTGGGAGATTGGAATTGACATATATACACTATTGATACTATGTATATAAATAACTAATGAGAACCTACTAATTAGCACAGGGAACTCTACTCGATGCTGTATGGTGACCTAAATGGGAAGGAAATCCAACAATGAGGGGATATATGTATACGTATAGCTGATTCACTTTGCTATACAGTAGAAACTAACACAACACTGTAAAGCAACTATACTCCAATAAAAATTAATTTAAAAAATAAATAAAAAATACAACAAACTAGTGAATATAACAAAAAAGAAACAAACTCACAGATAGAGACAACAAACTAGTGGTTACCAGTGGGGAGAGGGATGAGTGGAGAGGCATTATAGGGGTAGGGATTAAGAGGTACAAACTATTATATAAAAAGTAAGCTACAAGGATACATTGTACAACACAGGGAATATAGTCAATATTTTATAATAACTATAAACGGAGCATAACCTTTAAAAATTGTGAATCACTATATTGTATACCTGTGACTTATATAACATCGCACCACATCAACTATACTTGAATTAAAAATTAAATTTAAAAAAGTAAAAAAGGGACTTCCCTGTTGGTGCAGTGGTTAAGAATCTGCCTGCCAATGCAAGGGACACAGGTTCAATCCCTGGTCCGGGAAGATCACACATGCCACAGAGCAACTAAGCCCATGAGCCACAACTACTGAGCCTGAGCTCTACAGCCCGCGAGCCACAACTACTGAAGCCCCCGTGCCCAGAGCCTGTGCTTCGCAACAAGAGAAGCCACCGCAATGAGAAGCCCACACACCGCAATGAAGAGTAGCCCCCGCTCACTGCAACTAGAGAAAGCCCACACACAGCAACGAAAACCCAACGCAGCCAAAAAAATAAATTAAAAAAAAAAAAAAAGAGAGATAGGAAGGGCTCTGCACTGCTTAGCTTTGTTAACCTTTGTTAAGGTTAAAGCTGACAGATATAACTGTCAACTATAATAAAACAAAGGAGAAGTTAAAAAGGTAAATTCTTTTCTTCAACAATTTCCACCAAAGTAATTCTGGTTTAAGTCCAAATAAAAGTACTATAGATAAGAATAATTCTCTCTACCAATTGCCTATTGTACCATTTTTTAAGTAGTGGAAATATTCTTTCTTAAAAAAGTACACACCGGCCTTCCCTGGTGGTGCAGCGGTTAAGAATCCGCCTGCCAATGCAGAGGACACAGGTTCGAGCCCTGGGCCGGGAAGATCCCACATGCCGTGGAGCAACTAAGCCCATGCGCCACAACTACTGAGCCTGAGCTCTAGAGCCCACATGCCACAACTACTGAAGCCTGCACGCCTAGAGCCTGTTCTCTACAACGAGAGAAGCCACTGCAGTGGGAAGCCCATGCACCGCAACGAGGAGCAGCCCCCACTCGCCGCAACTAGAGAAAGCCCGCGCGCAAAAACGAAGATCCAATGCAGCCAAAAATAATAAATAAATAAATAAATAAAATAAAAATTATTTTTAAAAAAAGTACACACACACACACGTGTAGACACCATGTATGCGCACACATCTGTGTGCCTGCATAAAAAAATAGCTGGATGGATAAATCAGGGTCCACAACCTATTGCCCTTGTGCAGCAGGAAGCATGGTCTAAGGTCAGTCACTCTCTAGTTTCACTGAATACTCCTCCGGGGCTCAATTTCAGACTCTACAAGGACTACTGTTCTGTGGCCCAGAGGCTGTGACGGGAGGAAAATACTCACTATTATGATTGATGCCAAGGCCATGCAAGTATCTCAGAGGATCGTGACTCCAGCCAGGGTGCCCAAATGCCACCCTGAAGCACGCCAACGGAAGGAGTGGGAAGCAGGTAAGATGACAAGGAAGAGGCCTTGCCAACCAGGGTGGGGTTCTTTCTGCCACCTGCACCTCCATGGCCTCACATCATCCAAGGGTACCCGGTCTCTGCCTCCTGACAGCTGTGTCCGGCCTGAAGGGTGGTCTCTGCTGCCTGGCTGCTGTCTGTGACTCGCTGCGGTGAACTCCCTAGCTTCTCTGAGGTCTCGTGTTAAAACGAACTCCTGAGACCCCACAATGCCTGGCCTCTCCAGACTGGCCAGCAACAGCTCTTGGGGTCCCCATACCTCAGCACCAAACTCCACAGTTTAGGCCGTTGTCTCCCAGAATCCATCCCAGAGTTTCCTTGGGCTCCAGCCAAGGAAACATAGGCAACAGGGGACTTTCTATAACCAAACTGGACCACGTTTCCTATGCTCCCTTGGGAAAGGGCACTTTCTACACCAACTAAAGCCAGATGGTGTGAAGGAGGGAGAAGAGGGCCCATGTCTCCCTTCTTCAGACCCCCATGTCCTAGAGCCAGACACAGAATGCAGCACAGAGAATCGCTTGGTTATGTTTGTTGAAAGAAAGAAAGTCTCTCTCAAGTGAAGCCCATGTTCCTCTGCTAAAAATTGAACATCGAAGGCTTCCCTGGTGGCGCAGGGGTTGAGAATCTGCCTGCTAATGCAGGGGACACGGGTTCGAGCCCTGGTCTGGGAAGATCCCACATGCCATGGAGCAACTAGGCCCGTGAGCCACAACTGCTGAGCCTGCGCGTCTGGAGCCTGTGCTCCACAACAAGAGAGGCCATGATAGTGAGAGGCCCGCGCACCGCGATGAAGAGTGGCCCCCACTTGCCGCAACTAGAGAAAGCCCTCGCACAGAAACGAAGACCCAACACAGCCATAAATAAATAAATAAAATTTAAAAAAAAAAATTGGGGCTTCCCTGGTGGCGCAGTGGTTGAGAATCTGCCTGCTAATGCAGGAGACACGGGTTCGAGCCCTGGTCTGGGAAGATCCCACATGCCACGGAGCGGCTGGGCCCGTGAGCCACAGCTGCTGAGCCTGCGCGTCTGGAGTCTGTGCCCCGCAGCGGGAGGGGCCGCGATGGTGAAAGGCCCACGCACCGCGATGAAGAGTGGCCCCCACTTGCCGCAACTAGAGAAAGCCCTCGCACGAACCGAAGACCCAGCACAGCCAAAAATAAATAAATAAATAAATAAATAAAATAAATTAAAAAAAAAAATTGAACATCTATCCTCTCTCCCTTTTGAATGTCAGAGAAGGGTTCTGTCACCAGTTCTCTATACTTGCAGCAAGGCCTATCCTATTTTAGAGAGTCTATCGAAAAGAACATGCTGTTTAAAGATGAAATGATAGTAAATGATTAAACCCCTCAAAGAATTGAGGAAATGGCACCAAACTTTTGAAAGCTAGAGGGGCTGAGCGGTAACTGACTTGGAGATCTCAGAAAGCTGACCCTGAAGCAGGCAGAGGAGAAAGCTGAGAGGCAACTCAACTTACAGCACAACTCCCCCTACCCCGCACCTCCCACCATCAGCCATCCGCCCCTCCTCAGAAGGCTCCAGAACTGGCAACACAACTCCTCTGGAAGTGGCGTGAAGTGGAGTTAAACACGACTGAGTGAAAACCTACTTAAAAGGCTGTTAAGACTCCCAGACCCCTATTCTTCATAACCCAGTAAATACCCTCCTGGCCTCAGTGAAAAACTCTGGAAAATGTGAAACAAAGGGTATCTGACCTGGAGGGTACAAGGCACAGCTGAGGACAGGAGTACCAACCTGAAAACAAGGGAATTAAGTCACAGGTCCTCATTTCCAGAACATTGGCAGACAGGCATATATCTCTCCCAGGCTTCGTCCTCAGATAAGAGAGAACTACCCGATATCCAAGAAAAGCTCATGACACAAAAGAGATCAGAACAAACAGAAAAAACAGAGGAGAGTATCAGTTAACTATTGCTATATAATCAACCACAATTCCTAATGACTGAAAACAACAACAATTTATTATTTCTCACTACTTTTAGAATTGGTTGGGCAGTCCTTCTGGCTTTACCTGGGCTCACCTAGGCAGCTGCATGCAGATGGAGGACTGTCTGGGTTGGAGGGTTCCATACAGCTCGTTCACATCTGCACATGGTACTGGATGCTAGCTGGGGTGCCTCTCATCATCTACTAGTCTGGACAAGATTCCTTACTTGGCAGATGCATGGCAGCATACCAAGAGAACACAGCAGCTCCAAAGCCTCATAAGGCCTAAGCTCCAGAATATACACAACATCACTTCTGTCACGTTCTATTAGTCAGAGAAAGTCACCAGGCCAGCCATGATTCCAGAGGAAGTAAGGTTCTACTTCTGAATGGGAAGAGAAGCAAAATCAATTGCAAGGGGGCATGGATACTGCAATGGGAGGAATCTGTATCCATTAAACATTCTGTCACATGGAGAAATTAAGACCAAGAGATGAAAACTGCAACAACAAAATACTAGTGCTATTATTGGCAAAGACATAAGAGAAACTATTGCAGCCATGAAACAAGAACAAGAAGCTATGAAAAAGGAACAGAGAATAAAAATGAGCTCTTACGGAGAGGGGCAGAGTCAAGAGGGCAGAGTAGGAGGATGTGGAGTTCACGTCTCCTCATAGGTATGACAGGGGTGCGTCGGAGCACCTGCTGGACACTGGAGGAGGACCTCAGACACTTAGGGGTACAGGAGGGGTCTCGGCACAGCTGGGTGGGACAAGGGAGGGAAGAGGGGGGAGGATGGGTGGAGACGGAATGGGGCTGGTGACCTGGGGTTGGGTTGGGGGAGGAGAGGTTCCCACACTCAGGGGAACCCACTCATGGTGGGGGGATTGGCTGGGATAGGAGGGGACCTTTGGGGGACCACTGCCCCTGACAGAGCCTCCTCCGGCTGTGTCGCACCCCCAAAGCCTCTTCTGGTTGAGCGGGTCCCGGCGGATCCGAGCACCACACCCCCGCTCCCCGCCACAAAGCCTCCTCCAGCTACGTCGGCCCCTGTGGACATGCCCATGGAAGCCTGCACCCCAGCTGGCCTACACGGGCTCATGTACTCCAGGCCAGCTTTAGGAGCAGATGCTGGTGAAAGGAAAACATGCAGAGGTGGGGCTGATACAGTGGGTCCAGAGACCTACCTAGAGGTCTTGGAGGCCCTCCTGGGGAGGTGGGGGTTCGATGTAGCTCACGTGGGGGCAAGAACACTGATAGCAGAGGCACCAGTGAGTTTTTTTTTTTAAATTCTCTCTTTTCTTTTTGCTCTTGCGCTTTGTTTTGTTGTTGTTGTTTAATTTTTATTTTTTCTAATAATTTTTATTTTTCTAATTTTATTTTATTTTTTAATCTTTGTTATTCTTCTGATCTTTTTCATTTGTTGTCTGTTTTCTTGGGGGGGTTGTCTTTTTTTTTCTCCTTTTCTTCTTTTTTGCCACGCTGCGCGGCTTGTGGGGTCTTGGTTCCCAGGCCATGGGTCGGGCCTGAGTCCCTGTGGTGGGAATGCCAAGTCCAAGCCACTGGACTAACAGCGAATTTCAAGCCCTAGGGAATATTAATCACTGTCGGCCCTTCCAGAGGTTCCCATCTCGGCACCAAGACATGGCTCCACCCAACTGACTGCAAACTCCAGTGCTGGACGCCTCAGGCCAAACAACCAGCAAGAGAGGAACACAGCCCCACCGATCAACAAAATGAGACAGCAAAGAAATACGTTACAGATGAAGGAGCAAGGTAAAAACCTACAGGAACAAATAAATGAAGAGGACATAGGCAATCTACCTGAAAAAGAATTCAGAGTAATGACAGTAAAGATGATCCAAAATCTCGGAAATAGAATGGAGGCACAGATCAAGAAAATACAAGAAATTAGGACCTAGAAGAACTAAATTTTAAAAAGTGATGAATAACACAGTAAATGAAATGAAAAATACACTAGAAGGAATCAACAGCAAAAAAATTAAGGAAGAAGAATGAATAATTGAACTGAAAGATAGAATGGTGGAAATACCTGCCAAGGAGCAGAATACAGAAAAAAGAATGAAAAGAACTGAGGAAAATCTCAGAGACTTCTGGGACAACATTAAACACCCAACATTCAAATTATAGGGGTCCCAGAAAAAGAAGAGAAAGAGAAAGGGTCTGAGAAAATATTTGAAGAGATTACAGTTGAAAACTTCCTTAACATGGGAAAGGAAATAGTCACCCAAGTCCAGGAAGCACAGAGAGTCCCACACAGAATAAACCCAAGGAGAAACATGCTGAGACATATTAATCAAACTAACAAAAATTAAACTCAAAGGAAAAGTATTAAAAGCAGCAAGGGAAAAGCAACAAATAACATACAAGGGAAACCCCATAAGGTTATCAGCTGAGTTTTCAGTAGAAACTCTGCAGGCCAGAAGAGAGTGGCAGGATATATTTAAAGTGATGAAAGGGAAAAATCGACAACAAAGATTACTCTACCCAGCAAGGAGCTCATTCAGATTTGACAGAGAAATTAAAACCTTCACAGACAAGCAAAAGCTAAGGGAATTCAGCACCACCAGCAAATGCTAAAGAAACTTCTCTAGGAGGGAAACATAAGAGAAGACCTACAAAAACAAACCCAAAACAATTAAGAAAATGGTAATAGGAACATACATATCAATAATTACCTTAAATGTAAATGGATTAAATGCTCCAACCAAAAGACACAGACTGGCTGAATGGATACAACAAGACCCGTACATATGCTGTCTACAAGAGACCCACTTCAGACCTAAGGATACATACAGACTGAAAGTGAGGAGGTGGAAAAAGATATTCCATGCACTACATAATGATCAAGGGATCAATTCAAGAAGAAGATATAACGATTATAAATATTTATGCACCCAATGTAGGAGCACCTCAATACATAAGGCAAATGCTAACAGCCACAAAAGGGGAAATCAACAGTAACACAATAATAGTGGGGGACTTTAACACCCCACTTACAGCAATGGACAGATCATCCAGACAGAAAATTAATAAGGAAACACAAGCTTTAAATGACACATTAGACCAGATAGACTTACATATTTATTATAAATCACAATATCAGTCACATACCTAGTAAGTGGGAGAGCTAAGATTAAAACCTACACAATCTGGCCCCCAAGTTTATACTATACAGTTCGCCCTCCATATCTGTGGGCTCTGTATCTGTGGGTTCTATATCCTTGAATTCAACTAATCTCAAATCAAAAATATTTGGGGGAATTCCCTGGCAATCCAGTGGTTAGGACTCTGCGCTTCCACTGCAGGGGGCACGGGTTTGATCCCTGGTCAGGGAACTAATAAGATCCCACATGCCACACGGCATGGCCAATAAGTAAATAAATAATGGTCTTAAAAAAAAAAAAAAAACTAGCACTACTGCAAAAAGAAATGTAGACTGAGTTGTCCACTGTATCATTAAAAAAAAAAAAATGGGGAAAAACATTCTAGAAAGTTGCAAAAGTAAAACTTGAATCTGCCATTCTCCAGCAACTATTTACATTGTACTTACAACTATTTACATAGTGTTTACATTGTAACAGGTAATAGTCTAGAGATGACTGAAGGTATACAGGAGTATATGTGTAGGTTACCTGCCAATACTATATCATTTTATATAAGAGACTGGACACTGGCAGGTTTTGGTATCCTCGGGGGTTCTGGAACCAGTCCCCACCACACCCACCCACCACCTGCTGATACCGAGGGACAACTGTACTGCATATCAAGAAAAAGACAAGGGACCTAATAATCAGGGATCCAATATAAAAGAGAGGTAACAGAAATTCCCAGGATTCTGAGGAAAAGCGATCCTAGGATATGCAGGGGTCCTAGGAAAAAACCAGTCTTAACTGAACCAAGTCAAATGGCTACAGAAGATATTTAAGACAAAAGGGAGAAAACACCTGCTGTAAATGAATGTATTTTGAAGAGATTTTGACAACTAAGATAGAGTTCAGAGTTGAATAAGTAAAGTGTACATAGTAAAAATACATATATATATGAAAAGAAAGCATTATCTCTAAGGAAAACAAAAAAGTGCAATTAAAAAAAATCCATGGTATGCTGCTTAGCTCAGCTTATGCTACTATAGCTCAGCTATTACATGGTCATAATAATATAAACACTGAGTCATGGTCTGACAAAATTATGATAATATACAGACAATCTTGAAACTATTTTCATAGTAATACTAGGATATCATTCACCCATTTTACTCCCATTTTCTTACTACAAGTATACAGTGCAGTTTTCCAGAGGCTATATATTATGTGATTTGTCTTCAGAATGAGTTCAGAGGCAAGTGTTTCCTCGTTTCTATTAGGCTGTTTTCTATTAAGGCAAACATTAAAGAGATTTGCAAAAATATAAAATGTCATTACTCTCCTCATGAATTTTTATGAAAGGGTTTCCATTAAAAAATATTACTTATGACAATATGCAAAGGACTTATCATTGGTTTTTTTTTACATAAATAATATTTAATTTTTTCTCAGTCTTAATTTCTAACAGGCTAAATGCCAATAAACATATCACACATAAACAAAAGCTCTTTGTGATCTTCAATAATTTTTAAGAGTGTAAAACAAGTTTTCAGAATCACTGATTGGGAGGATGGGAAACAGGGCTGTGAAGTGAACACATAGCAGGAGGGTTTGGAGATAAAAGAGAATTAAATCTTCTTTAACAGTAGAAAGTCAATAGGAAGACTTTACAACTGAAAAATAAAGAAACAGCATAAGCAAGTTATTTAAAGATATGGAAATAAAGACTCAAAGAAATCTGTAAAAAGTTAAAAATGGTTACCTCTAAGGCTATGTTGTCCAATATGGAAGCCACTAGTCACATGTGGCTATTGGGCAACTGAAATGTAGCTAGCCTAACTAAGGAAAAAAATTTATTTTATTTTAATTAATTAAAATTAAATTTTAAAACTTGAAGGAGTGTAAAATGTCTTTACATTAAACATTGTTTCTGGTAGGACTCCATTTAGCTGTGATGGCTGCATTGTGTAAGATATTCCTGTTTTATTGTAGCACATGTATTGGACAAAGGCATCGTTTTAATACCTCATTAGGCATCACACTTCCTGATTTCAAAATATATTACAAAGCAAACAGTTATATGCCAACAAATTGGACAACCTAGGAGAAACAGACAAATTTCTAGAAACATACAACCTGCTGAGACTGAATCAGGAAGAGACGATCTGAACAGACCAATCATTAGTAATAAAGTTAAATGTGTGATAAAAATTCTCTCAGCAAACAGAAGTCTGGGATCAATGGCCTCACAGAGGAATGTCAATAGAGTCAATAGTTATATACTATCTTTGTATTCTGACAGATGGTAACTAGACTTATCATGGTGATCATTTTGAAATATACAGAAATATCACTTTGCTGTATTTTAAGAACTAACATAGTGTGGTATGTCAGTTCAAAAGCAAAGAAGCAAAAAATCTCATAGAAAAAGAGATCATTTTTGTGGTTACAAACAGAAACATCAGAGAAAAAGAGGTCACATTTATGGTTATCGGAGGTGGGGGAATTGGATGAAGGCGGTCAAAAGGAACAAACTTCCAGTTACAAGACAAATAAGTCCTGCGGAAGCAATGCACAACATGATACATATAATGAACACTGCTGCACATTATAGATGAACGCTGTTAAGGAAGGAAATCCTAAGAGTTCTCATCACAAGGAAAATATATTTTTTAATTTCTTTAATTTTGTATCCATATGAGATGATGGATGTTCACTAAACCTATGTATTAATCATGTTGTGATGTATGTAAAGGAAAATCATCAGGCCGTGTACCTTTTTTTAAAAATTTATTTTATTTATTTATTTATTTTTGGCTGTGTTGGGTCGACATTGCTGTGCGTGGGCTTTCTCTAGTTGCAGTGAGCAGGGGCTCACTACTCTTTGTTGCAGTGCGCAGGCTTCTTATTGTGGTGGCTTCTCTTGTTGCAGAGCACGGGCTCTAGGCGCACAGGCTTCTGTAGTTGTGGCACGCAGGCTCAGTAGCTGTGGTGCACAGGCTTAGATGCCCTGTGGCATGCGTGATCTTCCCGGACCAGGGCTCGAACCCGTATCCCCTGCATTGGCAGGCGGATTCTTAACCACTGCGCCACCAGGGAAGTCCCCAGGCTGTGTATCTTATACAGTGAGGTATGTCAACTACATTTCAATAAAACTCAAAGAAAAAAGCTTTTTAAAATACCTCATTAAAACTTTTTTATACTGCTTAACTATTAAAATGATTAAATTTTGGATATACTGGGTCACATATAATATTAAAATTAATTTTATAAGTTTCTTTTTGCTTTTTTTTTAATGCAGCTACTAGAAAATTACATGTGGTTCACATCATATTTCTATTGTACAATGGGGTTCTAGGGAGCAGGCAGTCCTGGGGGGCACTGGTAGAGGACTGCTACCTTTCATAACTACAATTCTTTGTTGGGAGACAATTCTCCATGGGTCCCTCGAATTTCTGCACATCTTGCAAGTAAGGCACTAACTGCCCTTTTGTTCTGGGCTATTTTTTAAGGCTATTCGTATAGCAAACAGCCTTGAAAGATAAGATAGTGCTTTGCTCCCTGCCAAAGGGCAAGTGTGCTTACTGTTGAGATAATAAAGATAATATCTCTGGGAACAAAGGGAAGGTAGGCTCACTGCCCACCATAAAACGTTCAGGTTCCCTAAGTTCAGGGTTCCTTTACTGTAATGCAACCCACTGCCTGTGCGGGTACCATCTGGCTCTGTTCATATTGCCCTGGGGGAAATGGGGCTCAGGAACCTACATGAAAAATGCCAATATTCTGCTCTGTTATTGCTATAGGTAGTAAACTGTCCTTTGTCTTTGGCCCAGGAGTCTTATGCCTTCTGCCAGCACCGATGAAAACTATGACTGATTTTAAATCTAAGACCTTTGATAGTTCTAAGAGCTTTTTGATAGTTCCACTCTTGTGGAAATATCTGCTTTTTCAAAAAATGTGCATTTATAATAATTAAAATAAAGGCTATATTTTTCTAGTCTTAAAGGTAGTGATAAAATTAAGAGCTATAAAGATAGTTAATCAGTTTTTAAACATAACTAGCATAAATCAATATTCTCAACCCTCGGTAAGCAGAATGGTTCTTAAAATATCTTCCATTTTTACCTTCTTTTTACATTTTCATTAACTGTTTAATCTCACATTAAAGCATATTTAATAATTACATAAAAATTTTTAAAACATAGTAAATATGATTAACGAAAGTCTCAATGACCTGCCCCTAATTTTAGATTAGATGAAACTAAACAAAACTACATTTCATCTGTGTGGTCACCTACAGAAGAAAAATAAATAAATAAAGGTTCTCCATGCCTGAATTAATGGCATGAAAAGTTCTACAGAACTCTCTTTCACTTACTCATTACACTACTGTGGGAGAAAATGTCATTTAAATAACTAACTTTTGGGACTTCCCTGATGGCGCAGTAGTTAAGAATCTGCCTGCCAATGCAGGGGACACGGGTTCGAGCCCTGGTACGGGAGGATCCCACATGCCACGGAGCAACTAAGCCTGTGTGCCACAACTACTGAGCCCACAGGTCACAACTACTGAAGCCCACACACCTAGAGCCCTTGCTCTGCAACAAGAGACGCCACTGCAATGAGAAGCCCTCACACCTCAACAAAGAGTAGCCCCCGCTCGATACAACTAGAGAAAGCCTGTGCGCAGCAACAAAGACCCAACGTCACCAAAATTAAGTAAATAAAAATTTTAAAAATAAAATAAAATAAATAACTCTTGCATTTCATTCATGACTGGAAATAGTATTCATTCAATTGCCATCACTTTCTCCCCTGAGGCACAGCCAGGGACACAGGCAGCTGATGGCCTGAAAGAGGAGCTAAAACCTACCATTTCTGCGCACAGGCTTGGCAGGACCCATGAAATACACCCCAGTCTGCACTACAGAGGGGAAAGCTATAACTCCATCTAGAGGAAAAGAAAGGATCCAAGAAAGCTTCCTCAGTTACAACCAACCTGAATCCTGAAAAATGGGTAGGATTTAGATATTAGGAAATAGGAGAGAAAAGCATCCCTACTTTCTATGCATGCTGACCGAGTGAAAGCCTGAAACAAAGGAAGCTGGAAAGGAAGTTGCGATGGTGATGTCTAACAGAAGCAGTTTTAAAAAGAAAAGGAGACCACCAAAAGGCAGACAGCAGAAGCAAGAAGAACTACAATCCTGTAGCCTGTGGAACAAGAACCACATTCACAGAAAGACAGATGAAGGAACAAGATAAAACCCCAGAAAAATAACTAAATGAAGTGGAGATAGGCAACCTTCCAGAAAAAGAGTTCAGAATAATAATAGTGAAGATGATCCAGGACCTCAGAAAAAGAATGGAGGCAAAGATCAAGAAGATGCAAGAAATGTTTAACAAAGACCTAGAAGAAATAAAGAACAACCAGAGATAAACAATACAATAACTAAAATGAAAAATACACTAGAAGGAATCAATAGCACAATAACTGAGGCAGAATAGCACTTATAACGGATAAGTGACCTGGAACACAGAATGGTGGAATTCACTGCTGCAGAACAGAATAAACAACAAAGAATGAAAAGAAATTAAGACAGCATAAGAGACCTCTGGGACAATATTAAATGCAACAACATTCGCATTACAGGGGTCCCAGAAGGAGAAGAGAGAGAGAAAAGGCCCGAGAAAATATGTGAAGAGATTACAGTTGAAAACTTCCCTAACATGGGAGAGGAAATAGCCACCCAAGTCCAGGAAGCACAGAAAGTCCCATACAGGATGAACCCAAGGAGAAGCACACCGACACATAGTAATGAAACTGGAAAAAACTAAAGACAAAGAAAAATTATTGAAAGCAGCAAGAGAAAAACAACAAATAACATACAAGGAAACTCCCATAAGGCTAACAACTGATTTCTCAGCAGAAACTCTACAAGCCAGAAGGGAGTGGCATGATATACTTAAAGTGATGAAAGGGAAGAACCTACAACCAAGATTACTCCACCCAGCAAGGATCTCATTCAGATTCGATGGAGAAATCAAAAGCTTTACAGACAAGCAAAAGCTAAGAAAATTCAGCACCACAAAACCAGCTCTACAACAAATGCTAAAGGAACTTCTCTAAGTGGGAAATACAAAAGACCTACAAAAACAAACCCCAAACAGTTAAGAAAATGGTAAAAGGAACATACATACCGATAATCACCTTAAACGTGAAAGGATTAAATGCTCCAACCAAAAGACATAGACTGGCTGAATGGATACAAAAACAAGACCCATATATTTGCTGTCTACAAGAGACCCACTTCAGACCTAGGGACACATACAGACTGAAAGTGAGGGGATGGAAAAAGGTATTCCACGCAAATGGAAATCAAAAGAAAGCTGGAGTAGCAATACTCATATCAGATAAAATAGACTTTAAAATAAAGAATGTTACAAGAGACAAGGAAGGTCACTGCATAATGATCAAGGGATCAACCCAAGAAAAAGATATAACAACTATAAATATATATGCACGCAACATAGGAGCACCTCAATACATAAGGCGACTGCTAACAGCTCTAAAAGAGGAAATTGACAGTAACACAATAATAGTGGGGGACTTTAACACCTCACTTATACCAATGGACAGATCATCCAAACAGAAAATTAATAAGGAAAGACAAGCTTTAAATGACACAATAGACCAGATAGATTTAATTGATATTTATAGGACATTCCATCCAAAAACAGCAGATTACACTTTCTTCTCGAGTGCGCACAGAACATTCTCCAGGATAGATCACATCTTGGATCACAAATCAAGCCGCAGTAAATTTAAGAAAATTGAAATCATATCAAGCATCTTTTCTGACCACAACACTATGAGATTACAAATCAATTACAGGGGAAAAAAACGTGAAAAACACAAACATATGGAGGCTAAACAATACGTTACTAAATAACCAAGAGATCACTGAAGAAATCAAAGAGGAAATCAAAAAATACCTAGAGACAAATGACACTGAAAACACGACGATCCAAAACCTATGGGATGCAGCAAAAGCAGTTCTAAGAGGGAAGTTTATAGCTATACAAGCCTACCTCAAGAAACAAGAAAAATCTCAAATAAACAATCTAACCTTACACCTAAGGGAGCCAGAGAAAGAACAAACAAAACCCAAAGTTAGCAGAAGGAAAGAAATCATAAAGATCAGAGCAGAAATAAATGAAAGAGAAACAAAGAAAACAATAGCAAAGATCAATAAAACTAAAAGCTGGTTCTTTGAGAAGATAAACAAAATTGATAAACCATTAGCCAGACTCATCAAGAAAAAGAGGGAGAGGACTCAAATCAATAAAATCAGAAATGAAAAAGAAGTTACAACAGACACCGCAGAAATACAAAGCATCCTAAGAGACTACTACAAGCAACTGTATGCCAATAAAATGGACAACCTGGAAGAAATGGACAAATTCTTAGAAACGTATAACCTTCCAAGACTGAACCAGGAAGAAACAGAAACTATGAACAGACCAATCACAAGTAATGAAATTGAAACTGTGATTTAAAATCTTCCAACAAACAGAAGTCCAGGACCAGATGGCTTCACAGGTGAATTCTATCAAACATTTAGAGAAGAGCTAATAACACCCATCCTTCTCAAACTCTTCCAAAAAATTGCAGAGGAAGGAACACTCCCAAACTCATTCTATGAGGCCACCATCACCCTGATACCAAAACCAGACAAAGATACTACTAAAAAAGAAAATTACAGACCAATATCACTGATGAATATAGATGCAAAAATCCTCAACAAAATACTAGCAAACAGAATCCAACAACACATTAAAAGGATCATACACCATGATCAAGTGGGATTTATCCCAGGGATGCAAGGATTCTTCAATACATGCAAATCAATCAATGTGATACACCATATTAACAAATTGAAGAATAAAAAACATATGATCATCTCAACAGATGCAGAAAAAGCCTTTGACAAAATTCAACACTCATTTACAAGAAATACTCCCCAGAAAGTGGGCGTAGAGGGAAACTACCTCAACATAATGAAGGCCATATATGACAAACCCACAGCAAACATCATTCTCAATGGTGAAAAACTGAAAGCATTTCCTCTAAGATCAGGAACAAGACAAGGATGTCCACTCTCACCACTATTATTCAACATAGTTTTGGAAGTCCTAGCCACGGCAATCAGAGAAGAAAAAGACATAAAAGAAATACAAATTGGAAAAGAAGAAGCAAAACTGTCACTGTTTGCAGATGACATGATACTATACATAGAGAATCCTAAAGATGCTACCAGAAAACTACTAGAGCTAATCAATCAATCTGTTGAAGTTGCAGGATACAAAATTAATGCACAGAAGTCTCTTGCATTCCTATACACTAATGAAAAATCTGAAAGAGAAATTAAGGAAACACTCCCATTTACCATTGCAACAAAAAGAATAAAATACCTAGGAATAAACCTACCTAGGGAGACAAAAGACCTGTATGCAGAAAACTATAAAACATTGATGAAAGAAATTAAAGATGATGCCAGCAGATGGAGAAATATACCATGTTCCTGGATTGGAAGAATCAATATTGTGAAAATGACTATACTACCCAAAGCAATCTACAGATTCAATGCAATCCCTATCAAATTATCAATGGCATTTTTTACGGAACTAGAATAAAAAAATCTTAAAATTTGTATGGAGACACAAAAGACTTCGAATAGCCAAAGCAGTCTTGAGGGAAAAAAATGGAGCTGGAGGAATCAGACTCCCTGACTTCAGACTATACTACAAAGCTACAGTAATCAAGACAATATGGTACTGGCACAAAAACAGAAATATAGATCAATGGAACAAGATAGAAAGCCCAGAGATAAACCCACGCACCTATGGTCAACTAATCTATGACAAAGGAGGCAAGGATATACAATGGAGAAAAGACAGCCTCTTCAACAACTAGTGCTGGGAAAACTGGACAACTACATGTAAAAGAATGAAATTAGAACACTCCCTAACACTATACACAAAAATAAACTCAAAATGGATTAGAGACCTAAATGTAAGACCGGACACTATAAAGCTCTTAGAGGAAAACATAGGAAGAATATTCTTTGACACAAATCACAGCAAGATCCTTTTTGATCCACCTCCTAGAGTAATGGAAATAAAACAAAAATAAACAAATGGGACTAATGAAACTTCAAAGCTTTTGCACAGCAAAGGAAACCATAAACAAGATGAAAAGACAACCCTCAGAATGGGAGAAAATATTTGCAAATGAATCGACGGACAAAGGATTAATCTCCAAAATATATAAACAGCTCATGCAGCTCACTAATTTAAAAAAAACCCAATCCAAAAATGGGCAGAAGATCTAAATACACATTTCTGCAAAGAAGACATACAGATGGCCAAGAAGCACATGAAAAACTGCTCAACATCACTAATTATTAGAGAAATGCAAATCAAAACTACAATGAGGTATCACCTCACACCAGTTAGAATGGGTATCATCAGAAAATCTACAAACAACAAATGCTGGAGAGGGTGTGGAGAAAAGGGAACCCTCTTGCACTGTTGGTGGGAATGTAAATTGATACAGCCACTATGGAGAACAGTATGGAGGTTCCTTAAAAAACTAAAAATAGAATTACCATATGACCCAGCAATCCTACTACTTGGCATATACTCAGAGAAAACCATACTTAAAAAAAAGACATATGAACCCCAATGTTCATTGCAGCACTATTTACAACAGCCAGGTCATGGAAGCAACCTAAATGCCCATCAACAGACGAATGGATAAAGAAGATGTGGCACACATATACAATGGAATATTACTCAGCCATAAAAAGGAACGAAATTGGGTCATTTGTAGAGATGTGGATGGATCTAGAGACTGTCATACACAGTGAAGTAAGTCAGAAAGAGAAAAACAAATATCGTATATTAACGCATATATGTGGAACCTAGAAAAATGGTACAGATGAACCGGTTTGCAGGGTAGAAACTGAGACACAGATGTAGAGAACAAACGTATGGATACCAAGGGGGGAAAGTGGCGGGGGGTGGGGTGGGGGGTGTGTGTGATGAATTGGGAGATTGGGATTGATATGTATACACTGATGTGTATAAAAGTGATGACTAATAAGAACCTGCAGTATAAAAAAATAAATTAAAAAGAGAAAAAAGAAAAGGAAGGTGAACAAGAGATAACAGCTGTTTACCACTCAGGTTCCATAACCCTAGAGACCTTTCATATTCTATTATGACACAAGGTCTGTTTTCTCAGTTACAGTGAACCACAACAATGAATAGATTTTAAAGTACATCTGTGGAAACTAAGTCAAGATTTCAGTAAAGCAATCAAAAGTGTGATGATAAACAGGGGACACATACATGCCCCAAATGACTACAATTCTCACTCATAATAAAAAGCCCTTCTGAGAAGCAGCTCAGAAGGCTGTAGAAAAGTCCTGCACAGAAGCAGTGGTGGTGGCGGCCTCTCTCCAGGGCCAGCTCTGTCCTCCCCTAGGATGGCTCCTCATCTATCAAATGAGCTTTGCTCAGTAATACTGAAAATGCTCAAACCATCCCCTGAAAGGAAGGTAACTTGAGAAGAACCAAAACACTGTTCTGGAAATTTCCTTTGCAAATGTAAGGCAAACAATAAGTACACAGAGACCAGAGAGTAGACTGGTTTGTTCTCTGAATGCCTTCTTTTCCTTATACACCCCTTACATGCGCACACACACACACACATACACACTCTCACTCCGAATGTCTGAGAATAAAGACCAAAGCTCTTCATCTGGATCTCTCTTTAAATACTCAATGATAGCTTGAAAGGGTGAAAGAAGACTTAATAACTGGCCTAAGTCCTTTTTCCAAGAACCTAGACATATATATTCATGGAGTCAAAAAAGAAAAGTCGGGGCAGAGCCTCCCATCAAGCCTCTTAGATAGCCTCAACCACCAGAGGGCAGACAACAGAAGCAAGAAAAACTACAATCCTGCAGCCTGTGGACCAAAAACCACAGTTACAGAAAGACAGAGAAGATGAAAAGGCAGAGGGCTATGTACCAGATGAAGGAACAAGAAAAAACCCCAGAAAAACAACTAAATGAAGTGGAGATAGGCAACCTTCCAGAAAAAGAATTCAGAATAATGATAGTGAAGATGATCCAGGACCTCGGAATAAGAATGGAGGCAAAGATTGAGAAGATGCAAGAAATGATTAACAAAGACCTAGAAGAATTAAAGAACAAACAAACAGAGATGACCAATTCAATAACTGAAATGAAAACTACACTAGAAGGAATCAATAGCAGAATAACTGAGGCAGAAGAACGGATAAGTGACCTGGAAGACAGAATGGTGGAATTCACTGCTGCGGAACATAGTAAAGAAAAAAGAATGAAAAGAAATGAAGACAGCCTAAGAGACCTCTGGGACAACATTAAACGCAACAACATTCGCATTATAGGGGTCCCAGAAGGAGAAGAGAGAGAGAAAGGACCAGAGAAAATATTTGAAGAGATTATAGTCGAAAACTTCCCTAACATGGGAAAGGAAATAGCCACCCAAGTCCAGGAAGCGCAGAGAGTCCCATACAGAATAAACCCAAGGAGAAACACACCGAGACACATAGTAATCAAAGTGGCAAAAATTAAAGACAAAGAAAAATTATTGAAAGCAGCAAGGGAAAAACGACAAATAACATACAAGGGAACTCCCATAAGGTTAACAGCTGATTTCTCAGCAGAAACTCTGCAAGCCAGAAGGGAGTGGCATGATATACTTAAAGTGATGAAAGGGAAGAACCTACAACCAAGATTACTCTACCCAGCAAGGATCTCATTTAGATTTGATGGAGAAATCAAAAGCTTTACAGACAAGCAAAAGCTAAGAGAATTCAGCACCACCAAACCAGCTCTACAACAAATGCTAAAGGAACTTCTCTAAGTGGGAAACACAAGAGAAGAAAAGGACCTACAAAAACAAACCCAAAACAATTAAGAAAATGGTCATAGGAACATACATATCGATAATTACCTTAAACGTGAATGGATTAAATGCCCCAACCAAAAGACATAGACTGGCTGAATGGATACAAAAACAAGACCCATATATTTGCTGTCTACAAGAGACCCACTTCAGACCTACGGACACATACAGACTGAAAGTGAGGGGATGGAAAAAGATATTCCATGCAAATGGAAATCAAAAGAAAGCTGGAGTAGCTATACTCATATCAGATAAAATAGACTTTAAAATAAAGAATGTTACAAGAGACAAGGAAGGACACTACATAATGATCCAGGGATCAATCCAAGAAGAAGATATAACAATTATAAATATATATGCACCCAACATAGGAGCACCTCAATACATAAGGCAACTGCTAACAGCTATAAAAGAGGAAATCGACAGTAACACAATAATAGTGGGGGACTTTAACACCTCACTTACACCAATGGACAGATCATCCAAAATGAAAATAAATAAGGAAACAGAAGCATTAAATGACACAATAGACCAGATAGATTTAATTGATGTATATAGGACATTCCATCCAAAAACAGCAGATTACACGTTCTTCTCAAGTGCGCACGGAACATTCTCCAGGATAGATCACATCTTGGGTCACAAATCAAGCCTCAGTAAATTTAAGAAAATTGAAATCATATCAAGCATCTTTTCTGACCACAACGCTATGAGATTAGAAATGAATTACAGGGAAAAAAATGTAAAAAAGACAAACACATGGAGGCTAAACAATACGTTACTAAATAACCAAGAGATCACTGAAGAAATCAAACAGGAAATAAAAAAATACCTAGAGACAAATGACAATGAAAACACGACGACCCAAAACCTGTGGGATGCAGGGAAAGCAGTTCTAAGAGGGAAGTTTATAGCTATACAAGCCTACCTAAAGAAACAAGAAAAATCTCAAGTAAACAATCTAACCTTACACCTAAAGAAACTAGAGAAAGAAGAACAAACAAAACCCAAAGTCAGCAGAAGGAAAGAAATCATAAAGATCAGAGCAGAAATAAATGAAATAGAAACAAAGAAAACAATAGCAAAGATCAATAAAACTAAAAGTTGGTTCTTTGAGAAGATAAACAAAATTGATAAGCCATTAGCCAGACTCATCAAGAAAAAGAGGGAGAGGACTCAAATCAATAAAATCAGAAATGAAAAAGGAGAAGTTACAACAGACACCACAGAAATACAAAACATCCTAAGAGACTACTACAAGCAACTTTATGCCAATAAAATGGACAACCTGGAAGAAATGGACAAATTCTTAGAAAGGTATAACCTTCCAAGACTGAATCAGGAAGAAACAGAAAATATCAACAGACCAATCACAAGTAATGAAATTGAAACTGTGATTAAAAATCTTCCAACAAACAAAAGTCCAGGACCAGATGGCTTCACAGGTGAATTCTATCAAACATTTAGAGAAGAGCTAACACCCATCCTTCTCAAACTCTTCCAAAAAATTGCAGACGAAGGAACACTCCCAAACTCATTCTATGATGCCACCATCACCCTGATACCAAAACCAGACAAAGACACTACAAAAAAAGAAAATTACAGACCAATATCACTGATGAATATAGATGCAAAAATCCTCAACAAAATACTAGCAAACAGAATCCAACAACACATTAAAAGGATCATACACCACGATCAAGTGGGATTTATCCCAGGGATGCAAGGATTCTTCAATGTACGCAAATCAATCAATGTGATACACCATATTAACAAATTGAAGAATAAAAACCATATGATCATCTCAATAGATGCAGAAAAAGCTTTTGACAAAATTCAACACCCATTTCTGATAAAAACTCTCCAGAAAGTGGGCATACAGGGAACCTACCTCAACATAATAAAGGCCATATATGACAAACCCACAGCAAACATCATTCTCAATGGTGAAAAACTGAAAGCATTTCCTCTAAGATCAGGAACGAGACAAGGATGTCCACTCTCACCACTATTATTCAACATAGTTCTGGAAGTCCTAGCCACGGCAATCAGAGAAGAAAAAGAAATAAAAGGAATACAAATTGGAAAAGAAGAAGTAAAACTGTCACTGTTTGCGGATGACATGATACTATACATAGAGAATCCTAAAACTGCCACCAGAAAACTGCTAGAGCTAATTAATGAATATGGTAAAGTTGCAGGTTACAAAATTAATGCACAGAAATCTCTTGCATTCCTATACACTAATGATGAAAAATCTGAAAGAGAAATTATGGAAACACTCCCATTTACCATTGCAACAAAAAGAATAAAATACCTAGGAATAAACCTACCTAAGGAGACAAAAGACCTGTATGCAGAAAACTATAAGACACTGATGAAAGAAATTAAAGATGATACCAACAGATGGAGAGATATACCATGTTCTTGGATTGGAAGAATCAACATTGTGAAAATGAGTATACTACCCAAAGCAATCTACAGATTCAATGCAATCCCTATCAAATTACCAATGGCATTTTTTATGGAGCTAGAACAAATCATCTTAAAATTTGTATGGAGACACAAAAGACCCCGAATAGCCAAAGCAGTCTTGAGGCAAAAAAATGGAGCTGGAGGAATCAGACTCCCTGACTTCAGACTATACTACAAAGCTACAGTAATCAAGACAATATGGTACTGGCACAAAAACAGAAATATAGATCAATGGAACAAGATAGAAAGCCCAGAGATAAACCCACGCACCTATGGTCAACTAATCTATGACAAAGGAGGCAAGGATATACAATGGAGAAAAGACAGCCTCTTCAACAACTAGTGCTGGGAAAACTGGACAACTACATGTAAAAGAATGAAATTAGAACACTCCCTAACACTATACACAAAAATAAACTCAAAATGGATTAGAGACCTAAATGTAAGACCGGACACTATAAAGCTCTTAGAGGAAAACATAGGAAGAATATTCTTTGACACAAATCACAGCAAGATCCTTTTTGATCCACCTCCTAGAGTAATGGAAATAAAACAAAAATAAACAAATGGGACTAATGAAACTTCAAAGCTTTTGCACAGCAAAGGAAACCATAAACAAGATGAAAAGACAACCCTCAGAATGGGAGAAAATATTTGCAAATGAATCGACGGACAAAGGATTAATCTCCAAAATATATAAACAGCTCATGCAGCTCACTAATTTAAAAAAAACCCAATCCAAAAATGGGCAGAAGATCTAAATACACATTTCTGCAAAGAAGACATACAGATGGCCAAGAAGCACATGAAAAACTGCTCAACATCACTAATTATTAGAGAAATGCAAATCAAAACTACAATGAGGTATCACCTCACACCAGTTAGAATGGGTATCATCAGAAAATCTACAAACAACAAATGCTGGAGAGGGTGTGGAGAAAAGGGAACCCTCTTGCACTGTTGGTGGGAATGTAAATTGATACAGCCACTATGGAGAACAGTATGGAGGTTCCTTAAAAAACTAAAAATAGAATTACCATATGACCCAGCAATCCTACTACTTGGCATATACTCAGAGAAAACCATACTTAAAAAAAAGACATATGAACCCCAATGTTCATTGCAGCACTATTTACAACAGCCAGGTCATGGAAGCAACCTAAATGCCCATCAACAGACGAATGGATAAAGAAGATGTGGCACACATATACAATGGAATATTACTCAGCCATAAAAAGGAACGAAATTGGGTCATTTGTAGAGATGTGGATGGATCTAGAGACTGTCATACACAGTGAAGTAAGTCAGAAAGAGAAAAACAAATATCGTATATTAACGCATATATGTGGAACCTAGAAAAATGGTACAGATGAACCGGTTTGCAGGGTAGAAACTGAGACACAGATGTAGAGAACAAACGTATGGATACCAAGGGGGGAAAGTGGCGGGGGGTGGGGTGGGGGGTGTGTGTGATGAATTGGGAGATTGGGATTGATATGTATACACTGATGTGTATAAAAGTGATGACTAATAAGAACCTGCAGTATAAAAAAATAAATTAAAAAGAGAAAAAAGAAAAGGAAGGTGAACAAGAGATAACAGCTGTTTACCACTCAGGTTCCATAACCCTAGAGACCTTTCATATTCTATTATGACACAAGGTCTGTTTTCTCAGTTACAGTGAACCACAACAATGAATAGATTTTAAAGTACATCTGTGGAAACTAAGTCAAGATTTCAGTAAAGCAATCAAAAGTGTGATGATAAACAGGGGACACATACATGCCCCAAATGACTACAATTCTCACTCATAATAAAAAGCCCTTCTGAGAAGCAGCTCAGAAGGCTGTAGAAAAGTCCTGCACAGAAGCAGTGGTGGTGGCGGCCTCTCTCCAGGGCCAGCTCTGTCCTCCCCTAGGATGGCTCCTCATCTATCAAATGAGCTTTGCTCAGTAATACTGAAAATGCTCAAACCATCCCCTGAAAGGAAGGTAACTTGAGAAGAACCAAAACACTGTTCTGGAAATTTCCTTTGCAAATGTAAGGCAAACAATAAGTACACAGAGACCAGAGAGTAGACTGGTTTGTTCTCTGAATGCCTTCTTTTCCTTATACACCCCTTACATGCGCACACACACACACACATACACACTCTCACTCCGAATGTCTGAGAATAAAGACCAAAGCTCTTCATCTGGATCTCTCTTTAAATACTCAATGATAGCTTGAAAGGGTGAAAGAAGACTTAATAACTGGCCTAAGTCCTTTTTCCAAGAACCTAGACATATATATTCATGGAGTCAAAAAAGAAAAGTCGGGGCAGAGCCTCCCATCAAGCCTCTTAGATAGCCTCAACCACCAGAGGGCAGACAACAGAAGCAAGAAAAACTACAATCCTGCAGCCTGTGGACCAAAAACCACAGTTACAGAAAGACAGAGAAGATGAAAAGGCAGAGGGCTATGTACCAGATGAAGGAACAAGAAAAAACCCCAGAAAAACAACTAAATGAAGTGGAGATAGGCAACCTTCCAGAAAAAGAATTCAGAATAATGATAGTGAAGATGATCCAGGACCTCGGAATAAGAATGGAGGCAAAGATTGAGAAGATGCAAGAAATGATTAACAAAGACCTAGAAGAATTAAAGAACAAACAAACAGAGATGACCAATTCAATAACTGAAATGAAAACTACACTAGAAGGAATCAATAGCAGAATAACTGAGGCAGAAGAACGGATAAGTGACCTGGAAGACAGAATGGTGGAATTCACTGCTGCGGAACATAGTAAAGAAAAAAGAATGAAAAGAAATGAAGACAGCCTAAGAGACCTCTGGGACAACATTAAACGCAACAACATTCGCATTATAGGGGTCCCAGAAGGAGAAGAGAGAGAGAAAGGACCAGAGAAAATATTTGAAGAGATTATAGTCGAAAACTTCCCTAACATGGGAAAGGAAATAGCCACCCAAGTCCAGGAAGCGCAGAGAGTCCCATACAGAATAAACCCAAGGAGAAACACACCGAGACACATAGTAATCAAAGTGGCAAAAATTAAAGACAAAGAAAAATTATTGAAAGCAGCAAGGGAAAAACGACAAATAACATACAAGGGAACTCCCATAAGGTTAACAGCTGATTTCTCAGCAGAAACTCTGCAAGCCAGAAGGGAGTGGCATGATATACTTAAAGTGATGAAAGGGAAGAACCTACAACCAAGATTACTCTACCCAGCAAGGATCTCATTTAGATTTGATGGAGAAATCAAAAGCTTTACAGACAAGCAAAAGCTAAGAGAATTCAGCACCACCAAACCAGCTCTACAACAAATGCTAAAGGAACTTCTCTAAGTGGGAAACACAAGAGAAGAAAAGGACCTACAAAAACAAACCCAAAACAATTAAGAAAATGGTCATAGGAACATACATATCGATAATTACCTTAAACGTGAATGGATTAAATGCCCCAACCAAAAGACATAGACTGGCTGAATGGATACAAAAACAAGACCCATATATTTGCTGTCTACAAGAGACCCACTTCAGACCTACGGACACATACAGACTGAAAGTGAGGGGATGGAAAAAGATATTCCATGCAAATGGAAATCAAAAGAAAGCTGGAGTAGCTATACTCATATCAGATAAAATAGACTTTAAAATAAAGAATGTTACAAGAGACAAGGAAGGACACTACATAATGATCCAGGGATCAATCCAAGAAGAAGATATAACAATTATAAATATATATGCACCCAACATAGGAGCACCTCAATACATAAGGCAACTGCTAACAGCTATAAAAGAGGAAATCGACAGTAACACAATAATAGTGGGGGACTTTAACACCTCACTTACACCAATGGACAGATCATCCAAAATGAAAATAAATAAGGAAACAGAAGCATTAAATGACACAATAGACCAGATAGATTTAATTGATGTATATAGGACATTCCATCCAAAAACAGCAGATTACACGTTCTTCTCAAGTGCGCACGGAACATTCTCCAGGATAGATCACATCTTGGGTCACAAATCAAGCCTCAGTAAATTTAAGAAAATTGAAATCATATCAAGCATCTTTTCTGACCACAACGCTATGAGATTAGAAATGAATTACAGGGAAAAAAATGTAAAAAAGACAAACACATGGAGGCTAAACAATACGTTACTAAATAACCAAGAGATCACTGAAGAAATCAAACAGGAAATAAAAAAATACCTAGAGACAAATGACAATGAAAACACGACGACCCAAAACCTGTGGGATGCAGGGAAAGCAGTTCTAAGAGGGAAGTTTATAGCTATACAAGCCTACCTAAAGAAACAAGAAAAATCTCAAGTAAACAATCTAACCTTACACCTAAAGAAACTAGAGAAAGAAGAACAAACAAAACCCAAAGTCAGCAGAAGGAAAGAAATCATAAAGATCAGAGCAGAAATAAATGAAATAGAAACAAAGAAAACAATAGCAAAGATCAATAAAACTAAAAGTTGGTTCTTTGAGAAGATAAACAAAATTGATAAGCCATTAGCCAGACTCATCAAGAAAAAGAGGGAGAGGACTCAAATCAATAAAATCAGAAATGAAAAAGGAGAAGTTACAACAGACACCACAGAAATACAAAACATCCTAAGAGACTACTACAAGCAACTTTATGCCAATAAAATGGACAACCTGGAAGAAATGGACAAATTCTTAGAAAGGTATAACCTTCCAAGACTGAATCAGGAAGAAACAGAAAATATCAACAGACCAATCACAAGTAATGAAATTGAAACTGTGATTAAAAATCTTCCAACAAACAAAAGTCCAGGACCAGATGGCTTCACAGGTGAATTCTATCAAACATTTAGAGAAGAGCTAACACCCATCCTTCTCAAACTCTTCCAAAAAATTGCAGACGAAGGAACACTCCCAAACTCATTCTATGATGCCACCATCACCCTGATACCAAAACCAGACAAAGACACTACAAAAAAAGAAAATTACAGACCAATATCACTGATGAATATAGATGCAAAAATCCTCAACAAAATACTAGCAAACAGAATCCAACAACACATTAAAAGGATCATACACCACGATCAAGTGGGATTTATCCCAGGGATGCAAGGATTCTTCAATGTACGCAAATCAATCAATGTGATACACCATATTAACAAATTGAAGAATAAAAACCATATGATCATCTCAATAGATGCAGAAAAAGCTTTTGACAAAATTCAACACCCATTTCTGATAAAAACTCTCCAGAAAGTGGGCATACAGGGAACCTACCTCAACATAATAAAGGCCATATATGACAAACCCACAGCAAACATCATTCTCAATGGTGAAAAACTGAAAGCATTTCCTCTAAGATCAGGAACGAGACAAGGATGTCCACTCTCACCACTATTATTCAACATAGTTCTGGAAGTCCTAGCCACGGCAATCAGAGAAGAAAAAGAAATAAAAGGAATACAAATTGGAAAAGAAGAAGTAAAACTGTCACTGTTTGCGGATGACATGATACTATACATAGAGAATCCTAAAACTGCCACCAGAAAACTGCTAGAGCTAATTAATGAATATGGTAAAGTTGCAGGTTACAAAATTAATGCACAGAAATCTCTTGCATTCCTATACACTAATGATGAAAAATCTGAAAGAGAAATTATGGAAACACTCCCATTTACCATTGCAACAAAAAGAATAAAATACCTAGGAATAAACCTACCTAAGGAGACAAAAGACCTGTATGCAGAAAACTATAAGACACTGATGAAAGAAATTAAAGATGATACCAACAGATGGAGAGATATACCATGTTCTTGGATTGGAAGAATCAACATTGTGAAAATGAGTATACTACCCAAAGCAATCTACAGATTCAATGCAATCCCTATCAAATTACCAATGGCATTTTTTATGGAGCTAGAACAAATCATCTTAAAATTTGTATGGAGACACAAAAGACCCCGAATAGCCAAAGCAGTCTTGAGGCAAAAAAATGGAGCTGGAGGAATCAGACTCCCTGACTTCAGACTATACTACAAAGCTACAGTAATCAAGACAATATGGTACTGGCACAAAAACAGAAACATAGATCAATGGAACAAGATAGAAAGCCCAGAGATTAACCCATGCACCTATGGTCAACTAATCTATGACAAAGGAGGCAAAGATATACAATGGAGAAAAGACAGTCTCTTCAATAAGTGGTGCTGGGAAAACTGGACAGCCACATGTAAAAGAATGAAATTAGAATACTCCCTAACACCATACACAAAAATAAACTCAAAATGGATTAGAGGGCTTCCCTGGTGGCGCAGTGGTTGAGAATCTGCCTGCTAATGCAGGGGACACGGGTTCGAGCCCTGGTCTGGGAAGATCCCACATGCCACGGAGCAACTGGGCCCGTGAGCCACAATTGCTGAGCCTGCGCGTCTGGAGCCTGTGCCCCGCAACGGGAGGGGCCGCGATAGAGAAAGGCCCGCGCACCGCGATGAAGAGCGGTCCCCGCACCGCGATGAAGAGTGGCCCCCGCTTGCCGCAACTGGAGAAAGCCCTCGCACGAACCGAAGACCCAATACAGACAAAAATAATAAAAAAACAAATAAATAAATAAATAAATAAAAAAAGAAAATCCTTTAAAAAAAAAAAAAAAAATGGATTAGAGACCTAAATATAAGACTGGCCACTATAAAACTCTTAGAGGAAAACATAGGAAGAACACTCTTTGACATAAATCACAGCAAGATCTTTTTCGATCCACCTCCTAGAGTAATGGAAATAAAAACAAAAATAAACAAGTGGGACCTAATGAAACTTCAAAGCTTTTGCACAGCAAAGGAAACCATAAACAAGACGAAAAGACAACCCTCAGAATGGGAGAAAATATTTGCAAATGAATCAACGGACAAAGGATTAATCTCCAAAATATATAAACAGCTCATTCAGCTCAATATCAAAGAAACAAACACCCCAATCCAAAAATGGGCAGAAGACCTAAATAGACATTTCTCCAAAGAAGACATACAGATGGCCACGAAGCACATGAAAAGATGCTCAACATCACTAATTATTAGAGAAATGCAAATCAAAACTACAATGAGGTATCACCTCACTCCTGTTAGAATGGGCATCATCAGAAAATCTACAAACAACAAATGCTGGAGAGGGTGTGGAGAAAAGGGAACCCTCTTGCACTGTTGGTGGGAATGTAAATTGATACAGCCACTATGGAGAACAATATGGAGGTTCCTTAAAAAACTAAAAATAGAATTACCATATGACCCAGCAATCCCACTACTGGGCATATACCCAGAGAAAACCGTAATTCAAAAAGACACGTGCACCCGAATGTTCATTGCAGCACTATTTACAATAGCCAGGTCATGGAAGCAACCTAAATGCCCATCAACAGACGAATGGATAAAGAAGTTGTGGTACATATATACAATGGAATATTACTCAGCCATAAAAAGGAACGAAATTGAGTCATTTGTTGAGAAGTGGATGGATCTAGAGACTGTCATACAGAGTGAAGTAAGTCAGAAAGAGAAAAACAAATATCGTATATTAATGCATGTATGTGGAACCTAGAAAAATGGTACAGATGAGCCAGTTTGCAGGGCAGAAGTTGAGACACAGATGTAGAGAATGGACATATGGACACCAAGGGGGGAAAACTGCGGTGAGGTGGGGATCGGGGTGTGCTGAATTGGGCGATTGGGATTGACATGTATACACTGATGTGTATAAAACTGATGCCTAATAAGAACCTGCAGTATAAAAAAACAAACAAAACAACTAATACTAAACTTTCATTGGGTTATTTGTATGGAAATATGTTAATATAAATGATTCAGACATTACATGAAATTTCTAAAAATCTTATATTTGTATTTGTATGGAAATATGTTAATATAAATGTTTCAGACATTACATGAAGTTTCTAAAAATCTTATATTTGTATTTGTATGGAAATATGTTAATATAAATGTTTCAGACATTACATGAAGTTTCTAAAAATCTTATATTTGTATTTGTATGGAAATATGTATGGAAATATGTAAAAAAATATATATATATAAAAAAAAAAAAAAAAAGAAAAGTCGGGGAGGGGATGAGGGTACCAGCAGGACCAGACACAGTGCATCAGAATAAATGAGCTGAGGGCCTCTCCTTCCCACTAGGTTTAGCTGTCTGTGTCCTCTGGCCACCAGAGAGGGGCCCGTGGCTGAAGAAGCAGCAGGGCTTGAAAACACTGGCTCCAGCTCACGAGGAAATAAATGCAGGTGGATAAGGCTGGTCAATTCCAACAGGATTCTACAATTATGTGTCCCTTGAAACTCACTATTTGGGTTTACCCATGGAAGTTGTACCCGTTCCCTTAAAAGCCAAAAGAATGCCCATGACTGTACTAAAATATCAGAATTAATGCATTATATTAGTAATTAGGAAAAGCAAATGATAAAATGGGGTGTGTGTTTGTGTGTGTGTGTGTGTGTGTGTGTGTGTGTGTGTGTATGGAATATTCTTCAGCCTTCAAAAGGAATGAAATTCTGACACATGCTATGTTCATCTACATTAAATGAGTAAGCCAGTCACAAAAACACAAATATCGTATTATTCCACTTACAGGAGGGAGGTACCTAGAGTAATTAAATTCACAGAGATGTAAAATAGAGGTCACCAGGGGCAGTGCAAGGGGGAAAGGAGAAGCTATTGCTTAATGAGTACAGAGTTTCTGTTTGGGATGATGAAGAGGTCTGGAAATGGACAGTGCAGACGGGTGCACAATACTGTGAATACACTTAGTGTCACTGAATTTTTCCTGACTCCATCAGTGATACAGTTTTAAACTTGAGAGTTATTTTTTTTAAGCCGTTATGATTTTTAAAAAGATGCTGCTGGCTTACACCTTGACACCTTTAGAGTAGGTGAGTACATTCAGGCAAAAATGTTACTTAGAAGAGGCTTTTTAACTTAAGAGAAATTTATCAGGAGTACAGGCAGTGATGCAGGCTGCCTGAACACACAAAGACAGACCTTTTCAAGTTTCATGCCATGAAAATTTGGAGATAAAGAACAAAGATCATCTGTCTGTCTCCCTCTCAAAAACCAGTGTGTTTCTTACAGCTGTAGTGTTATCCCAATTTCCTTAAAGTATGAGTATCGGCTAAACTAACTTTGAAATGGGAAAAGCCTGCCCTCTAAGGCAGTAAGTTCATTCGCAGAGGCTGACCTTGATAGATCTGAACAGAAATACATCTATTTATGCATGCGCGCACACACACATACACACACACACGCAGAGTTTGTTTTTTGAAGAAATCTTCAACCTCATTACTACTACACACCAAAATAAGTATAAAAGATCTCATTGTTCACTTTCAAAATTGCAGACTGAAGAGTAATAAACTTTTTTCTTTCTTTCCTTATTTTTAAAAATTGAATACTAGGTAGTTTATAATACTGAATAGAGCACCACAGTTTTTTGGAAACAAATTTTAGATTTCAAAGGTACTTTAAGGTTCATTTTGCTCACTCTTAATGTTAAAGATGAGAAAACTAGCACTCAGAGTGTACACGGTTGGCAAGGCCAGCCAGCAAGAAGAATTCTTAAGCAGAGACATCTTAATAGCGGCCCAAGTTTCTGTCCCACCCACTCCTCATGAAGCCCATAGGTCCCAGATTTTTTTGAACAATCCCAATTTTAAATACTCTAGGGTTTAAATGTTTCCTAGGTTCCAAAAATTCTAGTTATAAAATACTAGATTCCCTCTTGCTTTTAGAAGAATTCCCAAAATTCCAGGTCATACCACCTGTCTGGATTTTTGGCTTGCTAAATGTAATTGTCAGAGCAAATAGTCTCAATCCATACAGAAGAATATACAGCTAACTATTAACAAGAATGAGAAGTGCTCTCTTTGCCCAATTTCTTCAACAGGTTAAAACCAGCTCAACCTCTTGCACTTGGTCCCTTTTCTGAACCACAGTGACTGCCCCCTTATCTGAAATCCAACATCATTCACTATCAGAAGCCACAGAGCAAAACAGCAATGTGAAGTCAAACACAAGCAAGTATAAATCCTAACCATGCGACGTCCTGATGACTGGCTTCAGCAAGCTACCTAACCTCTCTGAGCCTTAGTTTCCTCATCTGAAAAATGAAGCTCGGGCTTCCCTGGTGGCGCAGTGGTTAGGAATCCACCTGCCAATGCAGGGGACACGGGTTCGAGCCCTGGTCCAGGAAAATCCCACATGCTGCGGAGCAACTAAGCCCATGCGCCACAACTACTGAGCCTGTGCTCTATAGCCCATGAACCACAACTACTGAGCCCGTGTGACGCAACTACTGAAGCCCGAATGCCTACAGCCCGTGCTCTGCAACAAAAGAAGCCACCGCAATGAGAAGCCTGCGCACCGCAACTAGAAGAAAGCCCGCGCGCAGCAAAGCAGACCCAACACAGCCAAAAATAAAAATAAATAAAATAAATAAATTTTTTAAAATGAAGCTCATAATACCCTCTTTATTTGGTTGGTGATGATTTTTTTAAAAACCTATAAAGCAACTAACAGTGATTAGTATGCATCAGTTCCTCAATAAACAAGGGTTACCACCATCACCGCTCACTTAATTCCACATAACCCCATCTCTGAACTAATCCAGGCACACGCTTGTTCAGCTCCTAGTAATCAGGGTCCAGCCTCAGCCTTCTTTCCTACCCCCTCTACTCACACTGCTCCCTAGGGCTTGCATAGGCTTATTCAACCAGTAAGGACCCAAAGAATGAAAAAAACAAGCCTAAATATTGCAAAATCCACTCCCTTCCACCCAAAAAAGGTAGGGCGGTATCTTGGATGCTTTTTGTTAAATGTGCCTTCTAACTCAGTCTTTTCCAGATAAAGAAACTAAAGTACAGTACTTAAATGCTCCAAATTATAGTCTGTCGATGAGTGTAACATGAATTCAAAACACTCTGTGTTGGGTCTCAGAGAATGAATATCTATAAAGAAACCCCAAACGACTGGCCTCATGCTGGGTGGCTCTCATCCCGTCTTCAGGACTGACCTACCTTTCTTAACCTTTCTGCACTTCAGTCTCCTCACCTATGCACAAGAGCAGACGAGTTCGGTTAGGGGACCCCTACTTTTGAGTGATAAAGCACTTTGCTGCTCCTCAGCAGATGTATGATGGACAGGAAGGCTGAGCACTGACTGAGCTGAGAGTCGAGAGAGCAGAGGATGACAGGGAAGTCCCAACGCAAGACAAAATCTTAATCGGACTGTATTTCCACAAGTCTGAGAACTTATTTTTTTCTCACATTGATAGTTTTGAAATTGATAGGCATTTGATGCACTTATATACACTATGTGTTCATTACTATGGTGGTTTTTTATAATTTCCTTGAAAATTGATATTAAATTGATGGTGCTCTTACAATTGAAGTTACTGCAGAATTAAGGAAAGTTTTAATGTTAAGAGTTAGCAAGTTCTTTTTACATACATTTTCTAACAGTTAAAGAAACTGAGACTTTAGCTGCTCTGATGAGCATCTGCTGTTTATCTACTCTAGCTTACCAGCAGGAAAGAGGTGAGGTGAGACTCAACCCACAACTGACTCTGGGGAGAGAGAAGAGGGAGCAGAACAGTCTCACTTTCCAGCCAAGAACAACACTGGATCTAGTTATTAAAAGCTTCGAATTATACCTCACCCTACCTCCTCACCTTACAAGGAGTCCCAGAACCTTCCAATTCTTCCCTCGGGTATAACTATGACAAACGCTCCTCCTGAAGGCTTCAGACCAAAGATACATCAGAACAACGTCTTCAACCCTCAGATACCCATTTGTGAGCGGAGCTCTGAACACTCCCTTTACGTAGCTTCGTAAACTTGAGGGGCAACCTTTATCCATCATTTTATATAAATTACACTTAAGCGCAGTTGTTGAATTTGAAATTATTGCCCAAGTCAAGAATGAAGGAATTCTCTACGTAATAACACAGAAAACGGTTTTTGACATGAACTGGCATTCAGAGATGAGTTGCACTTTAGTCTGTACAAAATAAACCCATTAAAAAAAGAAGCCTCCAAACATATCGTAAATGTGCACTGGAAAAATCTGAGAGGCACGTACCCAAAACCATTTAGTGATCATCTTTTAGTCTGGGGAGGCAGGGGAGAGAGGTACTTATTCACTTTTGTAATATGTGAATTTTTAATTTTCACTTCAGGAATTGTTTTTAATTGTAAATTGAGATAAAATGGCCCCAGTGCTCCAACATAAGCTCCGGTTAAATACTGACAGGTTTGCAAAGCATGACGGTAACAATAATCTCTGAACAAACTAAAAGCTGTTTAGAGTCTCAGTCCAGCTACATGTCATTTACGTGTTCCTTTCTGATGCCTATCCAGGGGCACGACTGTTTTACATTTGTGCTCAGATGTGACAGCAGCTGGGATTCGGTTTTCTGTTCTGCTTTTTTCATTCAATGGATATCAAAATGTCTTCATTGTTTCTGCCCCAATTAGTGTGTGCCTTGTGGCTGGATACTAAAGGGTATTTCCAAATTATACTGATATAAACATGAGCTATGGACATGTTTGAATATACTCGTATCTTTGCTTTTCCTTGGAATTCCAGGAGGAGTCTTGGATCAAAATCTATAAATTTCTATGGCTCTTGATTGCCTTTCAAATGGACTATAGTATTTACTTATACTGAGTAAATATCTGAGTACCCTAATATCTGAGTATCATTTTCTCTATATTTACTCTAGAATTATCTTTACTATGTGTTACCTATTCATATACTGTATAATTTTTTTTTAATATTTTAGGTTACAAATACAAATTGACTCTTTATTTATTTATTTATTTATTTATGGCTGCGTTGGGTCTTCGTTTCTGTGTGAGGGCTTTCTCTAGTTGCGGCAAGTGGGGGGCCACTCTTCATCGCGGTGCGCGGGCCTCTCACTATCGCGGCCTCTCTTGTTGCGGAGCACAGGCTCCAGACACGCAGGCTCAGCAATTGTGGCTCATGGGCCCAGTTGCTCCGCGGCATGTGGGATCCTCCCAGACCAGGGCTCGAACCCATGTCCCCTGCACCGGCAGGCAGATTCTCAACCACTGCGCCACCAAGGAAGCCCCTGTATAATTATTTTTGACCTACTGTAACTGTAAAATGATACATCAGAGAGGTTTCCTTTTCTATTTCTTTGATTACTAGTGGCTCAATATTTTCTCCAGTATGTTTACATGTGAGAGGAAGGAGAGTCTGGTAGCAATGATTTCAACTCTAAAGCCAGACTACCCAGTTCAAACACTGGACACCATCATCCACCAACTCACGCTTTCATAAGGCCTTAAGCTCTCCAAGTTTCAGCTTCTTTGCTGGTTAAAATAATAATAATTTGGAGACCTTCAAGATGGTGGAGGAGTAAGATGTGGAGATCACCTTCCTCCCCACAAATACATCAGAAATACATCTACATATAGAACAACTCCTACAGAACACCTACTGAACGCTGGCATAAGATCTCAGACTTCCCAAAAGGCAAGAAACTCCCCACATACCTGGGTAGGGCAAAAGAAAAAAGAACAAACACAGACAAAAGAATAGGGATGGGACCTGCACCAGTGGGAGGGAGCTGTGAAGGAGGAAAAGTTTCCACACACTAGGAAGACCCTTCACTGGCAGAGACGGGGTGGGGGGAGGGAAGCTTCGGAGCCACGGAAGAGAGCGCAGAAACGGGTGCAGAGGGCAAAGCGGAGAGATTCCTGCACAGAGGATCAGGGCCGACCAGCACTCACCAGCCCGAGAGGCTTGTCTGCTCACCCGCCTGGGTGGGCGGGGGCTGGGAGCTGAGACTCGGGCTTCGGAGGTCGGATCGCAGGGAGAGGACTGGGGTTGGCGGCGTGAACACAGCCTGAAGGGGGCTAGTGCGCCACAGCTAGCCAGGAGGGAGTCCGGGAAAAGGTTTGGAGCTCCCTAAGGGGCAAGAGACCATTGTTTCGGAGTGCGCAAGGAGAGGGAATTCAGAGCATCGCCTAAACAAGCTCCAGAGATGGGCGCAAGCCCTGGCTATCAGCGCGGACCCCAGAGACGGGCATGAGGTGCTAAGGCTGCTGCTGCCGCCACCAAGAAGCCTGTGTGCGAGCACAGGTCACTATCCACACCTCCCCTCCCGGGAGCCTGTGCAGCCCACCACTGTCAGGGTCCCGTGATCCGGGGACAACTTCCTCGGGAGAACACACGGTGCACGTCAGGCTGTTGCAACGTCACACCGGCCTCTGCCGCCGCAGGCTCGCCCCGCATCTGTACCCCTCCCTCCCCCCGGGCTCAGTGAGCCAGAGCCCCCGAAGCAGCTGCTCCTTTAACCCCGTCCTGTCTGAGTGAAGAACAGATGCCCTCAGGCGACCTACACGCAGAGGCGGGGACAAATCCAAAGCTGAACCCCAGGAGCTGTGTGAACAAAGAAGAGAAAGGGAAATTTCTCCCAGCAGCCTCAGGAACAGCGGATTAAATCTCCGCAATCAACCTGATGTACCCTGCATCTGTGGAATACCTGAATAGACAAGGAATCATCCCAAATTGAGGAGGTGGACTTTGGGAGCAACGATATATATATTTTTTTCCCTTTTTCCCTTTTTGTGAGTGTGTATGTGTATGCTTCTGTGTGTGATTCTGCCTGTACAGCTTTGCTTTTACCATTTGTCCTAGGGTTCTGTCTGTCCATTTTTTCTTTTTTTAGTATAGTTTTTAGTGCTTGTTATCATTGGAGGATTTGTTTTTTGGTTTGGTTGCTATCTTCTTTCTCTCTTTTCTTTCTTTTTTTTTTTTATTACATTTTAACTTTTTTATTTTTAATAATTATTTTTTACATTAATTATTTTATTTCACTTTATTTTTCTTTCTTTCTTTTTTTCTCCCTTTTCTCCTCAGCCGTGTGGCTGACAGGGTCTTGGTGCTCCGAACGGATGTCAGGCCTGAGTCGCTGAGGTGGGAGAACCAAGTTCAGGTCACTGGTCCACCAGAGACCTCCCAGCTCCATGTAATATCAAATGGCGAAAGCTCTCCCAGAGCTCTCCATCTCAACGCTAAGACCCAGCTCCACTCAACGACCAGCAAGCTATACAGTGCTGGACACCCTATGCCAAACAACTAGCAAGACAGGAACACAACCCCACCCATTAGCAGAGACTGCCTAAAATCATAATAAAGTCACAGACACCCCAAAACACACCACCAGACACGGTCCTGCCCACCAGAAAGACAAGATCCAGCCTCATCCACCAGAACACAGGCACCAGTCCCCTCCACCAGGAAGCCTACACAAGCCACTGAACCAACCTTACCCACTGGGGACAGACACCAAAAACAACGGGAACTATGAACCTGCAGCCTGCGAAAAGGAGACCCCAAACACAGTAAGTAAAGCAAAACATAGCAGATGAAGGAGCTAGGTAAAAACCCAAAAGACCAAACAAATGAAGAGGAAATAGGCAGTCTACCTGAAAAAGAATTCAGAGTAATGCTAGTAAAGATGATCCAAAATCTTGGAAACAGAATGGAGAAAATACAAGAAACGTTTAACAAGGACCTAGAAGTACTAAAGAGTATACAAACAATGATGAACAACACAATAAATGAAATTTAAAATTCTCTAGAAGGAATCAATAGCAGAATAACTGAGGCAGAAGAACAGATAAGTGACCTGGAAGATAAAATAGTGGAAATAACTACTGCAGAGCAGAATAAAGAAAAAAGAATGAAAAGAATCGAGAACAGTCTCAGAGACCTCTGGGACAACATTAAACACACCAACATTCGAATTATAGGGGTCCCAGAAGAAGAAGGGAAAAAGAAAGGGATTGAGAAAATATTTGAGGAGATTATAGTTGAAAAATTCCCCAATATGGGAAAGGAAGTAATCAAGTCCAGGAAGCGCAGAGAGTCCCATACAGGATAAATCCAAGGAGAAACACACCAAGACACATATTAATCAAACTATCAAAAATTAAATACAAAGAAAAAATATTAAAAGCAGCAAGGGAAAAACAACAAATAGCATATAAGGAAATCCCCATAAGGTTAACAGCTGATCTTTCAGCAGAAACTCTGCAAGCCAGAAGGGAGTGGCAGGACATACTTAAAGTGATGAAAGGGAAAAACCTACAACCAAGATTACTCTATCCAGCAAGGATCTCATTGAGATTCAACAGAGAAATTAAAACCTTTACAAACAAGCAAACGCTAAGTCAGCACCACCAAACCAGCTTTACAACAAATGCTTAAAGAACTTCTCTAGACAGGAAACACAAGAGAAGGAAAAGACCCACAATAACAAACCCAAAACAATTAAGAAAATGGTAATAGGAACATACATATCGATAAGTACCTTAAATGTAAATGGATTAAATGCTCCAACCAAAAGACACAGACTGGCTGAATGGATACAAAAACAAGACCAGTATATATGCTGTCTACAAGAGACTCACTTCAGACCTAGGGACACATACAGACCAAAAATGAGAGGATGGGAAAAGACATTCCATGCAAAAGGAAATCAAAAACAAGCTGGAATAGCAATTCTCATATCAGACAAAAGAGACTTTTAAACAAAGAATATTATAAGAGACAAAGAAGGACACTACATAATGATCAAGGGATCAATCCAAGAAGAAGATATAACAATTGTAAATATTTATGCACCCAACATAGGAGCACCTCAATACATAAGGCAAATACTAACAGCCATAAAAGGGGAAATCGACAGCAACACAATCATAGTAGGGGACTTTTAACACCCCACTTTCACCAATGGACAGATCATCCAAAATGAAAATAAATAAGGAAACACAAGCTTTAAATGATACATTAAACAGGGTGGACTTAATTGATATTTATAGGACATTCCAGCCAAAAACAACTGAATTCACGTTCTTCTCAAGTGCTCATGGAACATTCTCCAGGATACATCATATCTTGGGTCACAAATCAAGCCTTGGTAAATTTAAGAAAACTGAAATCATATCAAGTATCTTTTCCAACCACAATGCTATAAGACTAGATATCAATTACAGGAAAAAATCTGTAAAAAATACAAACACATGGAGGCTAAACAATACACTACTTAAAAACCAAGAGATCACTGAAGAAATCAAAGAGGAAATCAAAAAATACCTAGAAACAAATGACAATGAAAACACGATGACCCAAAACCTATGGGATGCAGCAAAAGCAGTTCTAAGAGGGAACTTTATAGCAATACAATCCTACCTTAAAAAACAAAATATCTCAAATGAACAACCTAACCTTACACTTAAAGCAATTAAAGAAAGAACAAAAAAACCCCAAAGTTAGCAGGAGGAAAGAAATCATAAAGATCAGATCAGAAATAAATGAAAAATAAATGAAGGAAACAGTAGCAAAGATCAATAAAACTAAAAGCTGGTTCTTTGAAAAGATAAACAAAATTGATACACCATTAGCCAGACTCATCAAGAAATAAAAAGGAGAAGACTCAAATCAATAGAATTAGAAATGAAAAAGGAGAAGTAACAACTGACACTGCAGAAATACAAAGGATAATGAGAGATTACTACATGCAACTATATGCCAATAAAATGGACAACCTGGAAGAAATGGACAAATTCTTAGAAAAGCACAACCTTCCGAGACTGAACCAGGAAGAAAGAGAAAATATAAACAGACCAATCACAAGCACTGAAATTGAAACAGAGATTTAAAATCTTCCAACAAACAGAAGCCCAGGACCAGATGGCTTCACAGGCAAATTCTATCAAACATTTAGAGAAGAGCTAACACCTATCCTTCTCAAATTCTTACAAAATATAGCAGAGGAAGGAACACTCCCAAACTCATTCTATGAGGCCACCATCACCATGATACCAAAACCAGACAACGATGTCCCAAAGAAAGAAAACTACAGGCCAATATCACTGATGAACATAGATGCAAAAATCGTCAACAAAATACTAGCAAACAGAATCCAACAACACATTAAAAGGATCATACACCATGATCAAGTGGGGTTTATCCTAGGAATGCAAGGATTCTTCAATATACGCAAATCAATCAATATGATACACCATATTAACAAATTGAAGAATAAAAACCACATGATCATCTCAATAGATGCAGAAAAAGCTTTCGACAAAATTCAACATCCATTTATGATAAAAACCCTCCAGAAAGTAGGCATAGAGGGAACTTACCTCAACATAATAAAGTCCATATATGACAAACCCACAGCCAATGGGTATTCTCAATGGTGAAAAACTGAAACCATTTCCTCTAAGATCAGGAACAAGACAAGGTTGCCCACTCTAACCACTATTATTCAACATAGTTTTGGAAGTTTTAGCCACAGCAATCGGAGAAGAAAAAGAAATAAAAGGAATCCAAATCGGAAAAAGAAGAAGTAAAGCTGTCACTGTCTGTGGATGACATGATACTATACATAGAGAATCCTAAAGATGTTACCAGAAAACTACTAGAGCTAATCAATGAATTTGGTAAAGTAGCAGGATACAAAATTAATGCACAGAAATCTCTTGCATTCCTATACACTAATGATGAAGAATCTGAAAGAGAAATTAAGGAAACACTCCCATTTACCACTGCAACAAAAAGAATAAAATACCAAAGAATAAACCTACCTAAGGAGACAAAAGACCTGTATGCAGAAAATTATAAGACACTGATGAAAGAAATTAAAGATGATACCAACAGATGGGAGATATATCATGTTCTTGGATTGGAAAAATCAGCATTGTGAAAATGACTATACTACCCAAAGCAACCTACAGATTCAATGCAATCCCTATTAAACTACCAATGGCATTTTTCACAGAACTAGAACAAAAAATTTCACAATTTGTATGGAGACACAAAAGACTCCGAATAGCCAAAGCAATCCTGAGAAAGAAAAATGGAGCTGGAGGAATCAGGCTCCCGGACTTCAGACTATACTACAAAGCTACAGTAATCAAGACAGTATGGTATGGTACTGGCACAAAAACAGAAATATAGATCAATGGAACAGGATAGAAAGCCCAGTGATAAACCCACGCACATATGGTCACCTTATTTTTGATAAAGGAGGCAAGCATATACAATGGAGAAAAGACAGCCTCTTCAATAAGTGGTGCTGGGAAAACTGGACAGCTAAATGTAAAAGAATGAAATTAGAACACTCCCTAACACCATACACAAAAATAAACTCAAAATGAATTAAAGATCTAAATGTAAGGCCAGACACTATAAAACTCTTATTAGAGGAAAACATAGGCAGAACACTCTGTGACATAAATCACAGCAAGATCCTTTTTGACCCACCTCCTAGAGAAATAGAAATAAAAACAAAAATAAACAAATGGGATCTAATGAAACTTAAAAGCTTTTGCACAGCAAAGGAAACCCTAAACAAGACGAAAAGACAACCCTCAGAATGGGAGAAAATATCTGTAAATGAATCAACTGACAAAGGATTAATCTCCAAAATTTACAAGCAGCTCATGAGCTCAATATCAAAAAAACAAACAACCCAGTCCAAAAATGGACAGAAGACCTAAATAGACATTTCTCTAAAGAAGATATACAGACTGCCAACAAACACATGAAAGACTGGTCAACATCACTAGTCATTAGAGAAATGCAAATCAAAACTACAGTGAGGTATCACCTCACACCAGTCAGAATGGCCATCATCAAAAATTCTACAAATAATAAATGCTGCAGAGGGTGTGGAGAAAAGGGAACCCTCTTGCAGTGTTGGTGGGAATGTAAATTGATACAGCCACTATGGAGAACAGTATGGAGGTTTCTTATAAAACTAAAAATAGAACTACCATACAACCCAGCAATCCCACTAGTGGGCATATACCCAGAGAAAACCATAATTCATAAAGAGTCATGTACCAAAATGTTCATTGCAGCTCTATTTACAATAGCCAGGACATGGAAGCAACTAAGTGTCCATCGACAGATGAATGGATAAAGAAGATGTGACACATATATAAAATGGAATATTACTCAGCCATAAAAAGAAACGAAATTGAGTTATTTGTAGTGAGGTGGATGGACCTAGAGTCTGTCATACCGAGTGAAGTAAGAATGAGAAAAACAAATACCGTATGCTAACACATATATATGGAATCTAAAAAAAAAAAAAAAGAAAGAAAATGGTTCTGAAGAACCTAGGGGCAGGACAGGAATAAAGACGCAGACGTAGAGAATGGACTTGAGGACCTGGGGAGGGGGAAGGGTAAGCTGGGACGAAGTGAGAGAGTGGCATGGACTTATATATACTACCAAATGTAAAATAGATAGCTAGTGGGAGGCGGCTGTGTGGCGTGGGGAGATAAGCTTGGTGCTTTGTGACCACCTAGAGGGGTGGGATAGGGAGGGTGGGAAGGAGACACAAGAGGGAGGAGATATGAGGATATATGTATATGTATAGCTGATTCACTTTGTTATAAAGCAGAAACTAACACACCATTGTAAAGCAATTCTACTCCAATAAAGATGTTAAAAAATAATAATTTTAAGCAATTTATTTGGGTTAAGGATCATACATTAGTTTTTATAGAGAATAAGTGAGCCAACCTGTAATGTACTTACACTATACTTGATACATAATGAGCCTTCAATGAACATTAGCAATTTATTCATTATTATTGTTTATATTTCCTCATCTGGACATTGTTCAAATCTTTAACTCATATCTAACTTTTTTCAGACACCCCGCCCCTCAAATAAGAAACTGTATCTCAAGTTTATTGACAAATACCTGAATACACTTAATTCCACACAAGCAGCTATTATACAAAACACTGTGTTATACAAAACCTATCATATAGGTTCTAGGGGAAAAATACAATCACAAATAATGCATCTCCCTGATCTCAAAGAGTTCACACAAAGGTTACTTGCTGAGCCTTCTGCGGGAAATTATAGTCTTGGTCAATACAGTAAAAAACTATTTTGGAAACAATGCATCCATTGTAGAGCTGAAAGAAACTTGAGAATGCATCTAGTCCTGCTAGAAACACCAGCTCTGGTGGGCAGTTACTAGGTTGTGGGGGTCAGGTGGATCCTGCGGTCCAATAAATTATGAGAAATGTGGTCAGAAAGAAAGTTGGACAAGATGCTGTACTCCCAGGCTTCTTCCTTCTAATAGCTCTCAAGATGGTAATGCTCACCATGAATATTTAAAGACAGGTACAAGGGACAGGGTATTCAGAATTTCTCAAATTTGACCAAGAACACATTTTAGAGCAGCAGATTACAACCATAAGGAAAAAATCCAGCTAGTCCCAAGCCCCACTCTCCTCTTTAACTCACGAAGAAGCTGGGGCCCAGGGGCACAAGTGACTTTTCTAAGGGTCAACTGTGAGTGGAAAGGCTGAGCGTTCACCCTGAACTTCACCCTGTCAGAATGTGCGTTTTTACACTCTACTGCTTTGCCTCAACTCAATTTGGTGGGGGAGGGGAACGGGGGCGGGGGAGATAGGAAGGGCCGGCCACAGAAACCCAAACGGGAAATCTGATTCCTGTGTGGTTAATGGCCATCAAACATCGCTTCTTTTCTTTTCTTCCATCCCCTTTCAATACAGGTCAAATTTCATAACCAAAAAAAGAAAGAAAAAAAATCTCTATATGAGTCAAACAAGAAATCTAGTGTATTATTTTCTTACATTTACACTTTATTTTTAACCTCCCTACCCCACCTCCCCAAAATGGTACTACTAAGCATGATCAATCTACCTTGTAAGGCTGACTTTCACCATGTTCCAAAATCACATCTACCATCAAACACTGGTCTCTTTCCTAATGGGTCCAATTTAGCACAGAGGCTAATCCTCAAAATAACCAGAAACGTCTAAGGATGTTACAGAACCAAACTTGGGTCCACGCATCTGTGCACAGTAAAGCCAATCTACTGACACTGGGTTATGGTGAAGGAAAATTCAGCCTTTATTGTAAGGCGCCAGACAAGGAGTCCAGGGCTGCCAATGCTCAGAAAACCCCGAACTCCTCAACGGTTTTGGGGAAACAGTTTTTTTTAGGCAAACTTTGGGGGTCAGGTCTGCAGGGTGTGTGCCCTTCCTCTGATTGGTTGGTGGTGAGGCAACAGGGTGGTGTTCCAACAATCTCAACCATCAGCCTTCTGGTTCCAACCAGTCTGGGGCCCACGGGCCTGAAGTTACCACCCTCCACCTGGGTGGGGGGCCTTAGTTCCCGTAAAAGAGATCAGAGATCCCTTCAGGAGAAACCAGGGCCCCCTGACTGATGGCTGCACTATTTGTTCCTTGACTGCCTTTCCTTTGTTTCTGCATTCCCTCCCTCCTCTAAGTAGTAACTATTTGAATCTGACCTTTGGAACTCAGGGAAAGTCTAGGAGGCTAAAATTTTTTCCCTACAACAAGAAGTGGTGGGACATGGAAAGGCTTTGTACTTGGGAGGGCTCCACAGGGTCCTGCTTTCATGGATACCAAAGAAGGTGTTCAAAGGCACTCATTTTGATTTGTGCATGTGTTTGAAAATCTTGATCTTTTTTTTTTTTTTTTTTTCCTTTTTTGGCCGGGCTGTGCAGCATGCAGGATCTTAGTTCCCAGACCAGGGTTCCCCTGCATTGGGAACGTGGAGTCTTAACCACTGGACCGCCAGGGAAGTCCTGAAAATCTTGTATTTTTATAGCCATGCCTATTTTCAGGGAACTTGCAAGTTCTCTGATAAAAGGCAATCAACACAATATTGTTAGGTTGACTACAGTGTACTTTTAAAATACTTCAGCAGAGCCAGTAAGATGTAAATGTGCTGGTTTTCATCTATACCTGGGAGCTACAGAGGTCAAGAGCCCTAAACAGGAACACATTCCTGGGACAGCCGCACTCTAGTGGCAGCTACTACGAGTGCTTCAGGTATTTTCACTGCAAACCAGAGGTTTTGTTAATTAGCAGGAGTGTTAGAACTGGATCTTCCTGGGTGAAGCTAATGACTTTGATTAACAGGGCATTTGAGAAAAGAGTGGACAAAGATGAGATCAGGGTGCTCCGTCTATGTGGATGGATTAGGGATATTCTAGAGGCACGTCCGACGCTTACATCCAAAGGACACATAAGCCTGGCAAGTCGAATAGCCTGGGATGGTGCCCTGGGAGCATTCCTGGGTCCAGCTGCTGATTCCAGAAAATTCGTGATTACTTGACTGCAACATGACGATGGTCAGCTGAATCCTGCTGGAATGTCTGACACCCTGTGCCTCAAGTCAACCTTTTGCGGGAGAGGCAATCAGAGCCCCCAGACAGGACACAGCTGACCTGGACTGGCGTTTTAACCTTCACCTGCCCAGAGAACTGCAGCCCTCCACCAATCTCTGCTTGCCAAAAATACCCAAACTGGCTTGTACGGGTGCACGGACAACAGCAATGACGTGGCTAGTGAAAGGGAAGCCACATGACTTAAAGCATTTACCTGTCCCAGAGCAAAGGACTGACGACAAGATTTCTTGGAAGTTCCATGGCTTTTTGTGCTTGTTTTTTAAAGTGTTCAAAGTGGCTTGTTTAAAGGAAGTTTAATGTACACATTTCAAGGGAAACAAGACACAGCATTCAATTCCTTCCAGAGTTTGAGCACTTATTTTTACTCTAATAGCAGTTTTATTTTCCACTGAGTGAGCTACAGGAGCGTATCATGGGAAAGAGGCAGTTTTAGATTAAAGTTTACAAGGAAAGCAAGTTTTCAGACTGTCCTATGTGTGTGGCGGGGTGGAGGAGAGACACAGCAGTTTGACTCAAAGTTTTTAATGATAAGCTTGCAAAATTTTTACTACAAATACTAAGAGTAAAAGCTTTAAGTACCTTCAATATATGTATATTTCTTTAATAATTACATGTACTACTGTACATATGTACCTTAAATGATGTGCATTACAAAACAAAAAGGTGGCGCAAGAGGAAATAAAACCTATTAGCTTAGTCACTTAGGGCACAAGAGTTCTTGCTCACTACAAATTTTTATTAATATTTGTAATGAAAGCAATATATTAAATATGCTTCACTATTTTTGAAAACCCCCAATTACTTTGCGATCCAGCGCTTGAATGACTGCTTCCAAGCTCAGTGTACTGTAACATTTTGCTTTAATGGCTGTCTGGGGTGACAGGGATACACTGGAAAAACAGCAGAACACACTTAGCTCTGCTTCCCAAATCTTGATACTTTTCTGTCTATTGACCAATTATAAAAAGCTCCTTGATGAGAGTCAACTGGTAAAGTTTCAATCAGTCATTCTTGCAATTAGTCTCAGGTGTCACATTTTTATAAATTCAACAAATAGATTCAAAACTTACTGATATTCTTCACCTAAAACATTTTAACAGGTAGACAATTCTGTTTCCAAGTTTTTAAAAGTTTTTTCTGGGACTTCCCTGGCGGTCCAGTGGTTGAGACTCCACGCTTCCACTGCAGGGGGCGCGGGTAAGAATCCGCCTGCCAATGCAGGGGACACGGGTTCGACCCCTGGTCCGGGAAGATCCCACAAGCGGCGGAGCAACTAAGCCCCTGCAAGCCACAGCGACTGAGCCCACGGGCCTAGAGCCCGTGCTCCGCAACAAGAGAAGCCACCGCAATGAGAAGCCCGCACACCACAACGAAGAGTAGCCCCGCTCGCCGCAACTAGAGAAAGCCCGTGCGCAGCAACAAAGACCCAACTCAGCCAAAAATAAAAATTAATTAATTAATTAATTTTAAATAAATAAATAAATAAAATAAAAATAACAAGTTTTTTCTTTTGGGAAGGGGAGAGTTTTGATAACTCACAAATCTACCATATTTCTTGGCAACATGTTCACATCCTAATGCAAACGTTTTCCAAATGGTTATTTCCAAATGCCTCTGTAGCATAAATTTCTTCTGAAAAGCAGTCACTCCCCCTCTTCTTGTGAGAATTTCACACTTATCTTGGATTGTTCCTGCTCTCCAAAGTAGCTGCAACTACTGACAGGCACAGCAAAACTGGGAAAGGGCAGCAAATCTGGAAACCTTGTCTTTTGTTAAAAAAAGATGCAGACACCTGTAAACTCAACCGCTCTTAGGTGGGTGCCGGGAAGAGAACCAGGGATGCCAAGTGGTGCGAAGATGGTCACGCTCCCTCCCCAGAGCATTATAAAGGATGGTAAAGCATCTACCACCTGAAGCTGCAATTCTCTCTCATGCCCTGACACACATCCAACGAGGCGAATGCTCAACTTCAGCTCCCGTGGCTGAGAATCAAATCTCAGGACACCTGTAACCCACTCACAGCTAAGTCTCAGTTCACTGTTTGAGAGATGCCATGATTTAAAGCCTTTGTGTTGATAAAACAACTACATAACTCAATGATACCCTGTCACTGGCAAATTCCAACACTTCACAATATGCTTAAGGGCGAGGTGAGGAGGGCCCCACCTGGGCGAGGAATCCCAGCCTCCTCCTCCTCCTTAGGAAATCACACTCCTCGCACAGTATAGCAGATCCAGAAGGCACCACTGGCAACACAGGCTTTAACTAGTAAGACAGCTTGGTTTCCTTCTTAAATATTTACAAAATTATAAATAGAAGGTCTTATACTTTCCTTCAACACCCCCACAGAATCGTCATTTGCCTCCTGCTTTGGATGCCAATCTATTTCGTTCATAATGGTCTCAACCTAATTGTTCTTACACAATAGGCAAATACAGTAAATTCCAGGTAATAGGCTGGAGCTCAATGGGGCAGAATGGCTTTAAATGGTCTGGTAGCCGAGGGAGTGGCTCTCAACCTTGGCTGTACACATGTTGGAACTACCGGGGAGCTTTCCAAGAATACCGATCCCCCTCCCTGAGATTCGATGGAATTGGTCTGCAGTTTGACCTGAGTGGCAGGAATTTTTAAAGCTCCCAAGTGTTCCTAATGTATAGTCAACATTGAGAACTTGGACATGTACCTGCACATTGAGGAGGGAGCCTGGGAAGACCCTTCCCCTCCAGAAGCCTCCCCCCCACCCCAGGGGCCTTGATGTCCATCAAAATAAGCTCTCAGGTGAGCATTAATGCCTTTAGTCATCAAGTATAAGGTGAGGACTTCCCTGGTGGCGCAGTGGTTGAGAATCTGCCTGCCAATGCAGGGGACACGGGTTCGAGCCCTGGTCCGGGAAGATCCCACATGCCGCGGAGCAACTGGGCCCGTGCGCCACAACTACTGAGCCTGCGTGTCTGGAGCCTGTGCTCCGCAACAAGAGAGGCCGCGATAGTGAGAGGCCCGCGCACCGCGATGAAGCGTGGCCCCCGCTTGCCGCGACTAGAGAAAGCCCTCGCACGGAAACGAAGACCCAACACAGCCAAAAATAAATAAATAAATAAAAATAAATTTTAAAAAGTAGCTATAAAGTCATATTTCAATTGATTCTCAAACACTGCGAATCCTGCTGTTAATCATCTTAAAAAAAAAAGAAAAAAAAAGTATAAGGTGAAAGGTGGGAAGTGATTTGAAGAAAAGGTAGTAAGAGGCTATTTCAGGTACGTGGGGCTGAGGTGCTTTTTACAACACTTCTGACACCAAACGCGGGGTTTTTCTTCCTGACGCCCACCAATTCTGACACCAACTGGGTACTCAACCATTCAGTTCAATTCTGTCACGAACTAGCTGCAGTCAGCCCAGACCCCACAGATTAACGGCTGAGTCCCACAAGACTGCCCGCACTTCAGTCATCAGCTGCAAGTGGGGTGCCCAGGCAAATTATAAATTTGGGGGTTCCGTGAATTCAGCGTTTCTCATGACACCCCAACCCCAGGTTCAAAAATTTGCTAGCACAGCTAGGATTCCAGAAAACACTTTACTTACTACTACAGTTTATTAGAAAGCATACAACTCAGCAACAGCCCAAAGGAAGAGATACATAGGGCAAGGTATAGGGGAACGGGTGCCGAGCTTCCTGGCTTCTCCTCCCGGCAGACTGCCCCCGCTCAGCACCTTGATGTGTGCAGCAACCCAGAAGCTCTCCAAACGGTGTTGTTCCAGTGTTTTTATAACCCAATCCCTAGCACCTCCTCCCCTTCCCAGAGGTCACCGTGTGGGGCTGAAAAGTTCCAACCCTCTTAATTACTTGGTCTTTCTAGTGACCAGTCTCATCCTGAGGCTACCTAGGGTCCCTTCTCACTCCCACATCCTCAGCCTCTCCCATCTCTGCTAGAAACTTCCCAACAGCATCAGAATACGTTCAAGTTTCTTCAATCTCAATTTGAAAAAACAAGCCAAAAAGAAACAAGCAAAGAGTGGGCCACAGACCCCATATTTCCTCCCTACCCCGCAGGTGTACCTGGCTTCTCAGTCTTAACCAATTTCTCCTCTTCATCTGAGCACAATGATCAAACTCTCCAGGACCAGCCCCCTCCGCTTCTCATTCTACACCCCTCTTTGGATGATCTTTTTTAAGCATCTCATGCTCTGACAGACTGAGCTAGCGGAGCACTGGAGGATCTTTTTCATATGCAATGATTATTTGCAATACCTCCCAAACATGTCATTTCCACCCCAGATCTCTTTCAGGAGTTCCCGTTGCCTACTCCCTGACTCCACCTGGACGTCTCACAAGCAAACAGATATGAATGGAATTTCCTTCCCTCTCCCACCCTGTACCAACCCACTCCTCCTCTAGTGCCTTCAACCATAAATGGTTTCACCATCCTATCCCACTCAGGTATTTATGCCAAACTTTTAAATCATCCTTGATACCTCCCTCTCTATCAACTATATCCAAATAGTCACTACCTTCTTACTGATTTTTAACTACAAACTCAATGTCTCTCTCCCTCTCTCCCTCCCTCCCAAGCCCCCCCTCTATCCCTGGGTGCCTGAAAAGCCTTTGCACTATTGCACCCAATTCTCCCCCTCCCCAGGGTAGCCACACATGACTGCACAGGCTGTGCCCACACAAAGTGACTGGCTCAGGGGGCTGCCTTTAGGCCTGATCTGGTGGGACAAACAGTACACCTTTTCTAATTGGTCCACCCAGAAGGGAAGCCTTTTTCTGGTTTGCACAAAGGCACTGTATATGCCAACAGGGCTTACCCCTCCAAACACAGCAGTGACAATATCATTTTTTAAACCCAAATCTAATCATCTCATCTCCCATTTGAAAGCTTTCAATGAGATCTCCCTACCTTTTCATTAAAGTCCGAAGTCCAAAAAATGACCCAAGAGGCCTCATCCCAAGCCACGTTCCTTCCTTGGTCTCAACCATTTCAGCCTGGAACTTTAAACCCTAACTCACCTGACTACTTCCTTCTAATTTTTAAGGCCTCATTTTAAATGTCTCTTTTTAGGTGGACCTACCCTGAGTAATTCCCTCCCCTAAACTAGGTTAGGGCCCCAGGTTAAATGTTCTCTGGACATCTGTGCTTTTCTGAAGTACCACTTATGACTGTGATTGCCTGTGTGACTATATGCCAGTCAGCCCCCTGCCCCCCACCAACCAGCCACTAGACTAAATGGTTCATAAAGGCAGGGACCCTCTATCCCATTCACAGCTGCAGCCCCAGAGCTGACAATGCCTGGCATCCAACAGGTGCTCAATAAATAGCTGTTCAATGAGTAAACAGGTGCAGGTGCCCAGGTCCCTCGCAAACTATCTGGCTCCCTCTTTAGCAAAAGAAAAATTAATCATGGGAGGAAGTTCGTAGTAAATTTAGTGCACTGATTATCAAATACACATAGACTCCTGATTGGAAATATTTGGACAATCAAAGAATCAGAAATTCTGGGTGCTTCATGGCAGCAGGAACACTTCTCTGGATTTGCATTTGTAACCACAATCCTCTTTTGAGCTATGGACAGAGTTTTACCAGGGCCAGTTTCCTGTGTGCTGTTGCACAGGACCCTGAGCTTTGCTTAGCGCTCAGCTGTCTGTCACCACCCTGAAATTCTTCATAATATTTAAACAAGGGGCCCCACAAATTATGTAGCCAGTCCTGAGTCTTACAAATTAGTCTGATTTCTCTAAGGATGCATCGTTTATAACCAGGGCAATGTTTTCAACCTCCCATGGTCTAAAAAAAGAGGATTATACTTGCAGGACATTTTTCCTTCTGATAAGCAATATCATATATTACTTAGCATTCTCTTTTATAAAATTAGGACATCTCAGACTACAGAAACACATGGTTGTCCTAGTTATTGCTGTTAGGCAAAAAGTTTTAAATTTCTTTTAAAACTAAATTCCACTCTGAACATGACTTAGATTGAGTCTCTCTTTTAAAATTTTTGCTTAAAATTTTTTGTTTGTTGTTCTAATATTAGGGATTGTGTCAATTTTTTCAAATCAATAACCATGGTCCACTGATACTCCATCACCTTAAAAAAAAACTGAAAGACAATGAGCACACTAAAGAGAAAAATGAAAACTGCTGTATAACCCCGTTTTAGCTTCCACATTTTAAACTTTAGAAATTTAACAGCTGCATCAAACACTTGAGATTTCTTTGGCGATAAAACCTGGCAGAATACACGTGGCCATTCACGAAGAACACTGGTTTAGTCATCTTTATTATAAAAATATTTTAAATGTCAGATGTTTAAACTTTACCAATAGCTTCTCTACTCATTAGAAGTTTAAAGTTAACTGTGTTTAGTATACAGTTTAGTTAATAAACATCTAGAGCATTTTAACTATTGGTGCATGTTTTTCTCAACTGGGTGACTCTGTTCCCCAGGGGACATTTGGCAATGTCTGGAGACATTTTTGGTTGTTATAACTAGATGGAGGGGGGACTTCCCTGGTGATCCAGTGGTTAAGACTCCGCCTTCCAATGCACAGGACCCAGGTTTGATCCCTGGTTGGGGAACTAAGATCCCACGTGCCACGGGGGCGACTAAGCCCACACGCCGCAACTACTGAGCCCCTGTGCTCTAGAGCCAGAGTGCCACAACTAGAGAGAAGCCCGCGCACCACAACAAAGAGCTCGCGTGCCGCAGCTAAGATCTGTCGCAGCCAAATTAATTAATTAATTAATTAAAAAAAAAAAAAAAAAAACCTAGACGGAGGGGACTGGTGGCATCCAGTGAGTCAAGCCAGGGACACTGCTACACATCTTACAATGCACAAGACAATCCCAACAGGAAATTATCTGGCCAAAAATGTCAAAAGTCCCGAAGTTGAGAAACTCTGGTCTCAGCGTACATGCGTTTGCTACAGATAGGCAAAAGGACATATGACAACCTGAAGCCATGCCTCCTGTGTCAAAGCCATTGTGGTTAAAAGTACAGACGGGCCCCAGGAGAAAGACCAGATTTATAAGAATAGTCATTTGGGAACTCCCTTTTTAAGGCAGGGAGTAAGGCATCTGACATCCTGAGCTTAGAACCATGAATAAACAGTAACAAAATTCCTTGGTCGGCCCAAAAAAGACTACTTTCCTCAATGCAGCTACACTAATGTACACTTCATAGAAAAGAGAAATTGAGATTCAGAAGAGATCATTTTCAATAGTATTAATTTGTTTCCTACCACCTCATTTCATGAAAAATGTACAATATATACATCATAGGTCAGAATTTTTCATTCACTTGAGAATGTGATCACCAGGTATAGCAGTTTCTAAGAGATTTGAAAACAGATGATGCAGCATGAACCAAATTTGATTTGATTTCTTGTGTTTTAAAAAAGAAAAAAAAAGAGCCAATATTTAAAGTCCCTTTTTACATATTTTTTAATAAAGATTTTTCAGTTATTGGGTGGGGGAGCTCTGGTCACATTGGGCCAGAATTCCTGCACAGTTATAGGGAGGAAATGGCCGATACCCACCCAGGTGTTGGCAGGTCCTCTGCAGGTCATCTGGGACCAATCAAGGTCCATTTAGCTCTCCCCACACATTACTTGCTCCCTGCCTGTAAATCTGTTGATTTCATTTTGTAAATAGTTGATAGTTCTCAAGAAAAACATTTTCCTTAGTGTTAAGCGACTAAATTGCAAATGGAAAAGAAGTAACTAGTGACTTGAAGCAGTCCTATAATTAATCAAGGATGAACTATAATTAATGAAGCATGGAAGGGCCAAGGCTGAGAAGGCTCTTTCCAAGGTCAGGCTGAAGCAAAGGCAGAGGAGCTGACAGGAACCTTTAAACCCTCACCATAAAACAGGGAAATCAAACAAACAAACAAAACTTCTTTCATCTATCAATAAAACTGAGTAAAAGTAAATTCACCGTATATTACATTGTTTTTAAACATAGAGGAGTTAGCCACTTCTGAGAACTCAAAATCTTCCCAGAACTACCATCCTGAAGGCCTGCAAAAAATCCATTAAGCAACAGCAGAGAGCCACAGAGCCCACATTTTCCTTCTTGCCCTAACTGAAATCTGTTACCAAATCCTCTGGCAGGGGGGCTTGATTGGAACTGCCTGGGTTCCTAGCAGGTAATTTACACTGATCTTTAACAACCATTCAGCCCTCCTCCTCCCCTTTATAAAACAAATCTGCCTTTCAGAACAGCTCTAAAAGGGGGGCAGAATGCCCCAGAGGAGCATGCAAGTCCCTGACCAGATGCCTCACCTACCCCTCACCAAATGCAGACCATGCTTTCTCTGAACACTGTATATCTTCCCAATTTGCCTCTTGTCCTACTAATTCTAAAATGAAGATTCTCTTCTCTCTAAAAAGAAATCACAAAGCCAAGGGTGTGCAGGACGCCAGGTGATACAAGACTCACCTCCAACCGGGCAGCCCTAAGGCCGAGGCTGGACCTACAAGCGACCTCATCCAACGGGAAAGATGAGAAGTGTGTAGCAGGCAGGGGTGCCTGTGTTTTGCTCGGCGTCCAGAGAAAGGGCTGCAAGGGCGGAAAAGAGCTGTGAGCGAGAGCTTCTTCCACCTTAAAAGCTAATAAACAAAAATTGGAAACATTTAAATCAGAAATTGGGTGCTAACAACACAAAACCAAAAAGACACCGAGGAAGGGAGTAGAATGAGTTTAAGAAGAATCACCTGTTTCATCATAGACTCAGCTGCACGCGTTTCCTAGACTTGGCGTGAAAGATAGAGAGGGAACAGGAAGATGGGGAGACGCCTGAGGGCTTCAGAGCCCTTGAGTAGCGTCTCTTTTCCAGTGGTTTGCCCCAGGGTGAGTCATTTATTATCCTGGAGTAGGCTTCTTTTTCAGTAGAATGGGGGTAATAAATGCCTCTCCGCAGGGCTACAGTTAGGATTAAATGAAGTTAAAAAGCCTCTGGCCCGAAGGGACAACAATGATTAACTGTTCGCTCCCTGACTATCCACGCCCGCAGCCGCCAACTCCGATTCCTAAGCTCCTACTCGCTACGTGGACCAGGGGGAAAGAGACCAGAAAAAGTGGCTTCCAGGTGACACTGGGAACCAGAGTCCTAGCCCCAGGCTCCCCTGACCGGACGGAAGAGTAGGGTCGAGGCAGGGTCGCCCTGCACCATCCCCGACCCCGGGCGCACAAGCTCGAAACCGATTCCCACCGCGCGTCCTCTTTCTCCTGCCCCGGCTACGCTTCCTCTTCCCCGGCGGAGCTGACCCGGCTCGGAGTAGCGGGGTCCTGGCTAAGACCCGGCTCCCTCCCTCCAGCCTATCCTTCCCCTTTCCTCCCCTGCAGCCAGGCAGCCGAGCAGGGACCTGGTAGGGAGTTAGTTACCAGCAGCGAGCGCCTGGTCCCGAAGACGCTGGAACGTGCTGGGCCGCGCCGGTACGCTCCTCGCCTGGCGTTACGCTGCACTGCGCTGCGCCGGTGGCGCTGGAGGACCTCGCCGCCTGGCCTCGGGCCGCCCACCCGCGCGCCCGCGCGCCACGCCCCTCGGGCCGCCCCTCTAGGCCCCGCCCAGCGCATCCCCGCCTAGCCGGACTCATGGGCCTCGCCCGCCTCTCCCACCTCTGCTCTTGCAGGCGCCTCGGGCCACCCGGCAGAGGTCAGCACATCCTCAGGGCGTTTCCGTGGTCTGGGCGGAGGGCTGGACTCCGCGTGCTTCCTCTCTCTGCTTCCTCAGGTTGGCCCGGGTTCTTAGTTGGGAGAACCGCGTGAGGACTGGGCACGTGAGTGGGGTTTTTTATACCCCGTTCCTCGGAGGCAGGAAACGCGGGAAGCGCTGTCTTCTCTGATTTTAAAAATAAAAATAGGTTTTATAACGAAAAAGAAAAAAAATTAATGCTAAGGCTCTTTACATCATGTTAAAGTTTAGAGGTGACCGTGTAATTTTTTATTTCCCTGATGAGCTTTGCTTACTAAATTTAGCATTTTAAAAAACTCATTACATTCGTGTGCATTTTCACATGAAAACTAAAATTAAATTAAATTGTGGAACAATCCTCAATGCTATGCAAAGTAGAAAGCACCTCTCTCCTGCCCTCATTGCCCATAGCATTGTGTCAATTATAAAAGTCCGCACAATCTCCCTTGCAGCAAGAGGAATATTGTGTACGTGTTTTCTTCCGTTGAATTTTTAACTCCTGGAGCGCAGAACAGGTTCTTACTTATCTTCATATCACTTATTCATTCAACACATAGGTACTGAAAAAAATGAAGGAACTAACTGGATACACAGTCACTTCCCTGCCCACAGGGTCCTGCTGGAGCTGTAGGGTAAAGCTGAGACCTTAGTGGGTGGGCTTCCCTGTAACAGGAGGCTTGCCTGGTGTCCACCATTCGGAGGAAAGGAGGTCATTGTTCACGGGAGACGCGTGAACACAGAGAGCAGGGCCGGGAAGCACTGAGTATCTGAAGCTCATCTTCTTGGGCTTTGGTCTTGATGAGATTAGATGCCCTAGGCACAGGGTTAGCTGTATAGACACGTCCACACAAAGCAGAGGATGACAGTGCCCAGTAAGTGGAGCATAAATCTGCCACACTGCACAGCACACAGGTGTCACGTTAACCCACCTGTCTCTTTTATGAACACCTGGCCTTTTCTCTTCTAGACGTTGGAATATTCTGGGAGGAGTGCTCTGGACTCAACTCCTCCCCACCCCTGTGCCAGAGTGTTGCTGGGCGAAGCGGGACCATGCAGGTCAGCTGTACTGACAATGGCGGAGTCACTAGTGAAATATTCCTGGGGGAAGGTAAATCTTGCCTCTTCCCAGAGGAGATTCCTCCTCCAATGATAATCTTGGAACATCTTGCTTTCATCTTATTTAAGAATCTTCTTAATGCGTTCTGTGCAAGACCTAGAACAAGTGGAGCTCCTTGTTTATGAACCTCTTTCAAGCGTGGTTTATATTTTTATCATGGAAACAAAAGTATGAACCCAAAATATCTTCTGCAAATATACACAGAATTTACATTTTGGTCAGAACTAGAAAAAAAGTAATTGCAATTTTTTTTTCAATCTATTGCTAATCCAGATGACCTTTTTTACTAAAGGACAGAATTATATTTTTTAATTCCTTAAGTAAAGCCATTGTGAAGTCAATTATGCTAAAACCTTAATGCTGCATTATGAAATTAAATTCATAAATTTTATTAATTCAGTGTTTGAAACTAAGCCTGTCACTTCTTTCCACTAGACTAAACATGTTTCCTCCATCCTCACTTGACCAGTTTTTTATTTACTGTGCTTACATCAAGAATATTTTAAGTTTGTTTTTAATTGTCAATACTTAGTATTCCTATTTGGGGAGCAGCATATGCCACCCCAAAATATGCCTCTTGGGCACAAGGATCATTTTAAACTGGTTATTTTTAAGAAACTGAGACACAAGAGAAGCTCTGGAAACTAAGTATTGTAAAAGTTACCCTTTTGTAAAGATATTTTTATATATAAGGGAAATCACCCTTTGTGAGGGTATCTCCCTCCCTCTACTAGGAAGAGGGGGGAAGACCAAACCTCTAAAACTCTTATCAATGCAACACAATGTTCCTTTTGTTTACTGTGTGTTTTTGTGTGTTTTTCTTTTTTTGATAACTGCTCAAAGTGACTGTCCCCCTACTCCACCCATCTTCTTTTGTCTTTAGCTGAAGATGGTATTTAAGGTGAGGACTTGCGCCAATTGGGGAAATTACTCAATTTTACTGGGCCTTTCCCATGTATATGTGTTATAAACTTTTGTTTGTTTTTCTCCTGTTAATGTCTTGTGTCAATTAAATTATTAAGCCAGCCAAAGAACCTAGAAGGGGCGAAAGAAAAATTTTCCTCCCGTATGCTTACAAGACTACTCTTTAATTTCTAAAGGGCTGATCAAATTTGCTTGCCCTTGAGCTATCTACTCATATAATTAAACATTTATATCTTAAAAAAAGAGAAATAAAATGCACAGATCTTATAACCCTGCAATTCTACTATTTGGCATAAACTCAGCAGTTGTATTGTCTAATGTGGTAGCCACTAGCCACATGTGGCTACTGAGCCCATGAAATGCGTCTGGACTGCGTTGAAACATGTGGTAAGCGTAAAATACACAATCAATTTTGAAGACTTCATATGAAAAAATATTTTAATATCTAAATTTATTTTAAAATATTGATTATATGTCGAAATGATAATATTTTGGCTATATTATTTTAAATATTATTTTTAAAAATTTTAGTTAGGAAAAAATGAAAGGTGAATAAAATTTGTCACTAGTATTACCTAACGGAACTTGGGTTCACTCACCCTCCACACAGCAAAGCCAATCTCCTGACACCCGGTTGTGGTGAAGGAAAGTACAGCATTTATTGCAGTGTGCTAAGCAAGGAGAACTGGCAGCTCATGCTCAAAAGACCTGAACTCCCTGATGGCTTTCAGGGAAGGGTTTTTAAAGGCAACATTTGGGGTGAGGGCTGCAGCTCGTGGACTTTTTTCTGATTGGTTGGTGGTGATGTTTCTGGCGTCTTAATCAACCTTCTGACTCCAACCAGTCTGGGGTCTACTGTTTGTGGTCAGCATGTAGTCACCATCCCCCACCTGGGTGGGTGGGGTTCTTAGTTTCTACAGAACAATTCAAAGATATATGCCAGATTGTTATGTATACCCCTCGAAGAGGAACTAGCGCTCTGTTTTCTTGCTGAACTATTGTTTCTTGACTGCTTTTCCTTTGTTTCTGCATTCCCTCATTCCCCTAATTGGTAACTGCTTGAGTCTGCTCTTTGGAACTCAGGAGGCCTAGTAGCCTTTTTCTACAAACAAGAAATGTTAACGCAAGTTCGTGAGCCCTACACACAGTGAAGCTAAACAAACTGAAACGTCGTAGTTTGGAGCAGAGAAAGGTTTATTGCAAGGCCATGCAAGAAGACGAGGTGGCTCATGCCCTGAAAAGTCTCGAGCTCCCCGAAGGGTTTTGGCAAAGCATTTTTAAAGGCCAGGAGAAGGGGGATCGCAGGGTACGTGATCAGCTTGTACACAGTTCTCTGATTGGCTGATGGTGAGGCAGCAGGGTAGCATCACAGGGGTTAACATCAGTCCTTAGGCTCCAGCAGGCCTGGGCTATGTGCTTATGGTCAGCAAGTAGTTCTTCCATTTGGAGGGGGTGGGTTCATATCGCAAAACAACTCAGGAAATTTGCATCAAATACTATTATCTAGGTACTTCAGAGAGGAGCTAAAGCAGAGGATATGGGGGAAGGCCTGTCCCGGGAAGGCCGCATAGGGTCCTGCTCAGTTACAATTCCCCCTTTTCTTTGATACCCCTCAATCTTGAGGAAGAACAAGTTTTGAACAGGAAAAGGAATAAAGGTTCAGATAGAGAGGTTAATCATAAACTTGAGAGAGTTACCCACAGGGTCCTGCTTGTTACAATTATTCCGGCAGACACTGCTTTGAGAATGGCTGGTGGCTTCTCCAGTTTTACTTCCAGATGCATTTCTCTCCTCAATGGCCAAAGCAGATGTCACCATTAGTGATTTTAATGCTTTTCTAGAATGAGAAGATGCAAGAATTTGGGCTCGTAAAGTCTTCTGAAAATATCTATCTGAAGGCCTGTTCTGCCAGTTTTTCCCAGAGCACGGAGTGCCTCATTCCTGATCTCCACCCTGAACTCCTTTCAGGGGGTGTTGAAGGTCAGCAGCTGCAGTGGAGAGGTAGATGGAAAGTGTCAATTTTCAGCTGGCAGGGCCCCTTCATGGTCATAAATTTGACTATGGTTTTGGGGGCACTTCATGACCATTTCATCCCATGGTGCTAGGAATGCTCATTCCCAGGTCTGGCAAAGGTTTCATTGGTACACCACTCAATGTGCTAGCACTGGACTAGGCCTTAGTGCCAAAACTCTCCAGACCTCCTGTCTTACTAGCCTCTTATGGTCCAGGAAAATATTCCCTCTCATTGCTTCTTCTCATATCTAGAGTTTCACTATTACAATCATTGATCTTATATGGAGCTATATATTATTTTATCCGAGGCTCAGTCACGCATCTGTTAATCCAAGAAATAACAAAAAGGCAATATAGGTTATAAGTTGTTGCAAATATCTTCTGGTTTTGGGCAGACTCAGGAGGGGATATGTTCATTTCTTCTTTCCTGCAGCCATTCACAGGTGGGCTGGGTCAGGATGTTCCCTGTGAGCTGAACAAAGGTATTCTAGTTTAACATTCAAGCGTGGGGACAGGGTTCCCTGAGATGGACCATTATGTATACTTTAAGCTATAGGCAACATCTCTTTAGTGATGAACTTGTAGCAAAAGCAATAGAATACAAAGGTTAAAATAAAAGAAGCAGGTCTAATATGGAGTCAGATTTGTTCTTCCCTATTACAGTTCCCGACTGTCAATGTCCATTCCACAGTCTTGTGGGGAAAAGGGCAATGACCGGTCTTAGCTACTTCCTGCTGTATGGTGGCGATGAAAGGTGATTGTGGAATGGAATTGATCAGCTTTGGGCAGGGAATATTAAACCCCTTAGCCTTGTTGTTATCTACTTTGTAGTTGGACCTATCTATTAATTTTAACTTTCTGCCTGAGTCATAACTATACTTAGGGGGAAAGATTTCCTTATATCTGGATGAACACAGATTAAAAGCCAGTAATATTTTAGGCAAAATCAAAAAATTACAACCATATTCATCAGTTTACTTAGTCCTATATAATTAGTCCTTTCTACTAACAGTTTAATGAAATCAGAGTTTCCATTACACTTTTAAAATATCTTACCTAGTTCAGCAGTATGATTTAAAAGTTATCAGAAACCTGTTTGTGCCAAAACAGTCTTTCTATGACTCTTCTTGAAGATGTGGCAGTTTTACAAAGCATCAGCTTAGCTGCCTATGAATGATAAAAATCTTAAAAAGGCAAGGTTAAAGATCTGATTACAATTCTTCTTGGCAAAGAAGCTTATCCAAGCTGTTGTGATGTGCAACATTTTACAATAACTAAAATTATAACATTATACCAGGACATATACAAATTTCAGAAACTTTATATAATTTCTAGAATGTCTATATTAATAACATTCATACTGTATAATCTGAGGAGGCTTATCACTCATTTGACAATGCTTTCCATGTAATTTAGCATACCAACCAATTCTAGTCAGTTTATATATATTTTTTTCTGAGGTGCCTCAGGAGCCCTCTGAAGCATCCCAAAGCTAGCTGAAGTCAAAAGAACTTTAATTAAAGTTTGATAGGAAGTTCGTCAAAAATATCAAAAAGTTTTCTTAAAAACATTTGGTCAGATAGAATATTTAAGAACAAATACAGATCAGTTAAAGGCAAGGTAGTTCATACAATCTGTTATCAGAAGCAGCATTCCAAGTAAACTTGTTCTCTTAGCAAAGAAGAACTAAGTCTGGTCCTGCACCAGTCTACTTTTAATAACAAAATCCATTTACCCAATTAAGTGTAATCTAATCTCAACCTGACCATGCATAAAACTCCTTTTTTACTCAAAACATATATCCCACTTTCCTAGTGTATAGTGAAATGTTTTATTATTTTTAGTAGCTTTAATTACATATTTAAATTAGAATCCCCAATCTTGTAGAGAACAAATGTATGGACACCAAGGGGGGAAGTAACGAGGGTGGGGGGGGGTGGTGGTGATGAACTGGGAGATTGGGATTGACATATATACACTAATATGTATAAAATGGATAACTAACAAGAACCTGCTGTATAAAAAAATAAATAAAATTAAATTTAAAAATTAAAAAAAAAGAATCCCCAACTCTTAAAAACCTTAATTTCTAGTGAAAACCAAGAGGCAAGTAATAGTTACCAAAATCTGGAGAGACTATTTTAGATAATTTTCAGAACTTAATTATTCCTATAAAGTTTACCTAAAAGCTCTTATTTCATTTATATTTAAAGTTTCATCATATCAAGTTACTTTTCTTGCTGACAAATTTGCAACAGATATAACAGGATTTCATTTAACATCTATTAAACCTAGGTTCAGTGAAAAGTATTATACTTAATGTTGATGGCTCTAAAGACATGTCTATATTAATTAGATCAACAAACTTAAACATTAATACCAGGTGTTAATTTAATATTGAATATTTCCCAGTTCATGTGAACCTGAAACTCATGTAGCTTAATTTCTCTTGTATTTAGAATTGTTTGATTTGTAAGCGCTTACTTTTCTTTAAGCCAGTTAAATAGAGCTCATTTACAAATTAACCTCAGCAGTATTATCCAAAGACAAAGACACAGACATATACACAAACAAACAGAGAGACCTCAGAGTTCTTATTTCAGAATTTCAGCCCTGAGTCAGGTACAGCAATGTAAAACTCATCAGTTTACAGAAGAGTTTGGATTAAAGTTGGGTTTCTGGCAGATGGAACAAATCAAGCTCACTTGTCTAGATAGCTAAATATTTGCAGAAAAGACACTTAAGATTTCTATTTACCCTTGATAAGTCAATTTCTGAATTACTTTACCCTCTTTTCAAAATTTGCATTTTAAACAGATGGCAGAGATGAGGGTTCCTGAGAAGACCAGATAGTACCCTTGCATCTCAAAGATACAGGCAAATTTCTCCTTGGTTGCCTTTGTTTCCCCTTTGGTGGTCTCTGAGGGGTCAAAGACATTGCCATCATCTGGGCCTTTTGCATATTTCTCTGGGTGCATTCAGCGTTTTTGACCATATCCCTGTTAGTGAAAACCAAATAAGCCAATTAGAACAAATTGTTCATTGGAGTCTGAGGACCAGCAGTTGCTTTCTGAATTTTGCGCCTGGTGTGTGGGGCAGACTGGGCTATGAAATGCATAGCCACAAGGGCCTGTCCCCTGGGGGATGAGGGATCCACATTCGTATACTTCCTAAAAGCCTCCAGTAGTCTCCCTTGGAAGAGAGTCTCCTGTCCCTGTTGGACCTCTTTCACCTTTTTATAATTAATAGGTTTTACTGTAAGTTTCTTCGTACCCTTATGAAGCTTATGAATTAAAGTTTGGCTGAGGGAACATTCCCAGCAGTTTTGAATGTTATTCCTGCATCCCCTTTTTTCTTCAGTTCCAAGCAACACAGATTGATTAGATAAGCTCCAGAGAGCCCAGGTAGATCACTATTTCTCAAAGGCACAGGAAGAGAAATGCAAATTCCTCTTCTAACTACTTACTCAAAACCCAGCCATCTCAGGCTATTTTCAAGGAACCTTCTTTTTTCCAGTTCCCAAATATCAACCTCAGTTTAAACAAACAAATACAATAATACATATCATCCGCTCACATTCGCATGCCCCTTTTTCAGCAAAACCAGGAAGAGAAAAAGGGATTTGGACTCAGATACTGAGACACTCATTCACATACACACACATACCCCCAAGGTAAAAGCAATTGCAAAAGACCCACTTTGATATAACAGCCAAGCCATTAGGGGCTTTTGCCTTCCAGATCTAAGGGAGTATTGAGGCATTTTCTTTCATTTAGGGAGCATAGCTGAAGATCTCTCAGTTTTTCAGAAGTACCCCAGGGGACTATAAGACGGAACAGAGCTCTGATCACCCATACTTAATTATTCACAGCCGGTGTTATCAGATATCAAGCAAACAGCAATTCAAATCAGTCTCTCAGGGTTAGATTTCCCTAACTCCAAAAAGGAAGAAAATTCTAACCAACGCTCCGTCGCAGGCGAAACCAACACAATAGGGAAAGGTACCCTGGTGTCATCACACACGAACCCCGTTATTCACCAAAGATGTCTCAGCTGGTCAATGCAAGTACTAACACACATACAAACAACATTTTTAAAGGCCAGGAGAAGGGGGATCGCAGGGTACGTGCTCAGCTTGTACACAGTTCTCTGACTGGCTGATGGTGAGGCAGCAGGGTAGCATCACAGGGGTTAACATCAGTCCTTAGGCTCCAGGAGGCCCGGGCTGTGCTCATGGTCCTCTAGTAGTTCTTCCATTTGCAGGGGAGGTGGGGGTGGGGGGTGGCCGTTCACATCTGCAAAACAACTCAGGAAATTTGCATCAAATACTATTATCTAGGTACTTCAGAGAGGAGCTAAAGCAGAGGATATGGGGGAAAGCCTGTCCCAGGAAGGCCCCATAGGGTCCTGCTCAGTTACAGAAACAGGGGCCACGGAGAGGCTTTTGTACCTGGGAAGGCCCTGCAGGGTCCTGCTCAGTTTCAATCCCCCCTTTTCTTTGATACGCCTAAATCTTGAGGGGATCAGGGGCAGGACAATAAAGAGAATAAAGTTTTGGATAGAGAGGTTAATCATAAACTTGGCAAAAGGAACTCACTTTTACGTGGCTCAGTTTCACTAGCATAATAACTGGAATTTTGAATATATGTTGCAAAGCGATGCTAATTCTGTTCCCTAACACAATTTGTATAGCTTGTTCAGTTATATTATGAACATTGCTGGATTTATCTGATCATCTAACTTTAGTGTGTAATATTATTTTGATAGGGAAATTAATTTCAAGATCCAGACAATGAATTTGTAAATTAACCTTTAGAATGTATCTTTTTTGTCAGTTGTGTGTGGCATGTATCCCATGAATATAATCCACTTTTTGTTGTTGTTGTTATAAATTTATTTCCTTATCTATTTATTTATTTTTGGCTGCGTTGGGTCTTCGTTGCTGCGCGCGGGCTTTCTCTAGTTGCAGCGAGTGAGGTCTACTCTTCGTTGTGGTGCGCAGTCTTCTCATTGCGGTGGCTTCTCTTCTTGCGGAACACAGGCTCTAGGCACGCAGGCTTCAGTAGTTGTGGCACACAGGCTTAGTTGCTTGGCGGCATGTGGGATCTTCCCAGACCAGGGATCAAACCTGTGTCCCCCGCATTGGCAGGTGGATTCTTAACCACTGCGCCACCAGGGAAGCCCAATCCACCTATTTTTAATGACCACAATAACATATAATCCATCATAAATTTACACAAGGGTGGTTCAGAAGGTATTTCTGGATGTCTTAGGGGTGTATCAGTCAGAGTCCAGGCGGAAAGCAAAAATCATAGCAGTTATTTTTATAGAGAATTTAAGGAATTGGTTGAACAAGTAAGGAGGATTGAAAAGGCCCAAAGAGAAACACGGCAGTAGCAAAGAGATGCCCACTGTGGGGAGCAAGTGCCGCTGGTAGAGCTGGAGAGAGAAGTGTGGGGGTATCAGAAACTAAGAGCTCGGAGGAGGCCCCTGGGCAGCTGGGACTCGGACCTCTGAGGTTGGGGAAGGGGAGCACCCAGCTGGTGGTGTTATTTCTGAAGGTAAGTGTTGAGGCTGGAAAAGAGGGTAGATTAAAAACTGGAAATTGGAACCAACTGCTTCAGCCAGGGAGGGGAAAGAGCCACTGCTTGGTGACACTGGTGGGAATGATTATCTGAACTGTTTGTCCCCACTGACCAAATATCAAGGAGCAAATCCCTTCTCCCTCCACCGGCTCTCAGCTCTCCTCAAGCCCCCTATTGGCAAAACCTTACAGGAAACATGGTTGGCTACGTCACACCCACAGCATCACAGAACAGAGCACGGAAGAATGGGCTTGAGCCGCAAGATATACCTTAATAACCAGCATGAGGAGTAAACTCAGAATTACAAGTATCAACTAATCTAATATTGTAAATTCAGGGAAGTGCTGATAAACACAGCTTTTACAGTGATGACACTTGTAATACATTTTTTTAAGTATAATAAAACTGTGGTTAAAAGTACAACTCAAATAAGGAGACAGTGTTGAACTCGACCCAAACCCTGTGCTCTCGAAAGACAGTCGTTGTTTAAAAAAAAAAAAAGAAAGAAAAACCCATCCCCACACCCTTTTGTGTTCCAGGGAACAGCTTACTGCAAAGAACCACCACCTTTCCTCAAGTGACTTAGATAAAAGTCACAGAGAACTCCCTTGATTACCCATGACAAGGCCAGACACAGACCCTCCAAATTCCCTTCTTTGTCTCATAAATGATTAGCTGAACTGTTTGTCCATGCTGACCTGTCTGTACAAAACGCCTGCTCACTTGACTTTATTTATGCATCCTTCCTTCCCCAGGACTTTTATGTTTCATTTGCCCTCAGCCTAAGCTAGCACTGGGAGGCAGAATAAACCCCTAATTTCCCCTACCAAGAAGCCCCTTTCTGGGAATTCCCTGGTGGTCCAGTGGTTAGGACTCCACACTTCCACTGCAGGAGACACAGGTTCCACCCCTGTTGGGGAACTAAGATCCCTCATGCTGTCTGGCTGGGGGGGGCGGGGGGGGGGCGGGGGGGGCGGGAGGTAGGGAGCAGGAAGCCCCTTCTCAGCTGACCTTAAGGAAAACCTTTCCTGATCAATTGTCTGGTCAAGCCAGCTGCTCATCTCACTCCCTGTTACCCATTCTTTCTAGCCCTTTTCTGCCTGATCTTTCAAAAGCCTGCAGATCTTACAAATGGAGCACTCTCCATTAGGATCGCCCCTCCGCCTAGTGCAATAAGCCCCTTCCCCGAATTGCAATAATCCTTTTGAATCAAGTCTCTTCTTACCAAATCTGGATTTGGTTTTTGTTTGACAGTTTTTCTGGTGCTGTGACTTGGCTGAAGACTGGACCTCACCTACGGACCTCTACCATCCCTATGCTGGCAACGGTTCAGTGCTTTGCGGGAACTTTGGTGAGTTCAGGTCTCGAACCAGTGCTCCGGACGTCTTGTTTGTTGAAGGATCACAGTAATGAGTTACTTTCATTCTTTCCAACAAAGAGAGAATCTTTGCATGTTCATTGTGGCACAAATTCAGTTTAATTATCTTCAAAAAATGGCAAATTTTACCCAAAGCAATTTAGAACTTCAGAGGCTTCTTTGGGAAACTTGGGATCTCCCCAACCTGGCTCATGTAGGACCTCTCCCTTCCCATCATCCCCCGCTCCTTTTTATCATCTGAACCTTCTCTTCCGCTGCCCTGAATCCTTTGATCTGTCCCCCTTCAACTCCCTTGTCTTGTCCAGTCCCACCCACCCTGTCAGACCCCTCCCTGCGCACCCTAGCTCCTCAGCTCCTAGTCCCTTGAGATTTGGGTCCCTTCCTTTCTGCTCGCCTCCTCTTCACTCCATTGGTGGAGAAGGGATCTCCTGCCCTAAAGAGAACGAGGTAGTCAAAGACACAACACCTGATACTAGACAGATGAGACTGATAGCAGTTTATTATAGTCACATAGGCTCAGCCTGGGGGAGGAGAGCACTCCCTGTCACTCAGGGCCGCATGGGGGTTACATTCAACATCAGAGTGAATGAGCAGGGACTGTGGAAGGCAGGCTCTGTGGTAGAGGCACAGGGATGGGTGACCCTGGGTATCCATGGGAATATGTGATGGTTTATTTAAATAATTGTGTGGGCTGGCAGGGAGGTAAGACTCCTTATTGAGAATCAAGAGGCGTGCATCTGGTCTGGCTGATGGGGGTACTAGCTGAGCGGGGAGCCATTTGCATTGTGCGGGGGCAAGAGCAGAGCAAGGGAAGAGAAGCGGAACACATGGTTAGGGCTTTGGGGCCCTGTGAGGATCAAAGGTGTCAAGGCAGCACATGAAACTTCAGGCCTTACAATACACCCTTCTCCCATCAGGGGCTCTTGAGGGGCTCAGGGACCCCAACAGCAACCACTTGTGTGAAAAACGTCACTGGAAACAGACTGGATGTTTTATCCACTCAGATAGGCTTTGGAGGCACACAGATGGCCGCTTGGTCTTTTCTCAGTCCCTTGCCCAAAATTTAGTCCACAGACTCTGTAAGATTACCCATCAGGGCAGAGGAAATCTTAAAGGTCTGCTCTACCAGTGTTTGTGGAAATGCTTAAGCCTCATATTGAGCAAGTAATGATTTGCTAGAAACACAATCTTGGTAAAGGATGAGAGCCGCACTTTTATACGAACTGGTGAGTTGAAATTTTAACGTTGAAGCTATAAACTCTCTGTTCGAGCCTGTCTCTATGTTTACATATATATGTTTACATATCTATATGTATATATGTATTATACACATACTATTTTCCTAAATCCAGATGGTATTACCAGATTAGATGATAAAATCCCTTAAAGGTCCTCAATTCTGATCGACTTAGAAATAAGTTAGAGCTTATGTAAATTAAATACTCCTAAAATTCCCAGAAATTAAGGAAATTGAACTTCTAATATTTTAAGTCCTAATACTTCTAATATGAGCATCTAATACTCAATAAGAGTACTTTCAACAGTACTTTTGCAGAAACTACCCAAATATTTAAAGAATTCATGTCCACATAATTTAGGTAAATCTTTGGCAAATGACACTAGTCTGATATTGTTGGTTTAATAAAAACAGCTCTGTCTTCTGAGTTATCAGCATTAAGTATAAAACAAGCATACATTTTTATTCTATTTAGACATGTTCTTCCTAAACTTATACAGATTTGCTTATTAATAAGCTACTGTTACGTCTACTACATGTTTAACGGTATAAAAGAGGTAAATTTGTATTTAAACAAATTGAATCATTATTCTGACAATAATTTCAACAATAATTATGTTTTATAAAATGTCAGCTTGAAGATAGTTTCCAATCTCTTTTAGGTATCTTAAAATCTTAAACTTATGCTAAATTAAATTAACTGATAGATATTCATTAAATGTCTAGATCATTTCTAAGTAAGATAGAATACTGAAACATAATTTTAAGTTTCTATAAACTTAAAAGTTTTTACCTCTTATTTTTAAGCTTCTATGACAGAGAAGCTTAAATATATTTCAGTCTATTAATGAACACATTCATTGTTGCCACACTGACTAATTGTATAAGGAAATGTATGACTATAAAAAAAGTTATGAAATGTATATTCTTTAGCTTGGCTAGTCTGCTACAATATGCCAGTGTATAATAGCTCACAATTATCTATGTCATAGTTCTCTCTGTAAGTGTATTAGTTTGCTAGGGAGGGCTACTCTAACAAAGTATCGGAGACTGGAAGGCTTAAACAACAGAATTTTATTTTCTCACAATTCTGGAGGCGAGAGGCCCCTAAACTTGACACGAGTCAAGGTGTCCACAGGATTGCTTTCTTCTGAGACCTCTCTCCTTGGCTCAAAGATGATTATCTTCTCCCTATGTCTTCATGCAGTTTTCCTTTTGGGTGTATCTGTGTCCTAATCTCCTCTTCTTATAAGGACACTGGTCATACTGGATTAGGATCCAGCCTAATGACCTCATTTAACTTAATTACTATTAAAAGACCCTGTGTCCAAATACAGTCACATTCAGAGGCACTAGGGGTTAGAACTAAAACATATGAATTAAAAAAAACCACGATTCAGCCCATAACAACGAGTGAGACTCTGCTTGGAGAAATGATGCCAGAAAGGAACAGCTGTGTATGCAAGGTATTCAGGATGTATTTTTTGAAGAAAGGGAGACTAATTTTGTCCTAAGGGCAAATGACTGGTTGTTTCAGGATGAGAAAGAGAAAAATGTAGGGAAAACCAGAAGGGCTATAGAAAGTTGTAGAAGATTCTCAGAGAGAGAATTTTGTTTGTCATTGTGAAAGCTGGCTAAGGTTTGACAGCTTCATTTATAAGAATATTTTTAAAGCTTTAGTATCAAAAATATAATGCTGATACAAAACCAGAACTTGGTGTTCTCTCTGTTAACAATGACAAAATTTTCTTATGGTCTGTTCTTCATAAGAAGTTGTAAAGAGGTTTTAATTCTGAGTAATATGCCTAGAAGGCAAAGATTTTGTATCTTATCATAATAACTTCCTGTGCCTTATGTTGACTTTATCATGTTCTTGATTTTAAAAAAGCAAAGTCCTCTCACTTTCGAAAGAGCTGTGGTTCTTTACAACCATGTCACCTCCTATGTTTACTTTTAAAGTCTTCTACTGCCACTGTAGGCAGATAGGGTAGAGGTCCCCCGGAGGAAGAGAACCAGACATAGCTTTCTTGACATACGAGAAGCCATTTTAGGCCTAAGCCATTTTGTAATCTAAGCCTGACCACAATGCTTGACCTTGCAGAAGCATAGATCTCAGTAGTTAATGATTTTAAGGGAACAAAACAATGTAAGAACAAACAGGTATTACCAGGCCAGGGAGATAATGTATCAGGTGTCAAGACTCCCAGTTCTTTTTTGAAGGTAAAGATTAGTCTGAAACACATTCTTGAGCTGTTCTGAGAGATCCAACCCCCCTTGAGCACTCAACCACCAGACAAACTGGAACCTAGGAAATGATGATGCTGACCTTGCTGACCCTTGTAGACCTCAGTAAACTGGAGCCTGGACTCTGTCAACCTTTGCCCCAATTCTGTGCTGAATTCTCCTCTGCTCAAGCCCCTTCATGAATATGCATGCACCCTTAGCTTAAGACTTTCCCAGTTTTACTGTTTGGGGAGACATCGCTTTGGGAAGCATACCCGGTTTTCTCCTTACTTGTTGCAAGTAATACATCCTTCCTTCTCCTGCTCTTTGGCTTGATTGTGTCTTTTGGCTCCACACCCACCAAGAGGCAAAACCAATTTTCGGGTAAAACCACTTTGATTTTGGATTGACTTCATCTTTGCATGCTACATAAACAAATTTTCTTGCTACTTGCATTATTTTTGTAATGAATTCTCATCAGAACTTCCCCTTTTTGAAAATTATCAGTAATAAGTTAACCCTGGTCATTCTAAGTGTTTCATCATCTACAGATAGTTTTTTTGTTTTTCTCTGATGCTTCCCTGAAAGTGCTTGCAAATCAGGCCAGAGTGTTTTGTTTTCAACAAAGAAGGACTATCTCTCGGAGACCCGTGGAAAAGAACTCTGCCAACCAAGTACTCTTGGACACAGACTTCTGATGGTATCACTTAAATAACTTTTGAGGATATACCAGTGGAATGAGTCAAGATTTCCAGAACTCTAGTAGAGAAGCAGATGCATTCATGAGATTGCAAATCAAGATCAATCAGAACATTACTTACTTAGGACAGAATGAAGATCTGATGAAAGATGATTTTGAGTTTTGTTTGGAATATTGATTCCTTAATGTTCTATTTTTTCCTGGACATACAAAACCCCTTTCTTTCTCTTTTCCCTTAAGCTATTTGTAACTCACAACGATTTAGTAGACTATACTTTTGTAAAGAGAAATGAAATTTATCTTTCTTCTCCCTGCTTTCCCCTTCAGAGTTAAGAATCTCTTATTGAACATTCTTATATTCATGACAATATAATTATTTGCATAGGTTCAGTAAGACTCTATCCTCCTTGTTGATAGGATATGATAAAGCCAAGGCCTTGACTGGAATGTCATATTTGAGAATGATGCTCACTTACTAGACACTTTTAAGAAGCTATTCTAGAGCTAATGCTTACAAAGCCCTTTTAGGAAAACTGGCCTGGTACTTGGCTTACAGGGTTCCAGCCTTACAGGTGAGCAAGAAGGGTCACTTCCTGACAGGTCCAGGAACCTTAGAGTAATTTTGGGACATAGAGAAGAGAGGGATTTATCCAATTCCATAGATACTGCAGGTGAAATGTGATGGCAAGTTCATGGTTTGGCTTCCTAGCCTTAAAAGGTTTGTACAAGTCCAAGCTGAGATTCCCTATGAAAAAAATCCAATAAAGCAAACTTTAAAAGGTTTATATGCTAGATTAGCATTCTTGCTGCACCTGTGTAAATTATCAGGTCAGCCTTAATGAGGTCAGCCTTATTTTGTGATCAAGAATAATCTTTCTTTAAGGCTATCTTTCATCAAAAGAGGTGTGAATGTAGAGAGAAATTTTGTGTTTCATAGAAAATAACAGCACATCCTCTGGGGTGATCAGATTCTGGTTCTATTCATTGTTTTTGAGCTATTTTGTACATCTTTGTAAATTGCAGGTCACAGATGGATGTGCAAACTCATTTGTCAGGTAGGGATTTAATTGGTTTCTTTATCACTGTGGAAAAGCCAGTTTCATTACCTACCTATAACTTAGACTAGATCCTGTCACCTTGCACAAATTGTCAACCCTTGCAAGTTTTCAATTCTTCCAGTTTCCTGCAACATCTAGCTACAACTTCCAAAGTAATGTTTTCTTTTTTTCTCCCTCCCTCTTGACCAAGAACTAAAACCTGACTGCCTAGATTGTTATCAGGACTATAGGTTGGCTTGTAGCTGGACTTTTTCTCCAGGATCTGAGGAAACACTGGCAACTGAAGCCCAGCAGCTTGATACATCCCTGAAGAACTCATCATCACCACAGACCACACGTACATGCACTGGATTCTTCCCACACAAACCACTGGCTGGGCCACCAGGAATTCTGGCAAAATGTTCAGGTCATACATGCCATTCTATGAGAGGGAGTAAAACCATGGACAGCATTGCCAAGGGCACTGACATTTTAGCTTTCAGAAACAACGAGCAGTGCTTGCATAATCCAAAGATCTCTTAGACCTTTAATATTAATGTTTCTTTTTTTTTTTTTCTTCATTGTAAGCATATCTCTTTTAAGACCCTGACCTATGTTACCACCTCTCCACAGATGGTTGAACTGATTTGGCAGGAACAAAGCCAATAAGAGTCCTCAAGAGACTATTTCTTAATCCCTGACTTGCCCTGCTCAGGAGGTTTATGATTGCCTCTGGGTTGCTCAGCAGTGAATAATATTCACTCATCTTAAGTCTGCAGGGGAGCAAAATATACCACCCCAACATATGCCTTGTTGGCATAGTGATTATCTTAAGCTGGTTATTTTTAAGAAAGAGCAGACACAGGTGAAGCTCTGAAAACTTAGTAGCAGTTGCCCTTTTGTAAGAAATGTTAACATTTATAAGGGAAATCTCCATTTGTAAGGATGTCTCCCTCTCTGTACCAGGAAAAGAAGGATAGCTAAATTTCCAGAAACTCTTGTCAATGAGAAGCTGAGGGCTTAAATCTGCATAACAACCTGACACTTGTTTACTGTGCTTTTCCTGGTAACCTCCCGCAACTGACTCCCCACCACCACCATTTTTTGTCTTAGATGAATATGACATTTAAGATGATAGTTTTAGGGCTTCCCTGGTGGCGCAGTGGTTGAGAATCCACCTGCCAATGCAGGGGACGCCGGTAGGGGACACCGGTTCAAGCCCTGGTCCCGGAAGATCCCACATGCCGCAGAGCAACTAAGCCTGTGCATCACAACTACTGAGCCTGCGCTCTAGAGCCCGCGTGCCACGTCTACTGAGCCCATGCACCACAACTACTGAGCCCGTGTTCTGCAACTACTGAAGCCTGCGTGCCTAGAGCCCGTGCTCCGCAACAAGAGAAGCCACCACAATGAGAAGCCCGTGCACCTCAACGAAGAGTAGGCCCCGCTCGCTGCAACTAGAGAAACCCTGCATGCAACAACGAAGACCCAACACAGCCAACAATAAAATAAAGAAAATAAATAAATTTAAAAAAAAAAAGATGATAGCTCTAGCCATTTCAGAGAGTTACTCAGTTTTCCTGGGTCTCTCCCATGTATACAGGAGGTATACATATTATTAAACTTTTGTTTGATTTTCTCCTATTAATCTGGCTAATATTAATTTAATTGTTAGACTAGCCAAAGAACCTAAAAAGGAAGAAGGGACAATTTTTCTACCTCTAGAGGTGGCAATGCAGATGGGATTTTTCACTGGCTGGACACTGCTCACTTCAGGGCTGCTACAGCTGAGAGAGATCCTGGGACCTCCGAGAAAAGCCTGCAGAAGATATGAATTCTTATCACATCAGGAAACACTGTTTTTACTAATTTAGCCAGACAGAAATGTGGGTTGCACCCACATCTGCAGATAGATCTTTCTTAGGCTAACTTTGGGAGTTAACTTTCTAGATCTTTTGAGGGCTGCATCTTTTGTATTCTCTTGTGGAACACGTCTTGCAGCCTTGGTTAAACCATATAAAGGCTTGTTGGTTTGAGTCACTATTGAGGCTAATATTAGGTGCAATTTGTCCTTGGCCACATGATGGATCCTTTGAATTGGCTGTATTTTTTTTTTTTAATTTTTATTTACTTATTTATTTATTTATGGCTGTGTTGGGTCTTCGTTTCTGTGCGAGGGCTTTCTCTAGTTGCGGCAAGTGGGGGCCACTCTTCATCGCAGTGCGCGGGCCTCTCATTATCGCGGCCTCTCTTGTTGCAGAGCACAGGCTCCAGACGCGCAGGCTCAGTAATTGTGGCTCACAGGCCCAGTTGCTCCGCGGCATGTGGGATCTTCCCAGACCAGGGCTCGAACCCGTGTCCCCTGCATTGGCAGGCAGACTCCCAACCACTGTGCCACCAGGGAAGCCCGAATTGGTTGTATTTGAGAGAGAAAATAGTTTTTAGAGCACTGTCATCCTACACAATTGTCTTATTGGTACCTATGGAAAGATCAAATTGAAAAGAAGACAGAGAAGTATAACAGCTAGCCACACGGACTTCCATAACAAGATGAAGAACAGAAATTAAACTTAAAACAAACTTGATGTCCACATCCAATGTAAATTCCCCTTCTCAAAATCCGGCCTCATCTGCATGTTTTAGCTTCTCTTTTCCTACAAGACTCACAGAGATCCCTCCAGCCTAATCTCTAGGCCCAAAGTATACGGGTTACTCATAAAAATGCTGAAAGCCAGGAAGTGAATTTAGCAGAAGAACCTGGTACAGGCAGTAGGACTCCCTTTGCTGTCTCTTAAAATTCCTCCTACTCTCCAGGTCTCTACGAGGCTCTGCCAGCTTCAGGCCTTCCTATGCAATGTCCTTTGCTGATGTATCCTGGACCTCCACTGCAATGAATTCATGTCCCCTGACCAGCAACAGATCTTCTAATCTATAAAGCCCATTTATCTCCACTTTCAGAAGATCCTACTAAATTTAGAGAAGAATGGAAAGATTAGTGACCGTTTACAACCTCACTCACAGGGACCTAAATTGGCTGGGAAGGAGTATGCTTCTCATCCTTGATTGTAATATAGTTATCAGGCTAAGCAGCCCCAGGGTGTGTGTGTATGTGAGGGTGGCTGATAGAGGAAACAGCTGGCCAGAATTTCTTCCAGGCCCTCCTACAAATGACCAAGAAATGGCTCAGCTGAAGGCTGATATTCATGGGCAGATAGGAGCAATAGTAGAACCTTTACCTATTCAACTGAATTGGTCTAATGTTGAATTGTAAACTCGGGGAAAAAAAGAACATTTGAAGGCCTTCGTTGAACACTTTATACAGATTTTTTTTCAAGGCATACTGCATTAAACCCTGAAGTTCTAGAACGTAGAAATCTTTTGATTTCCATCTTAGTTGGAAGTCTCCCTCATATAAAGAAGCAAGTTTATTTGGATGGGTAGGTCAGTTCCTTGATGCTCAGGCTGTAATCAGCTCTTTGCAGGGAATTGGAAACAACTGTCTTCATCTTGCAAATCTCTACAAACCAGAAGTGTGGCTCTAAAATCAACTCAAATCCTGCTTATCTTTATCAATCCCCAAACCTGCCCTATTCATCTCTAAATGCTTGTAGATATTATAAAAGATCTGGATGTTGGAAACAGAATTGTCTTTCATGTAAAAAAAAAAAAAGGACATTTACTCTAGACCTTCGATAACAGGCAAATATGCCCCCAAACTCCATCTTGGAGACTTGGAGACTTTCTCTGTGCCTTCTTTTTTTTTTTTTAATAGTATATGAATATCCTGAAGTGTTAATTTTTTTTAAATTAATTAATTAATTTATTTATTTTTGGCTGTGTTGGGTCTTCGTTTCTGTGCGAGGGCTTTCTCTAGTTGCAGCAAGCGGGGGCCACTCTTCATCGCGGTGCGCGGGCCTCTCACTATCGCGGCCTCTCTTGTTGCGGAGCACAGGCTCCAGACGCGCAGGCTCAGTAGTTGTGGCTCACGGGCCCAGTTGCCCCGCGGCACGTGGGATCCTCCCAGACCAGGGCTCGAACCCGTGTCCCCTGCATTAGCAGGCAGATTCTCAACTACTGCGCCACCAGGGAAGCCCTCTCTGTGCCTTTTTGATGTAGATTTTCTGCCCGCATCTTCTCTGGGACCTAGAAGCCATTCTTCAAAATGCAGACTCTGGGGAGATGTTTCTTATCAGAAGGAAAAAAAGCGGAGGTATTTTGAAATTAAGCTAATGGAAAGTCTTGAATGTCCTCTCCACAAATATTGCTAAAAGGCTTTGGCCATCGGAGTAGGTGAACTTAGCTTGTTCCAACTGCCAAAACAAAATTTGGATCCAATGGTTCTTTTATAAACTAGTGAGTTTTATATTGATGTGCCTGACTCACAGCTAAAATTTTAAGGCAGTGGTTATGGGGTCTGTGTTTGAGTCTGTAGGTATGTTTATGTGTGTCTATATGTGTATGTTGTAGATGTGCAATATTTTTCTACCTCTAGATGGTATTGCCAAAATTAATTTTTATAAGAGCTCTGTTTAGTTAGGTTGAAGGCAAGCACTTGTAAGGATTGAGTGTTCTAAAATTCTCAGAAATATAACAGAACTTAAATGCTTTTCAGGGTCTTGTGATCTGGGAAATGATTCAGTATCAAGGCTAGTTTAAGTTTGTTGGTTTAATTAAAACAGAGTTATCAGCATTTAATATAATACACATAAACAATTTTATTCAACCTGGGATGATTAGTCAAATAAGATCATGTACGTTATCTCTGTTGAAAAATCTGTCCACAATTAGCTGACTAATTAAATTAGCTGACGGTGACTGACTTTGTCTAATATTTCATGAAGTTTTTGTGAGTCATCTAAACATAATTGTTGGGACCAAATGATTTAAGTAGATGTAAGTGGGATAAGAGTATTTAGATGCAATAATTATGTTTTATTATATATATATATATATATATATATATATATATATACTTTAAAAATAGCTTCCAAATATGTTTTTAGTAACGTGAAACTTTAGAGTTTGCTAAGAGAAGTTAAAAGATAGAAATTTATTGAATATATAGTTCATTTCCAAGTAAGATAAAATAGTGAAACATTAATTACTGAACGTAGGTTTTCCTACTTTTGGCTTCCTACTGCAGAAAAACTAAAGGTAAATTTGGGTTTCTTAGTAGACGTGTTTTGTGCCATATTGAAAGATTAAATATGGACACATTTCTAGAAATTATGAAATGTATTTTTTTGCCAATCTAAAGAATGCTGGCATAACATACAGTTCACAATTGCTTACTTCTTACTTTTCACTAGAAATTAAGTTTTCTAAAGGTTAAAAATTCTGATTAATACATGTGAATTAAAACTACTAGTAATATTAAGGGAAACAACTCTGTATACAAGGAAAGCAGGATGTGGTTGTGGATAAAAAAAGGGTAGGAGATATGAAGTTGCATTTTTGTTAAGGATAAGGGAAGTAAATTTGTCCTAAAGTAAAACTGGTTACTTCAAAATTTAAAAAAAGGAAAATAGAGGACAAACTGTGGAGAGAGAGAGAGAGAAGGAATGAATCTTACCTTGTCTGGTCAAGTTGGCTTAAAGTGAATGAGTTTATTATAGGGTTATAAAATTAAGCCATAAAATCTATAGTGTACTCATGTAAAACTAAAATTTGATTTTCTTTCATCTGTGAAAAGGGCAAAGTGTTTTGGACTGTTGGTCTGTTGTTGATAAGAGATTGTGAAAGGTTTTTCTTTACCATTTAAGCAATCTACCTAGAAACACAAATTCTGTATTTTATCAAAATAATTTTCTATGCTTTATGTTGTCTTAATCAGGTCTTTGATTATTTAAGAAAACTAAGTCTTCTCAATATTAAGAGCTAAGTTTTGCTCAGAACTATGTAAACTTCTATATTTGCCTTTGAAATTTTATTGTCATTTTGGTCAAATAGTTACATATTGTTTCATAATGATCTGTTATTCTATTTAGTCAAGTGTACAAGTCTTCTGATATTTTTTGCAAACTTCCCAAAATTAAATTCTAAATGAAATCTTTTTGACCCTGAACTAACTTCGGGATTTTTCAGAGGGCCCCTGGAACATCTCAAAAGATTTGTTCTCTCTCCTTATAAGGAGAAATTAGGCTTATTTGATATGTTAAATTATGTGAGAAGCATTGTCAAATAAGTGATGATAAACCTTCATAGATTAATTTGTGTGGGTATATGTTATTAATATAAAGTGTTATTGAAATTGTATATAACCTGATATGTCCAGGTATGTTTTCACTTATAATTCTACTTATTTTTTTTTTTAATGTTACTTTTTTTTTTAAAATTATTTATTTATTTATTTATTTATGGCTGTGTTGGGTCTTCGTTTCTGTATGAGGGCTTTCTCTAGTTGCGGCAAGTGGGGGCCACTCTTCATCGCGGTGCGCGGGCCTCTCACTATCGCAGCCTCTCTTGTTGCGGAGCACAGGCTCCAGATGCACAGGCTCCAGATGCACAGGCTCAGTAATTGTGGCTCACGGGCCTAGTTGCTCCGCGGCATGTGGGATCTTCCCAGACTAGGGCTTGAACCCGTGTCCCCTGCGTTGGCAGGCAGACTCTCAACCACTGCGCCACCAGGGAAACCCTATAATTCTACTTATTATCTCAAAGTGTTGTTTGTCACAAAAATAAGCAAATTTCCTTGTCAATTGTATCATAATGAACTCTCATCAGATCTTTAACCATGGCCATTTTAAAGTCTCTTGTCATTTAAAGTTATAGTTTTACTCTGATGCTTTTTGCAAAAGTGTTTCTGCAAAAATGCTTCATCTTCAAGGAGGCTCATGGAAAGGACTCTGACAAACACATGTTTTTGACAGCTTTGAGATCATAAAACTGAACCGGGTAAGAATTTCCAGAACTAATGGAAAAACTATATTCAAGCAGAGCAAGAATGAATAACATGGAACTCAGTGAACTGATGAAGATGATTATAGTTTTTATGAATTTTGGGTTGAAACATTGCTGATTTTTTTAATGTTTTTGTTTTTCCAGATTTAAGAAAACCTTTTCCTCTTTTCTCTTAAGCTACCAACAATTTGGTAAAATATACCTTTGTGAACAAAGAGGAAACGTTTATCTTTTTCTCCCTACCCGATCCCTCCAGAATTCAGAAACTCTCCATGAGTATTCTTATTTTCCATGGCAATATAGTTATTTGCATAAATTCGAAAAGAATCTGTTCTCCTTGTAACAGACACAATTGGAAACATTGGTATATTATCAAAGCTTTGACTGGAATGTCAGATTTGAGAATGTGCATAGAATCAAATATACCAGACAGCTTTAACAAACTAAGGTTGACATTATGGAGCCAATAAAGGCCCTTGGAAGAACAGCCTGGTACCTTGCTTACAGGGTTTCTGACAGCCAAACCAGGTGAGGAAGGAAGGTCACTTCCTGGCAGGTGCAAGAACCTCAGGATATTTTGGAGATCACCAGCAGAGAGGAATCCTCCCAAATCTATAGGTATTGCCTGCAAAGTCTGATGGTAAATCCTTAGCGTGGCTTCCTAGCCTTGAGAGGCTTTTAAAAGTCCAATCTGAGATTCCTTACGAAAAGTTCCAGTAAAATAGATTTAAAATAGCCTATATGGTCACTTGCTATTCTTGCTACATTTATGTAAATAATCAGGCCAAGTTTGTTGAAACTAGAGTGATTTTGTAAACAAATTAGTCTTAATTTGGCTCTCTTTGGTAGAAATAAATTTAGGTGGTTTTAGAGGGAAAATTATGTTTCAGTAGCACATCTTTGTGGATATTAGATTCTATTTCTGTTCATTGTCTTTCAGGTTTTTGGTAAACTGTAAACTGTACTGGATCCTGACATCTTCTCATTTTCTCAGGTACATGGTTGCAAATCTCCAAACTAACGTTTCCAATTTTCTCCCACCCTTTTGACTTGGAATTACTAAGTTTGAAAACTGCCCTTTGACCTGAAACCCTGCAAATTGAATGTGAACAACTTGATATAAACTTCAGTGAGATCACCACAATAGCTCATGCTTAGACAATCTTTGTGCCTGTTGGCTGAGTGAGTCACTCAGAAAGTTTACCTAAACACCCAATGACATCATCAGAGACATTCAAACTGTAAAAGATGCTTTGATCTTGACATCTAAAAATCTCTAGCAATCTCAACTGGCTGCCCTTTGGACTCAGACATTAGATTTATAATTTGCTCCTGCCATTAACTTTTGTTTTTTTTTCCTTTCCATAGAAATGCCTCTTATTAAATCCCTGATTTATGTAATATAGGCCTAACTTTGGGAGCCCACCTCCTGAAAGTAACATCACCCACCTCCTGAAATGAGACACAACTGTTTAACTGAGTTGACTTATTCTCAAGACAGACTGGTTCAATAAGATATGGAGCAATCTATCAATTTAGCTTCTGAATTGTGAAACTTCTTTAAAGTTTTGAAAATAGTACTAGTGGGAAACAAAAATATACCACCCCTAAATAAACCTCTTAGGCATATTGATTCTTTTAAGCTGGTTATTTTTAAGGAACAGTAGTTTCTAGAGTTTCTAGAGTTTTAGTCATCCTCCTCTTCCTCGTACAGTGAGGAAGACACCCTTACAAATGGAGATTCCCCTTATAAATATACATATCCCATACAAAGGGTAACTTCTACTCTGTTTTCAGAACTTCACCTGTGTCTGTTGTTTCTCAAAAATAACCAACTGAAGATAATCCTTACCCCAAAGAGGCATATTTGGGGGTGGCATATTCTGCTCCTCTTCATATATAAACTATACCTCAATAAAATAAAATTGATCTTTTTTGAAACGTCTGTTTAAGAAAACTAGAAGATATAAGCAGAAAGTAGAGGGCATTTGCTGGGCAAGATCTAGACACACTGAGTTTGCAATGATGATGAGTTCTCCAGGAGCAGAGAATCTCTAGGCTCCTGGAAATATGCCTGGACTCCAGTGTTTCCCATCTAGGAGCCACCTGGGAAGGGATGAGAGTGCCTAAGAGAAGATGTGAGGAAGTTTTATGATTATGAGGCACGAGCATAGCAAAGGAAAGGGAAAGGGTTGGAAGCAGTGGAGGAAAAACAAACTTAACGCTGTGTCCTGGACACCAGGGAGGGTGGGCTGACATGTTAAAGGAAACAGAAGAGTCAGTTGGGCTCACAGAGTATTTTATTTTATTTATTTATTTATTTTAAATTATTTATTTATTTATTTATTTGGGGCTGCATTGGGTCTTTGTTGCTGCGTGCGGGCTTTAGTTGCGGTGTGCGGGCTTCTCATCGCGGTGGCTTCTCTTGTCGTGGAGCACAGGCTCTAGGTGCGCGGGCTTCAGTAGTTGTGGCTCGCGGGCTCAGTAGTTGTGGCTCGTGGGCTCTAGAGCACAGGCTCAGTAGTTGTAGCACACGGGCTTAGCTGCTCCGCAGCATGTGGGATCTTCCCAGACCAGGGCTCGAACCTGTGTCCCCTGCGTTGGCAGGCGGATTCTTAACCACTGTGCCACCAGGGAAGTCCCTCACAGAGTATTTTAAGCTGAGCACTAGAATTTTCTTTCTAAATGAGCAAGAACATTCCAGATATGAAATTGTTTAATTCTGACTTGCAAGTGGTCGAAATGTGGCTGAGGTGCCCTCTGCTGGTAGTATCCAGAACCAAATGTGTAAACATGAAATAGTTGAGAAATGTGAGGAAAATCAGCTCTAGTTCTTAATGTACATTGAATGTTAGGAGTAAATATAATACGCTTGGAAAATCCACTACACTTAGCTAGTTTTGTTTTGTTTTTTTTTTTAATTTCCACATATGTATTAATTAATAGAATAACTGTAGTTGCTTTTTTTTTTTTTTATAGCTACTTTATTTATTTATTTATTTATTTTTGGCTGTGTTGGGTCTTCGGTTCGTGCGAGGGCTTTCTCCAGTTGCGGCAAGCGGGGGCCACTCTTCATCGCGGTGCGGGGACCGCTCTTCATCGCGGTGCGCGGGCCTTTCACTATCGCGGCCCCTCCCGTTGCGGGGCACAGGCTCCAGACGCGCAGGCTCAGTAGTTGTGGCTCACGGGCCCAGGTGCTCCGTGGCATGTGGGATCCTCCCAGACCAGGGCTCGAACCCGTGTCCCCTGCATTAGCAGGCAGATTCTCAACCACTGCGCCACCAGGGAAGCCCACTTAGCTAGTTTTATCTAAAATAAATGGCTCGATAGACTTCCATTTCTAGTCAAGTGGGAGTAACAGGGATCAGATTTACTGGCTGTTAAAAACAAGACAACAGGCCCAAAATGGAGTCACTTATACTAAGCCCCCTGTCACCAAACCAAGACTTAATTAAAATTTTGACTCTCCCAGAAGCAGAACTTTCAACCAAACAGGAATCACCTGATCAGCGTTAGGTAGGTAATCTGCCTGATCGACCCCTGCCATCCTCTGTCCGGAAAGTAACCCTGCAGTAACCAATCTGTTTTTTTGCCTCGTATAACTTCCTTTTTCCTGTCTCCTATAAAAGTCTTTCATTTCGTACAGCTCCTTGGAGCTCCTTTCTTATCTGCTAGATTGGAATTCTATTCCTGGATCATTGAATAAAGCCAATGAAAAGTTTTAAAACTTATTCAGTTGAATTTTATGTTTTAACACTATCCACCTGAAACAAGAAGTTGTACAAAATATATGAAAATTATTTTTGAAATAATGGTTTTCAGAAATTGAACATCAGGCAGCACAGGACAGTGATTCCCTCCAAAACAGGAAACAAGTCAGGTGAGCTGTATGATTGCCCTGGAGAATGTTTCCTCACCTGTGTGAGGTTGCACATCTTTCCACAGAATAACAATGAAAGACATATATGTCTCTAATGCTAGCATGACCAACTCTTCTACTTGGGCAATTGAGGCCCGCCCTTCTGTTATACTCGAGAACACCACCCAGCAATTTTCATTTCTGCAATTTCAATTTTTATTCTTTCTCCTGAATTCAGCATACACAAATGTTATTTCATTCTTCTTTAAAAGCCTTTTCTTGAACCCTTTCATCCTTTACCACTGCCCTAATTCATTCTCTCTCTCTCTCTCCCTCTCTATTTACAGCAAAGCTTGGCAAACTTTTCTGGAAAGGGCCAGAGAGTTCGTAAATATTTAAGCACTGTGGGCTATACTGTCTCTGTCACAATTACTTATCTCTGCCCCTGGAGGGAGGCAGCAACCCCAGACAACACGTAAATGAATGCATGTGGCATCGTTTGCCTTAGTTTACCCACCCTGCCTTACAGAAAGCTGACCATCAGTTTGCCCTCACAGTGATCACTCAGGAAGGAGCTGCAATTATTCTGTACCTTTCCCTGTGCAGGCTTCTAGCTGGAAAAATCTTTTCAAACCGCATCCCACACATATGCACAGACTTCCCTTAATCTCAATGGCCAGGACACTATATTCCCAGATGCAAGAAAGTCTGGGAAAATGAGGGACTGTATTATCATGATTGATTTAGACCAGTCGTGATCTAATGTCTGCTGATGGGCATATTGCTGCCACAAACAGAATTTCCATTTGGTTAGCAGAGGGGTGCCAGGCTTAATAAATAAATATATAGGATGCCTTGTTAAATTTGATTTTCTGACAAAAAAAAAATACCACTTTTTTTTAGCATGAGTATGTAATATTTGGGACAAATTTATACTAAACATCATCCACTGTTTATTTGAAATTCAAATTTAACTAGGCATCCTCTGCTTTATCTGGCAAGGAAAAGGGGAAGTTACTGTTCACTTGGGAACGCTCAAGACCTGCCATGAGAGGGATGGCATTTTATTCTAAAATTCGAATCTATGGTGGAAGAATTTCAGGTCTTATCCACGGGCTGGTGGGGGAACTCTTCTGTGACGAAGTCTTTAGGGCACGTTGACCTTCCATTCACATAGTTGTAGGATATTCTATGTAATCTCCAGGCGAAATAAGTCTTCAGGGGGGTTGATGGAATTTTCCACTCTGATAATCTTAATGATAAAGGAGAATGGCTTCTCCTTTGTAGCAATGTCTTCTGATCTGCTCATCCCAGTGCAGAAATTGCTTGATTCTGGAAAGCAAAACTGGAAAGTGACAGAAGCAGCCAAAATAGAATTCTGCTGAAATTAATCTACGCCCTTCTTTTGACTGATTCAACTACTGGTAATGATGGGGTTAGTAAGTTACAACTTCAGCACTCAATCAGAGATAAGATTAATTAAAAGTATGAAAGTAAATTTAAAACACTGATTTTTAGAATAAAAGCTCTGTCCCTATCAACTCCTTCCCTCTTATTTTTTTTTCCCCACTGTAATTTAAATATTCTGTAACTACCCAAGATATGGGTTCTGTGGCCTGCCAGGGCCTTCGGTTTGAGTTTTTTGACATTTGTTTTGAGCCAGAGCTGGCGAACAGCAGTCTCTCCAGAATCACAAGGTATGAATGGCTATGGAACACGGTTAAAGTATTGAATATTTTGATGTTGATTCCGACCACATGTGAGCATTTGCCACAGCTCTTAGTCAGGTTTAACATTAAAACCAAAACCATATTATTAATTTTAAAAATTCATGATCACTTTACTGCTTCAGGTTTCAGGGTTCTCAGACAGAAAACTTTAATTCAGAAATTAATGCATGATGATTCCACTCACATTGCCTGCATGCCCCATTTAGATTCTCCAAACTCTTTTTGGTCCCAGGAAACCTCAAACAATAATACAGCATTTACCACATCTCAGGCCTTGCTGAGAGGAGTGACACCCTCTATAACCCGTTTAACAATTCACCTGTGGCCTTCCTCATTTTCCCTTTGTGTATCAAATTTCCCATCTGTGAAACAGGAAGTGATGACAATATAACTAATTTAGTTATGTGAAGTGCTTTGAACAAAAAATGGTCATAACGTCTTAGCACAGTGTATGATGGTGTACACAGTCTAGTCCAGCGGCTCTCGAACTTGCTACATTTTGGAATTACTCAGGGAGCTTTAAAAAACACTAGTACCTAAGTCTGTACCAAGTATTCTGATTTAACTAGTGTAGAGTATGGCCTGGGTGTCAATATTTGTAAAAGCTTCCAGATGATTCTAACGTGCAATAAAGTCTGAAACCGGGGAACACTGCACCTTGGAAGCTATAAACAGGTCTCTTTCAGATGTACCACTTATTAGAGTCCCTCAATGACACCCTGTCGGTGCGCCCTTCATTCTGCCCACTGGGCTCGGCTCCCCGTAACCAGGAAGGAGGCGGAACAGCCGGGGTCAGGACCCGAGCCACACTAAGGGGGACTCACCCAGCTTGGAACACCCATGCGGAAGAGACTCTGGACTCTGGCCGGAACAAACCGGAAACACGCTACTGCTTGTAATTCAGGTTTTCTCTGCCAAGGTGGGGAAATGTAAATTGATGTCACCCTCGCTCAGCACAGCTTTGGTGAAGCCTGGAGCTGGGGAAACTTTTGTTCACAAGGCAAACAAAGTCTTCAGCCTTAATAGAATTTGTCCAATTTCCTTGAAGAGCGTATTAACTTGTAGGTGGGGATGGGATGAAGACTTTTGAAGCTTTTATGGGCATTGAACTGAACTGCTCTTGGAAAAGGTCAAAGAGAAGGCATGGAATCAGGAGCTGGAAGAGAAAGGCCACCCAAGAGCTGCCAAGCCAAGAAGAGAGGTTTGGGAGAAGAGCTATCTCAAGGTGGGGAGGGGAGGAGATGGAGGTGGGGTGGCAGGGTGGGCAGAATGAATTTCTTAAAAAAGCAAAACCCTGAGACTACGCTATCCAGCCCCTCTCCTGGGGCTCCCCTCTAACATCTTGAGTAAATTTTATAATCCTCACTAATGTACTAATCCTAGTGCAAAGACAGTATAGTTTTCAAAGAGCTCAGAAAAGAGAGAATATCAGAGTATGAGTCACAATATAAAGAAAGAGGCTCTCTCAGCTATTACAAAAAATTGGTTTGCTCCCATCTCCACCAAGGACATGCAGACAAATTTAAAGCCTGTCTCCTTGAAGGACTACCAGGTATTAGTCCCCTGAGGCACCCACATGTCTCTGTTCTGCACCGTGCAGAAAAATAAAAAGAAGAGTTATGAGGTGGCTTACAGCACTGGTTCTCAAACTCTGGCAATGCATCAGAGTCACCAGGAGGGTGGATTAAAAACACAGATTGCTGACCACACCCCTGGAGTTTCTGATTTAGTAGATGGTAACATTTCTAACAAGTTCCCAAGTGATACTAACACCACTGGTCCGGGGACCACCCTTTGAGAACCTCTGGTTCCTCATGCTCTCATAGAAATTATTTCCTCGTCTAGTGTTTATTATGGTCTGTTCTTTGAAATTTTAACGGATTTTATGAGAGAAGAGTGTTATGGTCAAATCAGTTGGGAAAACACTGGATTGAAAGAAGTTAAAAGAGTTTTCTTTTGAAAATCAAAATAACTTCCTGTCTACACATACGCAGCTGTCTACCTTTATTTGACTTCCTGTTCCAGGAAATTCTTACCCAGAAAGATGAAATGGCAAATAATTTTATTGTTTGTTCTAGGAACTTCCTGAAAATCCATTAATCCGAACTCTAGACTATTCAGTTTACCGTCATTAAAGTAAATATATTTTCCCAGGAAAGTATATACGCTGAGGAAATACCATGTGAGAACACAGCAAGAAAATAGCTGACTACAAGCCAGAAAAAGAGATCTCATCAGAAACCAGCCCTGCCATTACCTTGATCTTGGACACCTAGCCTCCAGAGCTGTGAGGTTATAAATTTCTGTTAAGAAGTCACCTAGTCGGTAGTATTTTGCCGTGGCAGCCAAAGCTAATATAGTTTTCTTAAGGCTGGACTCTGAACCAATGAGTCATGGCCATGACCCCTGACCTGTGACTCAGAAAACTCCTTCTTGCCCAGCTTATCCCCTGACATTATAGTTGTTTTATTTATTTATTTGTGGCATGTGGAACTTCCTCGACCAGGGATTGAACCCATGCCCCCCGCATTGGAAGCATGGAGTCTTAACCACTGGACCATACGTGATGATAATCATATTATTACTTTTATACTATATACTTTGCATTTTACAGAGTTCTTTCATAGGCATGAGCTCAGTGGCCCTAAACAACAGTTGAGGGATGTAAGGAGTTTTACTGAAGGGTTGGAAACTGAAGACTTACTTAAGAGTCACAGCCACTAGAAAACGGAAGGGCCAGAAACCTGTGGGGTTTTTTTTGTTTTTTGTTGTTAATATTTTTTTATTTATTTGGCTGCATTGGGTCGTAGTCACAGCACGTGGGATCTTTGTTGCCGTGTGCAGGGTCTTCGTCACGGTACGCGGGATCTTTTAGTTGTGGCATGTGGGATCTAGTTCCCTGACCAGGGATCGAACCCAGGCCCCCTGCATTGGGAGCATGGAGTCGTAGCCACTGGACCACCAGGGAAGTCCCTAGAACCCTGTGTTGTTCCAAATTTATCACATATCATCCTATCTGGTAAGATTAAACTAGATACTAAATATTTCTAAATTCAATGGCTGGGATTTTCACTAGACCATTTTAATTTTGATTGTCCACATATGTTTTGGACTGATGTAATATATTTTATGTTGCATAATAAAGAATTTGTCTTGTCTTCATGCCAGGTTTCTGGCACAGAACTTCTAAAAACTTTGAAATTTTCTGAGTGAGAGAAGTGTCTTTGTTATGCTAATGAGATGACTCATATTGATATCAGCCCAACCTTCTGAAATCTGGAGAGGGACTACAGATTTAGTTCACTTATGTGGCCAATGATTAAACCAGTCATGCCTCCATATTGAAATCCCATTAAAAACTCTGGACATGAAAGTTGATTGGAGCTTCCTGTTTGGTGAACACATTGATGGGCAGAAAGGGTGCCATGCCCTGATTCTACGAGGAGAGGACAAGGAACTCTGTGTTCTCTTCCAGACCTCACTCTATGTGTATCCTTTTTAATAAAACTATAAAAATAAGTATAGCACTTTCCTGAGTTTATGAGTCAATCTAGTGAATTATTGAACCTAGGTGGGTCATGGGAACTTCTAAATCTACAGACAGTAGGTCAGACATGTAGGTGGCCTGGGAACCCTACTTTGGGCTGGCACCTGAAATGGAGGGCAGTCTTGTGAACCACAAAGCCTTTGATTTGTGGAGTCTGATGCTACTCGGGGTGGTTAGTGTCAGAACTCAATTGTAGTACAGCCAATTGGTGTTAGTCCAGTTTGGGGTTTTACCAAAATATTTTAACATGCAAAATTACTTTCCTAACTTCTTTCCAATAGTAATAGGGGTTCCTTTTGGAAAATATGGATAAATAAAAATAACCTATAATTCCACTACCCCAATTGAAGTATTCCAATATATATTCTTCCACTCTTTTTTCTGTGTATGTGTGTGCATGTTATTTTAAAACAGTGCTATGCCAATAATTATATGAAAACATGTACAACCTTACTAACAATTAGAGAAATACAAATTAAAATGGAAACAATAATGAGATGTTGCTTTATACTTCTCAGATTGGCAAAAAATTTAAAAGTCATAAAACACCAGGCGTTGTCAAGAATGCAGGGGGGCTTCCCTGGTGGCGTAGTGGTTAAGAATCTGCCTGCCAATGCAGGGGACACGGGTTCGAGCCCTGGTCTGGGAAGATCCCACATGCTGCAGAGCAACTAAGCCCGTAAGGCACAACTACTGAGCCTGCGCGTCTGGAGCCTGTGCTCCACAACAAGAGAAGCCATGACAATGAGAAGCCCGCGCACCGTGATGAAGAGTAGCCCCCACTCGCCACAACTAGAGAAAGCCCGCGCACAGAAACGAAAACCCAACACAGCCAAAAATAAATAATAAATAAATAAATTTATTAAAAAAAAAAAGAATGCAGGGAAATGAGAACTTTCATCAACTGCCAGTGTATAGTAGATTGCAAAAAAATAGCCACATATTTATTTCTCTCATTTCTGTATGCTTGACACTTTGCCATGTAACTTTGCCACTCCACTATCAAGTGGTGGAGTATATTTCTCCAGTCTTTGAATCTGGGCTTAGCCATATGACTTGTTTTGGCCAATGGCACTTTTATAAACATGATGAAAGCAAAGGCTTGAAATTCTTCTGTTCATTAGAATTTGTCCTTTCTTATTGCCAAGATTTGTCCTTTCAGCCTCCATGTGAAGAAGCTGGAGCTAGCCTACTGAATGATGCGAGGCCATGCAGAGAAAGGCTCCAGCTTTTCCAGCTGTCCAGCTATCACAGCTGAGAACCTGGACATCTGAGTAAAGCCATCCTAGAAAATCTAGCCCCAGCCAAGCTCACCAGACTAGAAGAATTGGCTATCAATCCAAAGAATTATGAGAAATAATAAATAATAAACTTATAAGCCACTGAGTTAAAGAATGGTTTATTACACAGCAAAAACTAACTGATACACAATGGGAGTGTAACTTAGATACCGCGACTTTGGAAAATACCGAGACGATATATAATGAAGTTAAAGATGCATATATTCAGTGACCCTGCAATTCAAGTCTTAAGTATGCACCTTGGAGAAAACCTCACAAATATGTCCAAGGAAATATGTACAAGAATGTTCATTGCATCCTCGTACATGTCATAGGAAAAATATTGGAAAAACCCAAGTGACTCATCAAAAGAAGACAAATTTATTATTTATAATGTATTCATATAATGGAATATACATCACAATTGGAAGGACTAAGCTAGAATTACATGATTCAAAATGAATGAATCTTGAAAATAAAATGTTGAGTGAAATTAATTTTGAGGGAATGGTTACCTTTCAGGAGATGAGGGTGATGGTGGGAGGAAAATACTATTGAAGAGGGGCACAAAGGTTCTTCAACTGGATCTGTAATATTTTAGTTCTTAAAAAAATATATTAAGAAAGGGATAGTTAGGGAGTTTGAGATTGACATGGACACACTGTTATATTTAAAATAGATAACCAACAAGGACCTACTGTATAGCACAGGGAACTCTGCTCAATATTATGTAACAACCTCAATGGGAAAAGAATTTGAAAAAGAATAGATACATGTACATGTATAATTGAATCACTTGGCTGTACACATGAAACTAATACAACGTTGTTAATCAACTATACTCCAATAGAAAATAAAATGTTAAAAAAAAAACAGAAGCAAGTGTGGCAAAATATTAAAAATTTCAAAATCAGGGCAGTAAGCACATACATTATTCTCTTTATTGTTTGTGTATTTGAATTGGCTCATTAAACAACAAAAAAATAACTTTACAGGTACCTAATTCATCTGCAAAAATAGCATTTGTAATGACTGCTTAATATTCTAGTTAAGGAGCTAATATTTCTTAAATTAATCCTTTAATTTTTGTTATGTAGGTGATTTGCAATTTTTCACATGCATAAATTAGGCTGTGATGAACATCTCTGTATGACACTGATTATTTCCATATGATTCATTCTCAGAAGTATAATTGGCGGGTCAAAGTGTATTCAGTTTTTTAAGATTTCTAATATTTATTTTCAAATTGTCCTTCAGAAGGTAACAATAATTTATACTACTGCTAGCAGTGTATGACCACTTTATCAACACTGAGTAATACAGCTATTCATTTTCTCTTTGCACTTTGAGAGTTGTAATTGCCATTTTAATTTACATCCTTTTGATTATGGCATGGTGTATTAATTTGCTGGGGCTGCCACAACAAAGTACCACAGACTGGGTGGCTCACACAACAGAAATGTATTTTCTCACAATTCTGGAGGCTGGAAGTCTGAGACGGAAGTGTTAGCAGAGTTGGTTTCTTCTGAGGCCTCCCTCCTCGCCTTGTAGATGGCTGTCTTCTCCCTATGTCTTCACGTGGTCTTCCTTCTGTGTGTGTCAGTGTTCAAATTTTGTCATATTAGGCTATTGGTCTTATTGGATGAGGGCCTACTCTAATGACATCATTTTAACTTAATTATCTCTTTAAAGATCTTATCGCCAAATAGTCACATTCTGAGGTATTGAGGCTTAGGTCATCAACACGTGAATTTGGGAGTAACACAATTCAGTCTATAATAGATAATGAACATTTTTTCATAAATTTATTATCCAACGGAATTGTTCTACTGTAAATTTTTATACTTGTGTCCTTTGCCATTTTATTGCATCCTCTTATTGGAAATTTTGCTTATTGATTTATAAAATTGTATTATATATTAAACTACTTGTCTCAAAAGTTGCATGTTGTTAAAAAAAAATGATTAGAGAAGACCATTTAGGTGATACAAATAAACTTTATCTAATACTTCTTGAAGTGGATGGTCTCCATTTCAAGAACTGCAAGATGAGGCAGAAGGCAGGAGGCTTTTTTTTTTTCATGATTTGTGATCACATCACCTAGACTGGGGTAATACTTACTCTTTTTTCAGGAGGCTTTTATAGGATAAAGAATTAAGAACAAGGAAGAGAAAAATAGAAAATATCTGATTGGCAGTGGCCACATAGTCAATCTTGTTTGGAGTGAGAAGGAACAAGGAAATTAGTATAGAGCCTTAGTATTAGGCTATTAGCCTATTATTATACTTATCAGTATAGGCTGACAAGATATACTGCATTTCAAGCAGAGCATTTACAAGTTACAAGAAAAGTTATTTAGGTTTCAGTTTGCTGACATGGAACCCCAGGCAGGAGCAGCTCCATCTTGGGCCTAGAAAGTTTTTTCAACAATATGTTTTTTTCCCCAGTTTGTTGTCGGTTATTTGATAGGATTTTGTTTCCATGTAGAAGAATTTTGTTCCCATTCAGAAGTTTTATGTAGTCAACTGAAAGTCTTTTCCTTTATAGTTTTCTGCATTGAGAATCCCAGAATCTTCATATTTATCTATACAGTTGTCCCTTGGTATTCACTTAGAACAGTTGTGGTGGAGGAGATCTCAGAATCCAAGGACGCCCAAAGCTCTCATATAAAATACCATAATATTTGCATATAACCTATGCACATCCTCCCATATATTTTAAGTCATCTCTAGATTACTTATAATATCTAATAAAATGTAAATTCTGTGTAAATAGGTGTAAGTACAATGAAAATGCATACAGCTTCCAGCAAAGGGCAACTCAAGTTTTGTTTTTTAGAACTTCCTGGAATTTTTTTTCCTGAATATTTTCAATCCGTGGTTGGTTAACTCTTTGGATGCAGAAACTGCAGCTATGAAGAGACAACTGTATATTTAATACACTAAAAATTTTACTTATAATTTTTAAAAAATATTTATTATTTATTTATTTATTTTGGCTGCACTGGGTCTTAGCTGTGGCACGGGGGATCTTCGTTGAGGCATGCGGACTTCTTAGCTGCAGCATGCATGTGGGATCTAGTTCCCCAACCAGGGATTGACCCTGGGCCCCCTGCATTGGGAGTGTGGAGTCTTACCCACTGGACCACCAGGGGAGTCCCATTACTTATAATTTACAGATAAATTTTACCTATAATTTACATTACTTTCACGGTTTGTTTTTTACATGTAAACATTTAAGCATTCTTTTTTTTTTTTTAAACTTTATTTTATTTATTTATTTTTGGCTGCTTTGGGTCTTCGTTGTAGTGCGCGGGCTTCTCATTGCGGTGGCTTCTCTTGTTGCAGAGCACGGGCTCTAGGCATGCAGGCTCAGTAGTTGTGGTGCACGGGCTTAGTTGCTCTGCGGCATGTGGGATCTTCCCGGACCAGGGATCTAGCCGTGTCCCCCTGCACTGGCAGGCGAATTCTTAACAACTGCACCACCAGGGAAGCCCCACTTAAGCATTCTTTACATTTAAGTAGTTAATCCAGATGGAATTCATCTAATTCATCTGTTATGAAGTATAGAACTAACTTAATGTTTTCCTAAAATATTTAGCCGTTTGCCTGAACTTGGTAGCCTATATTTTGGGTAAATATTAAGTATTTTAAAAATAAAATAAAAATAAAACTACTGTCCCTTATTGGCCTTTTGGTAATGTTTACATGTAAACTTTTGTGATGGTTCAATGTCCTTTTTTCACTGTAAGTTCTGGGAAAAGTATATCTGTTGATTTTAGTTGTAGGTTGGTTGATTTCATTTTTACTGTTGTCTGAGGTGGGGTAAATGAATCATGTTTGCCTTAATGTCAGTTTGTAACTTCTGACCTTTTCATTCTGAACAGGGTACAAAAAGAGATTTAGCTACTGCTTATCACCCAGTTCTGTGTTACTCAGAGCAGCATGCAAATGCTTCCTTTTATAGGTTCTGTTTAGCTTTTGAAAAAAAGGACTTTTAAGTATTGAATTACTGAATGCTTTTCATAACACTCAACAAGAGAATAAAAGCCAATTTTTTTCTGTCAATGAGGCTGAATACCCATTTCACTAGGAGGGGAAAACATCCTCTTCAGTTCTTCCCCCAGCCCTGGCGGCTCCTTAGAAACCGTCACAGTTCAGAAAATGTTTAAACAGTCAACTGCTATCTCCTTTCATTCAAAGGTAAACCACTCTTTGGAATCTCTACCACCTAGTGCTGAATGTAAGGTAGAAAATGTCAACACATAGTTCTAATAAGGTAAATTTCACTATGAAATAATTCTGCCCGATTTGAGCAAAAGCAAAACTTTGATCAAATTGTTTCAGAAATCAAAAAAATATTCTATCTCAAACTCCTTGCCATTCCACACTGGAAAGCTTAACAATAGCGTCACATTGACTCACTTCTACGGATTTCATTCAACTATGTTATAATGTATGTTATTCTCAGAGTTCTGAGTTGTAGAATCCTCACCTCATGGAGGCATGAAAAAAATCAGTGATTCTATCCATTCCTTTCTGGTTGCAGAACTGCAAGGGACACGTCATTTGGGGGAACAAATCTAGTAATTCTTTTATCCATTAAGGTCTTTTGAAACTGGTTACTGTGATGACCTGGGAAGAGGAAAACTTTGTGGCTAGAGGCAAGACGGGGAGGGGTGGCAGTAGTGGGAACTTACTTTTCATTTTATATTATTTGTACCTTTTCAATTCTATACCAAGTGCACGTATAATATATTCAAACTAATTAGTTCTCTTTAAAGTTATTTTTATTTTATTTAATTATTTTTTATAAATTTATTTTATTTTTGGCTGCGTTGGGTCTTTGTTGCTGCACATGGGCTTTCTCTAGTTGTGGCGAGCAGGGCCTACTCTTCTTTGCGGTGCGCAGTCTTCTCATTGTGGCTTCTCTTGTTGCGGAGCACAGGCTCTAGGCACGCAGGCTTCAGTAGTAGTGGCACGCAGGCTCAGTAGTTGTGGCTCATGGGCTTTGTTGCTCCGCAGCATGTGGGATCTTCCCGGACCAGGGCTCGAACCCGTGTCCCCTGCATTGGCAGGTGGATTCTTAGCCACTGTGCCACCAGGGAAGTCCTAAAGTTATTTTTAAGCATAATTGTTATGTTAGGGCCCAGTTACATTTGGAATAAATGCAAGTCAGAGTGTAACAGTAGGATCTGTACCACTGTTCCAGGTAGAAACAATTGATTTACATTTTAAACAATTTCTTTTTTCTTTCTTTCATTCATTCATTATTCAACAAATATCTAGGTAACAACTCTGTGCCAATAATCATGTACATAAGATGGTGAAGATCATGGTGGGGCTATAAGGGATTATGCACAGAGAATGGAGAGGGGGATTATTGAGATTATACAGATTGTGCAGCAATTCATAAAGCAATCATACAGGTGAATAATGAGTGAGATTTGCTATAATCTTGATGGGATGCGATTAGTTGATGGAAAAGTACATTCTGATAAACACTGAAATGGGTAAAAAATATGATGACATTTTATCGAATATCTGTCACACTTCTTTATCTGCTGCAGAGATGACATTTTTCATCCATATGCTTCTTGTTCTGTCTTCCTAAATTATAATCCTTGTCTTAGAGTCTGAATGGGGAGCCAAGGGAGGATTCCTTTTATTTTACTAGTATTTATTGAGGCAAATAATTTCATGAACTTCATAAATAACTTTATAAATGATTCCAAAGAAAATTGTTTCTTATTTCATTGTTTAGATTTAAGGCAGATAAGGGACAAATTCATGACCATACGTGGTTCATAGCTTCTAAATTGTTAAGTATCATAAAAGAAGCATTCTCATTGTCTTCAACACTTTAAAAAAAGTTCTACCTTCCGATGCAAGCAGACAGAAAGAAAGTTCTGCAAGACTTCCTTCAGTTAAATATGAGGTAGTGACTATTGCTCCAATCCCTATTATTACCAGGATGCAGAGGGTAAGCTTGGCAATGGAGCTCAAAACACTGAATAACGTTGACATAAGGGCAGAATGTAGGAAATCACAATGAAAAGACAAACATGAAATCTTAGGGTTTTTTTTTTTCTGTTTGGCTTTTCTCTTGAGGAGGATGGAGAGAAATACTTTTCTAAAGCACGATTATTAAATTGTCATTCTGTATCTGTTTTCTCTACTCAAAAACTGTTAGAATTATCTTCTACTATTTCTTTTCAAAACCAAGACGTATTTCTATTTCGTTAAAAACTCCTCAATTTCCTAAGCAAAGCTGAAAGGCTATGAGTGAAATTTAACCACATTCTTCTCACATTCGTAATAAACTTCACAAATTCAGAGAAGTTAAGTAAACTTTTTAGAATGTAAGTAAATTTTACAACAAAAGGATTTTTTGATATCATGATATAACATATTTTTTAAGATAACAGATTTAATAGGGAGCTCTCATTCATCCTACTAATACAAGGAAGCTAATGTGATTTCCCTATGATTTAGAGTTTATATTTTGGAACTGATGAGTCACATTATATTGCCAAAAGAGGAATCAGAACAGCTTGGTGAACTATAGGAACCAAACAAGATAAGAAGGATCAAGTTCTCAACTAAGCATCTAATATTAATGTAATGAGTATTTTCAAGTCAGAGCCTTTCTAACTATAAAGTAGAAAAACATCGGAATTGGTACACTGATTTGCACAGTATTGTTTTGCTAAATATAGTAGGTATTCCAATTTCATTCAAAAAGAAGCTTAGCTTACTTCTGTCAAATGACAAAAACAACACAATTTAGTAATGAGCTTGATGTCTTTTATTCAAGGGAAAATAATCTATGGCTTGCGGGGGTTGGGTGAGGGGTGCAGTACCTCGTAAGCAGTGGAACACTCTTCTGGAGGGATTTGGGGCAAGAGCAAATTTTATAGAGCATTAGTAGAGGCAATGCAGCAATGGGGCATGAATGGCTAGGAGGTCTGGGATTTCCTTGTAAGGTTGGCAGGTCTTATTTTCTTTTTTTTTTTTTTGTAAAATTTATTTATTTATTTATATTTTTGGCTGCGCGCAGGCTTTCTCTAGTTGCGGCCAACCGGCGGCTACTCTTTGTTTCGGTGCATGGGCTTCTCATTGCGGTGGCTTCTCTTGTTGCGGAGCACTGGCTCTAGGCGCACAGGCTTCAGTAGTTGTGGCACGTGGGCTCAGCAGTTGTGGCTCACGGGCTCTAGAGTGAAGGCTCAGTAGTTGTGGCACACGGGCTTAGTTGCTCCATGGCATGTGGGATTGGGATCTTCCTGGATCAGGGCTCAAACCCATGTCCCCTGCATTGGCAGGCGGATTCTTAACCACTGTGCCACCAGGGAAGTCCTCTTATTTTCTAGAATAAGCTGAGCTGGAGGATTGTGACTGGTGTGTGTTAGGTCTCCTTGACTGGAGTTACCCATAAAGTGCAGGCTGACTTAAGTTTAGATTTGTGATGTGGGCCAGGCCACTGGGGCGGCCTCCATTTTGTGGGTCCTGATGTACGAATTAACTGTCACTTCACTGTTTACCTGGTAACAACTTACCTTGTGGTGTTAGCTGTAACATAAAGAACAAACAATTTTGGGGACTCACATAAAACTCCATGACAGTGGCTACAACTTTATATTATAGAATGTTTACTTTCCTGTATTACACATTTAAATCCATTTTTAATATCATTTATTTTCAAGAATATATTTTGAAAAATAATCAGTTTTTAAAATTAGCTTTGATAAGAAACACACGCATAGTGAAAATTCTCTTTTCCGCCTCTGTTGACTCCTCCCCTCCACGACCCCCACTTCAGGCTCTCAGTACAATCAGCTTCTTGTGTAAGAAGTTCTACACACATCTAAGCATCATGTATGTATGTGACACCTTGGGTACACGGGATTCTGGGGCTGTGATTAAACTTTATATTTGCCTCCTCTTGCCCATTTAAAGTTTATTCCACAGGGTTCACTTTCCTGCTCCAGGATGAATACTCAGCTCATGTACAGTTAACACAGGACACATTGTTAGTTCAGTAATTTGATTGTTCAGTCACATGCATTAACCGAACTCCAAAACTAATTTAAGGCTTCTTACAGCCACCCGCCATTTTTCTCTTCCTAAATCCTCTCTCCTTTCCATACTCTACTTTTAAACCTGGGTTTGGATAAGGGATCAAGGGTTGTGAAATTGTCAATAGTTTCCTTTGTTAATTCTACATAGTGATGGGGTACCAGGATAGGCCACCCTCTTTGATATATGCCTTATTTTGAGGTAATGGCCAATGAGAACCAGCAGATATAGGAAAAGCTTTAAAAGGAACAAGTTTTCCTTTTACAAAGGAAATTTACATGTATAAAGGGTATTTCCATCTGCAAAGAGGTCTCCCTTTCCCTTACTAGGAAGAAGAGGAGTCTGAATAACTCTCATCAGCACAGAAGGCATCTGAATAACAAACCTTTCTAAAGAACCCTTGTTTGGTCACTTTCCCATAAATTGCCTTCCGCCCTACCTCCAGCCAGAAACCCCAAACTCCTTTTCCTTTGTTTTAGCCTAAGATGGTATATAAGCTGGAGTTCTAACCACACTTTGAGTTATTCATTGCTGGCTACTCCCACATGTACCTGTGCATAAACTTCTGTTTATTTTCTCTTGTTGATCTGTGTCTTTGGCTAGTCTCATTGACAGGGCCCCAGATGGAGAACCTCAGATGGAGAGAGGAAAAGATTTTTCTTCCATCCCTACAACATGGAAGGTCTATTTCACATGTGCTTTGGTACTGAATAGTTTATTGGTGCTTCATTAAAACAGAGAAAGAGGTCCATATTTAAATAGTGTTACATGTATAGAAAACTGTACATATTGTCCTGTATCTAACTTTGTTCACTTAATGATGAAGCATTTGAAATTATTTGGAGGCTAGGAACACTTAGGGTATTTTAGTTCTAAGCATTAAACAATACATCTCTTCTTTGTGAACTACAAATTGGCATTTTCCATTGGCCATTTTCCATTGCCATCTACCTCTATAAGGATTAAATCATGCGCTGCTGCAGCTGCTGACTTTCAACACACCCTGAAAGGAGTTCAGGTGGAGATCAGGAATGAGGCACTCTGTGCTCTGGGAAAAACTGGCAGAACAGGTCTTCAGATAGTTAGATATTTTCAGGAGCCAATTTATGAGCCCAATTCTTATATCTCCTCATATCTAGAAAAACACTAAAATCCTTCATGGTGACGTCTGCTCCTCGTGACTAGCAGTAACCTTCTACAAAAAAAATGTGCTTGATTGCATGTATTCCCTCTTCACCAAAATCACGTATATACTGACCTTCTCCCCTGCCTCTTTGGAGGAGTTTCTCAGAGCTATCTGGGATGCTGTCTCCTGGGCTGCCGTCCTCATTTTGCCCCAAATAAAACTTAACTCAGAACTCTCACGTTGTGCTTTTTAAAAAATTTTTATTGGAAGAATCATACACCATGATCAAGTGAGATTTATTCCAGGGATGCAAAGACAATTCAATACACAAGTATCAATTAATGTGATGTATCATATTAACAGCAGGGGTTAAAAACCACATGATCATTTCAATAAGTTGTGCATGTTTTTAAGTCAACGTCTTTAAACTCTTAAAAGCCATAGCAAATTTTTAACTGGCACACTGTGGAGAAAAACCCCATATGCCCTCCTCCCTATATCCCCCAAATTTGGTCCTTTTAAAGTACTGAGTTTATGTGTCTGTGGTCAGAATGCTACATTTTAAACACATGTGTTGTCATTCACAGGCCCACGCAGGGGCATTTTTCTTACCTGATCATCTTTGGTTCCATCTACTACGGTAGACTGCTTTGTGTTTTGGAATGAAAGATGGGGCGAGGAGAACTAGACAATGCATCTATAAACAATTTTTTTTTTCACGTCAGCATCACAATTATACTGGCTAGAGTTGGAGGAAAACTAGATGATGAAATCTTTAAGAGATACATTCTATAATGTATATTTAGTAGTCTCTCTCCTGCACTGCCCTTGCACAGTGATGTTAGCACTCAACAAAATCTTATTATCTGACTAACACTACTTTAGCCATCAAAGTGATAGGAACAGAGTAAAGGGACAAAGTGGGTGATTAGATAGTTAATCCCACTAGGGGATCATAAATAAAGTATGAGAGACCTTTTAAGTTAATGATCACTCAAGAACGTAAGCTTGCTTAACAACAAAGCCAAGCAGGCTTGCTTAACAACAAATCCATGCAACAGAAACACAAGACATTCCCCCAAACAATAAAAAATGGTGGAATGAGACCTACATCTTGCCCATTGAAGTCAGCACATTAATGATCCTTGAGAAGGGGCTTTTTCTGCATGTACTAAGCAGAAATATAGGGGAAAGGTGACATTATACTGAAACCTGAGATGATTGACCATATTTTAGTATATGTTACTGCCTTTTTGCTCATTTCCATAGTGCCATGACAGTCCCGGTTGGGCCATATAGGGTCGAAAACTCCTTCGCCCAGTGTGGAGGAGGAACCGATAATGGAAGCTTGATGTCTACTCAAGAATGAGGAGGAAGGTGGTCTTCTTCCTCCCCACTTTTCCTTTGATTATAAAAATGTAGCCCACTAGTTCTCAGCCTGGCACTCCCTTGCCTGTCCGCTTGCATCTCTCACAAGCATCCAAACCTAATAAACTCTTTCCATGCCTGTCACTCTGCCTCTCATTGAATGCTTTTTGTGCTGAGACAGAAGAACCTATGCTCTACTGAGTCGTGAGACGTGTTCTGCAGTTTGAAAATCAGATTTCCCTTGTCTTTAAAGAAATATTGGATCATCAAAGAGAATTTAGTTTCTGGTCTGGCATGCAAACAGATTAGAAGTCACCACTACATCTTACCAACAAGTAAAAATGTGAACAAACTGAAAAATAAACAAGTCTTCTTAGATCTGTCAGGGAAGTGAGGTCACAGGGCAAATGACTGCTCCTGAATCTGGAAAGACAAATTAGGTGGCTACAGATAATCACAACTTAGTGGAGCAGAAACCTCCAGGGGACCATTACCAGGTTAGGAAAACCTGAGCTGTAAATGATGAATTGCTGGAGGCTCATTGTGGACAAGTCTGACAGATAAAATCTCTAGTGGGAGCCATGCACGTCTGTGAGTTTTACTTCCTGGAGCTCTACCAGGAAGGTGCTCACAGCAAATATCAGAGAAAAATCCCCTTGGGCTTTCAGCAGGGTAAGGGGAAAAGTATCCATTTCAAATACAGCAGAGCATTTTGTTGTTCTTAAGAAAGTCTGTCCTTCAGAGCAACTATTTTACCAAAGCAGCTATTTTACCAAAGGCCTAACCTATTGAGATTTTATCAGAGCCTAACTGCCCTGGGTGAAGGGAAATACCCAGCTCCATCCCCCTCCAGCCAACCTGTCCCACCTAGGCGGGGAAAAATCTTAAGAAGCACCTGTGAAGGTCACATCCCATGGGTACAGGCTCACCAAAAGACCAGAGACCTAATCATAGGACTACAGAATGCTTCCCCTTCCCCACATTTTACCATCATATTATTAAAGGCCCATGTATAGTAGTTTTTTTTTAAATTTATTTATTTATTATTTATTTTTTGCTGTGTTGGGTCTTTGTTGCTGCGCACAGGCTTTCTCTAGTTGTGGCAAGCGGGGGTTACTCCTGGTTGCGGTGCGTGGGCTTCTCATTGCAGTGGCTTCTCTTGTTGTAGAGCACAGGCTCTAGGTGTGCAGGCTTCAGTAGTTGTGGCGTGCAGGCTCAGTAGTTGTGGCACACGGGCTTAGTTGCTCCGCGACATGTGGGATCTTCCCGTACCAGGGCTCGAACCCGTATCCCCTGCATTGGCAGGCGGATCTTTAACCACTGAGCCACCAGGGGAGTCCTATAGTAGTTTTTTTAACTCAGTGTATCATGCTTGACTTTCAACAAAAAATTGCAAGGCATACTAAAAGGCAAAACACACAGTTTGAAGAACTTAGAACAAGCATCAGAACCTGACCCAGATAAGACAGGGATGTTGGAATTCTCAGACTGTGAATCTTAAACAACTATCATTAATATGCTAGGGGCTCTAATAGAAAAAGTAGACAGCATGCAAGAATAGGTGGGCAATGCAAGCAGACGGATGGAAATTCTGAGAATAAAAAGAAATGCTAGATTTCAACAAAACCGTAACAGAAATAGAGAATGCCTTTGACGGGCTGAGGAAAGAATCTCTGTGCTTGAGGATATGTAGAAGCTTCCAAAACTGAAAAGCAAAAAGAAAAAAGCCTGAAAAAAATTGGAACAGAACATCCAAGAGAAATGAGACAACTAAAAAGGTGTAACTTACACCTAATGAGGCTACCAGGAGGAGAAGAAAGAAAGGAACAGAAGAAATATTTGAAGCAATAATGGTTGAGAATTTCCCCCAAATTAATGTTAGACACCAAACCACAGATCCAGGAAGTTCAGAGAACATCAGGTAAGATAAATGTCAAAAGAACTAGGTCACGTTCAAGTTGCAGAAAATCAAAGACAAAGAAAAAATTTTTAAAGAAGCCAGCGGGAAAAACACCTTACCTATAGAGGAGAAAAAATAAAAATTACATCCAACTTCTCCTCAGAAGCAAACAAACTTGAAGGGAGTGAAGTGAAATATTTAAAGTGTTCAGAGAAAAAATCCCCACCAACCTAGAAACTAATAAGCAATTAAAATGAGGTTGCACGATACATGGTGAGCATACAAACATTAATCACTTTCCTATCACCAGCAAAAACAAATGGAATTTGAAATGTAAAACATATTACCATTTATATTAGCATCACCAAAAATAAAAGACTTAGGTATAAATCTAACAAAATATGTTAACTCAAATGAATTATAGACCTAAATGTAACAAAGCAAAACTATAAAATTCCTATAAGATAACATAGGAGAAAATCTAGATGACCTTGGGTATGGTGATGACTTTAACACAGCACCAAAGGCATGATTCATGGAAGATATAATTGATAAGCTGGACTTCATTAAAATTTAAAACTTCTGTTCTGTGAAAGACATTGTCAAGAGAAAGAGAAGACAAGCCACAGACTTGTGGAGAAATATTTGCTAAAGAAAATATTTGCTAAAGACATAACTGATAAAGGACTGTTATCTAAAATATACAAAGAATTCAAGCTCAACAGTAAGAAAATGAACATCGTCATTAAAAATGGGCAAAAGACCTATATAGACATGTTATCAAAGATATATGTATGTGGCCAGAGCAACTAAGCCCGTGCACCACAACTACTGAGCCTGTGCTCTGGAGCCCGGGAGAAACAACTACTGAGCCCGCATGCCACAACTACTGAAGCTCACATGCCTAGAGTCTGTGCTCTGCAGCAAGAGAAGCCACCGCAATGAGAAGCCTGCACACCACAACGAAGAGTAGCCCCCGTTCACCACAACTAGAGAAAGCCTGCACACAGCAACGAAGATCCAATGCAGCCAAAAATAAAATACATAAATAAATAAAAATTTTTTTAATGTGAAAAAAAAGATATATACACGTGGCAAATAAGCATATGAAAAGATGCTCCACATCATATATCATCAGGGAAATGCAAATTAAAATAAAAATAAGATACCACCACACACCTACTAGTATGGCCAAACTCCAAAACACTGACAACATCAAATGCTGCTGAGGATGGGGAGCAATAGGACTTCTCATTCATCGCTGGTGGGAATGCAAAATGGCATAGCCACTTTGAGAGACAGTTTGGCAGTATCTTACAAAACTAAATATACTCCTCCCATGTGATTCAGCAATCACACTCGTTGGTATTTCCTCCAAAGGAGTTGAAAACTTGTTTCCACACAAAAAACCAGCACATGGATGTTCACAGCAGCTTTATTCATAATTGCCAAAATTTGGTAGCAACCAAGACGTCCTTCAGTACATAAATGGATACATTAACCATGGTACTTCCAGACAAGGAATATTGTTCAGCGTTTAAAAAAAAAAAAGCTATCAAGCCATGAGAAGACATGGAGGAAACTTAAATGCATATTGCTAAATGAAAGAAACCAATCTAAAAAGACTGCATACAGAGCTTTCCTGGTGGCACAGTGGTTAAGAATCCGCCTGCCAAAGCAGAGCACACGGGTTCGATCCCTGGTCCGGGAAGACCCCACATGCCGCAGAGCAACTAAGCCCGGGCGCCACAACTACTGAGCCTGCGCTCTAGAGCCCGCAAGCCACAACTACTGAAGCCCGTGCACCTAGACCCTGTGCTCTGCAACAAGAGGAGCCACCACAGTGAGAAGGCCGCACACCGCAATGAAGAGTAGCCTCCGCTTGCTGCAGCTAGAGAAAACCCGCTCGCAGCAACAGACCCAGTGCAGCCAAAACCAAATAAATAAATAAATAAATTTATTTTTTTAAAAAAAGATGGCATCCAATATAATTGCAACTATATGACATCTGGAAAAGGCAAGCTATGGAGACTGTAAAAAAGATCAGTTGCCAGGAAGCAGGGGATAGGGAAGAATGAATAGGCAGAGCACAGGGGATTTTTAGGGCAGTGAAACTATTCTGTATGATAATAAAATGGTGGATAAGATATTATTACACATTTGTCAAAAAGCACAGAATGTAAAATACCAAGAGTGAACCCGAAGGTAACATGGACTTAGGGTGAAAATGATGTCGGTGCAGATTCATCCACTGTAAGAAATGTGCCACTGTGGTGAGGGATAGTGATAGTGCGGGGAATCTGTGCATGTAGGGAAGCAAGGGATACATGGGAACTCGCTATTTCCTGCTCAGTTTTGCTATGAACCTAAAACTAAGAAATCAGGACTTCCCTGGTGGTCCAGTGATTAAGACTCCCGGCTTCCACTGCAGTGGGCACGGGTTTGATCCCTGGGTGGGGAACTAAGATCTTGCATGCCAGGCTGTGGGGCCAAAATAAATAAATAAAAATTAAAAATAAAATCTTAAAAATGAAGTGTATTTAAAAGAAAAAACAATATTGGCAAAACAGAGCTCGCTAGCTGGTTTGGTTATTCTGAATCACCCTGCCTGTAATTTTTTTCCTCTTCAAAGTATAGCTATAGTTCACGCTGAAAACAATTTGGTGGATTAGAGAAATTTTCTGTGTAGCGATTTCACACATTGGGAAGAAAAAATGGCAGATTTAGGAATTTCGTATCTTAACTGTGAAAAAGGAGAAAGGAAACACCAGTAATTCTGGAGACAAACGGAAATAATTAAATATATAATTAGTTTTGGTAACATTGATATTTTTACCATGGTTGTCACATGGCAAAGCTATCGTGAAGTTGAGAGAAACCAGGATAGGAGGCTCTCGCTGAAGCTAGAAAGGCCATTTTTATTATGAGTAAATCCTGCCTTAAAAAAGGAAGTTTTCTGGGAACTCCCTGGTGGTCCAGTGGTTAGAACTCTGTGCTTCCGCTGCAGGGGCTCAGGGAAGTAAGACCCCACAAGTGGTGCAGCCAAAAAAAGAAAAAAAAAAGGAGGTTTTCTGAAAAGAAGTGGAAGTTTATCTCCACAATCTGAGAAGTATTTACTAATTATTATGAAAATATTCCAGTGCCCCAGAAATTTTTTCTTACCTTTCTTTTAAGAAATTTTAGCATATTTTTTTCTCCTATACTATAGTCACACCAAATATTTAAATAATTTAAAACATTTTTTTAAATGGGAAAGAAGCCTGTATTCTTCCATTGTATAATTCTGGCTTCAATTCTCCTCTGCCTTATCCTTCTTAATGAAACATATATTCAAAAGAAGCTTGGGACTTCCCTGGAGACGCCGAGAGCCCTGGTCCGGGAAGATCCCACATGCTGCAGAGCAACTAAGCTCACGCGCCGCAACTATTGAGCCTGCGCTCTAGAGCCCGCGAGCCACAACTACTGAGCTGCATGCTGCAACTACTGAAGCCCGTGCACCTAGAGCCCATGTTCCACAACAAGAGAAGCCATCACAATGAGAAGCCTGCGCACCACACGAAGAGTAGCCCCCGCGTGCTGCAACTAGAGAAAGCCCACGCAGCAATGAAGACCCCACGCAGCCAAAAATAAAAATAAAATCAATTATTTACAAAATATATATAAAAAATACAAAAAAAGCTTCAAAACTTATAAACTTTTGAATTAGAACAATCAATTTTCAAATACTCTTGTGATTGAGGAAAGAGGTAGAGTACAATGGTCCTTTACCAAATCCAAGTGCATGAGGCAGTGAGTAAGGCAAACTCTTCAACTGAGGATATAATTCTCCTGTGCCTAGTAGTGCCTGAAGTGAACATAATTACTTAACTTTGATTTTCCGTTTGCATTTCTAATTCCAAGTATCAGTGAAATAAAAAACAAAGTGGTAATGTGCCACCTTGTGGAAGTACGAGGAATAGAACTATTGTAGGATTTTTTTTCCCATGATGAGAATTTAACGTTGTATTTTTATGTTTTTTCCAATTATACAAGCAATAATTGTTCAGCGTAAAAAAAAAGTAAAGAAAGTGGATACTCAAATATTAGTTGAGTATATGAAGAAAACAGTAATCATCCCAGTCTTGATTTGGAGTGTGCTCTATTGAAGCAGCACAATGAATAAATGAATGAATGAATTTTTAGAAGTCTGATTTTTCAGGTCAGTTATTTCCTCCAGGCCTGGCCTTACATTAGGATCTTATCTTCCAGAAATATTATTAATGTTCCATTTGGGGAGAAAGTGATAAAACTTTATTTACATTCCGTATAGGTATTAAAAATGATCTGTTAGTACTATTGACAACTCTCCATTTCCCTGTGTGAGGTGTTTCACCATCAACCAAAATACACATTTCACTATGGGTTATTATGGGATAGTTGAATATAGAAGACCTGGAGATCAGTGGACTCTCCCAGAAAGGGTGATCTTAGGTCCACTGTTGAAGACAGAATTCAGAGCTGGATGGCTCCTCAAGAATTCCATAGGTTCTCCATGTTCTTCTGGATTTAACAAGTCCCAGGCTCTAGGTCTGTTTCATTTTCTGCAAAATAATAGTGTTAGAACAGATTAGTAATTTTCAAACTGTGTGTTTTAAGAGGTTCTAAAAATATTTGATCCAAATTTTATTATAAATATATTTTTTTGAATTTATTTCATACACTACTATTTTATAATATGTATTTCCTGAATGTAGTATGTTATAAAAGTGTATACAGTAATATGAACCAAATTTGGAGGTATTAGAGACTGTCAACATATTAATGTGTCTTCACTGAATAAACATATTATATAAAGTAAATTTTCTACATTTAAACAACAAAATACACTTGTAACAAATTATTATTTTTCTTTGTTTCTCTTTTATTTTTTTAAAATTTATTTATTTATTTATTTATTTATTTATTTATGGCTGTGTTGGGTCTTCGTTTCTGTGCAAGGGCTTTCTCTAGTTGCGGCAAGTGGGGGCCACTCTTCATCGCAGTGCGCGGGCCTCTCATTATCGCGGCCTCTCTTCTTGCGGAGCACAGGCTCCAGACGCGCAGGCTCAGTAATTGTGGCTCACAGGCCTAGTTGCTCCGCGGCATGTGGGATCTTCCCAGACCAGGGCTCGAACCTGTGTGCCCTGCATTGGCAGGCAGATTCTCAACCACTGCGCCACCAGGGAAGCCCCTGTTTCTCTTTTACATTGAGGTTTTATGTGAGATCTCACATGTCTGTTTTCAAGAATGGCATTCTGAAGACCTTTACACCTCAGCCAGCCCCTTTGTGTTATAGCCTGGTGTATGGTCAGGCCACTCAGGATGGCTGTTCTCTTGCTCTCTGTTCATTCCCTGCTCAACCAGTGCCTGCTTCACCTACACTCTACTCACCTGACTGACTTTCCTACAGCCAGGCTCCAGCTAACGACTGTTTTAGCTTTAGATCAGAACATCTCCACTAGGACAGCTTATCACAGGGGCAGTAAGGGGCATGCCCGGCTGCTGGTTTCCCTGGTAACCAACTAGCCACTTGTCGTCAATTTCCCCTGTAACTGGTAACCTCCCTCTCCCCCTGGAGTGAAGACTGTCGCCTCTGCTGCACACAGTGGGGTGTCATTCCAGGACCTTGCTTCATCCATGTAAGCTCCCCCCACCCATTAAACCATTGAGTCTCTGTGGCTGATTCTGGGCTCTTTCTTCTGTCTTGAAGCCGGGCAAGTACAGGGCTTGCAGGCCTGCAGGATGCAGCCCCAAACCTGGTTATAATAAATTCTCTATAACACATCAACAGGTGTAGGGGAGGAATAATAATTTTCTGTTTACCCTTTTAGGTTCTTGGCAGAAACCCCTCTGTAATAAAACTCAGATTAAAATGAAAAACAAAAATCAAAAAAAAAAACCGCAGAAGTTTAATAACATGTATAACTCCTGTATATATTGGAGAGAACCAGGAAAACAAGTAGCTTTAAGGAGTGGCCCAAGCCACCACCTCAAATATCATCTCCAGCTAAAGACAAGAAAAAAAAAAAAATTGAGGGAAGCTGGGGAGAGCCAGTTATGGGAGGTCATCAGGAAAAGCACATAAACAAGGGCAAGGTTATTACACAGATTAAAGTCCTTACCTTCTCCATTGATAAGAGTTTCTAGAGATTTGGTCCTCCTCCTCTTGGGTACAGAGAGAGAAACACCCTTACAAATGTAGATGTCTCTTACAAAAGGGTAACTTCTATTCTGTTTTCAGAGCTTCTTAAAAATAAAGAGTTCGATAATTCCTTGGTGGTTAGGGCTCTGTACTTCCACTGCAGGGGGCACGCTTCGATCCCTGGTCGGGGGAACTAAGATCCTGCAAGTCACGGAGCGTGGCCAAAAAAAAAACCAAAAACGAAAAACAGTTCTTGTGCTAAAGAGGCATATTTAGGGGTGGCAAATTCTGCTCCCTTTCTCAGGTAATCATAATAATAATAGCTGATACTGAGAGCTCACTCTGCATAAGTCACGGATTTAGTTGCTTTACCTTGTGTTAGCTCTTAAATCTTTCCAATGCTTTATGAGATGGCCAACGTTATTATTCCCATCTCACAGCCAGGAAACTGGGGCACAAGGAGGCCAATTAGTGGGCCTAAAGAAGTGGTAAAGTCAGGGTCCCCTCTTATTATCACCTTGCAGTAGAGTCTTCCTGCTCTGGTCTGTATATTGACATTCCTGCCTCAGAAATGAGACTAATGGAATCCACCCCAGTTTGATACTTTTCCCTCCCTCCTCTTTGTTCAGCTGTCTCACACCCATCCTGAGGGTCCAGCTCAAGTCCCACCTCTTCTGGAAAGTGTCTGGTGTACCTGACTCCCAGGGCTCCCCTGTCTCTCTGATCCACCGTGGCACTGGCTCATGCTAGGAAGCCTGATCATGCAAAAGCCCAGGAGTGAGTTAGAAAAACTGCAGAAATTCAGGAGAGGTCCTGGATAAAGTGTGGAGGCAGCGTTACCTGAAAACTGGGTTTGCCTCTTGGTGGGTGTCGAGCCAGAAGGCACAATCAAGCCAAAGAGCAGGTGAAGGAAGGATTTATTACTTGAAGCAAGTAAGGAGAACGCCAGGGATATTTCCCAAAGCAGCGTATCCTCGCATAACAAAATTGATGAGGTTTTAAGCCAAGGGTGCATGCATATTCATGAAGGGGCTTGAGCAGGGGAGAATTCAATGTAGAATTGAGACAAGGTTGACAGAGTCCAGGCTCCAGTTGATTGAGGTCTACAAGGGTCAGCAAGGTCAGCATCGTCATTTCTTAGGTTCCAGTTAGTCTGGTGGTTGAGTGCTCCAAGGGGGTTTGATCCCACAGAACAACTCAAAAATGTGCTTCAGACTGATCTTTACCTTCAAAAAAAAAAAAAAAAAACCCCAAAAAACCCACAGCAAACATCATTCTCAATGGTGAAAAACTGAAAGCATTTCCTCTAAGATCAGGAACAAGACAAGGATGTCCACTCTCGGCACTCTTATTCAACATACTTTTGGAAGTCCTAGGCACGACAATCATAGAAGAAAAAGAAAAGGAATCAAAATTGGAAAAGAAGAAGTAAAACTGTCACTGTTTACAGATGACATGATACTATACATGGAAAATCCTAAAGATGCCATCAGAAAACTACTAGAACTAATCAATAAATTTGGTAAAGTTGCAGGATACAAAATTGATGCACAGAAATCTCTTGCATTCCTATACACTAACAACAAAAGATCAGAAAGAGAAATTAAGGAAACAATCTCGTTCACCATTGCAACAAAAAGAATAAAATACCTAGGAATAAACCTACCTAAGGAGGCAAAAACCGGTACTCAGAAAACTATAAGATACTGATGAAAGAAATCAAAGACAACACAAAGAGATGGAGAGATATACCATGCTCTTGGACAAGAAAAATCAATATTGTGAAAATGACTATACGACCCAAAGGAATCTACAGATTCAAGGCAATCCCCATCAAATTACCAATGGCATTTTTCACAGAATTAGAACAAAAATTTTTATAATTTGTATGGAAACACAAAGACCCTGAATAGCCAAAGCTATCTTGAGAAAGAAAAACGGAGCTGGAGGAATCAGGCTCCCTGACTTCAGACTATACTACAAAGCTACAGTAATCAAGACAGTATGGTACTGGCACAAAAATAGAAATATAGATCAATGGAACAGGATAGAAAGCCCAGAGATAAACCCACACACCTATGGTCACCTAAACTGTGACAAAAGAGACAAGAATATAGAATGGAGAAAAGACAGCCTCTTCAATAAGTGATGCTGGGAAAACTGGACAGCTACATGTAAAAGAATAAAATTAGAACACTCCCTAACACCATACACAAAAATAAACTCAAAATGGACTAAAGACCTAAATGTAAGACCAGATACTATAAAATTATTAGAGGAAAATACAGGAAGAACACTCTTTGACATAAATCACAGCAAGATGTTTTTTTGACCCACCTCCTAGAGTAATGAAAAAACAAAAATAAACAAATGGGTCCTAATTAAACTTAAAAGCTTTTGCACAGCAAAGAAAACCATAACAAGACGAAAAGACAACCCTCAGAATGGGAGAAAATATTTGCAAATGAAGCAACTGACAAGGGATTAATCTCTAAAATATACAAATAGCTCATGCAGCTCAATATCCAAAAAAAACCCCAACCCAATCTAAAAATGGGCAGAAGACCTAAGTAGACCTTTCTCCAAGGAAGACATACAGATGGAAAGAGGCACATGAAAATATGCTCAACTTCACGAATTATTAGAGAAATGCAAATTCACACTATAATGAGGTATCACTTCACACCAGTCAGAATGGCAATAGTCAAAAATTCTACAATTAATGCTGGAGAGGGAATGGAGAAAAGGGAATCCTCTTGCACTGTTGGTGGGAATGTACACTGATACAGCCACTATGGAGAACAGTATGGAGGTTCCTTAAAAACTAAAAATAGAGCTACCATATGACCCAGCAATCCCACTACTGAGCATATACCCTGAGAAAAACATAATTCAAAAATACACATGCACCACAATGTTCATTGCAGAGCTATTTGCAATAGCCAGGACATGAAAGCAACCTAAATGTCCATCGGTAGATGAATGGATAAAGAAGATGTGGTACATATATACAGTGGAACATTACTCAGCCATTAAAAGGAATAAAATTGGGTCATTTGTAGAGATGTGGAAAAACAAAAACCAAAACAAAACCAAAAAAAACCGAAAACCAAAAAAACTCACTACTGTCAGTTATAAATTTATATGGAAATTTTTAAAATAATAAACTAATATTGATTTGATACACTATAATTTAAAACATTAGAAACATTGCAAAAAAAAAAAAAAGAACTGGGAATCTTTACAACTTATACATTGTCTTCCATATGGTTAAGTTATCTCCCTAGCCTGGTAATACCTGTTTGTCCTTACATTGTTTGGTTCCCTTAAAATCATTAACTACTGAGACCTCTGCAAGGGCAAGCACTGTGGCCAGGCTTAGGTCACAAAATGCCTTAGATCTAAAATGGCTTCTCTAATTGTAACAGTGAAGAGCAAACCTGACTCCATATTGAATCTATCTCTTTAGCTCTAAGCTTTGTGTTCCGTTGCTAGTTGCCCTTGCTTAGAGAAGCTAGCTCTGCACCTGAACTCACAGACACAATAATCATTGAAGGAATTCTGCCCATGGCTTAAGGTGTATGTGAGAGCCCTTTCTAGAGAGTGGTCCTCCCCCCAACAAAGATAAGGAAAACTGAACAAAAAAAAATAACATTTGTCTTATCGAGTCCTGCAGGCATACTGTGAGGAGACCTGATTAACAAATTTTCATAGCATCCCACCTGGCTGATGCCCTGCTGCTTGAGGCTATTCAACACCTCCTGACCTCACCCTTCCCACTTTCCTCTTTTCTTAGCATAAAAGAAGCTTGAATTCTAACCTGACAATGATAGTCCTTTAGGGTATTAGTCTGCCATCTTCTCGGTTTGCTGGCTTTCTGAATAAAGTCGCTATTCCCTGCCCCAACATCTTGTCTCTCGATTTATTGGCCTGTCATGTGCCGAGTGGTAAGAGCTTGGATTCAGTAACATTATGTCAAGTAATCTATGTCTGGTTCTCTTCCTCCAGGGACCACCCCCCCACACACACACGCTATTGGCCTACAACAGGAGTCAAGGGGTGTCATAGAGAGGACCCTAAGAATAGTAGTTCAGTTTAGCCTTACCCTTAGAGGATGGGAAGCATGGAAAAGCTTTTGGTGCAGTTTGATCAGATTGGCATTTGAAAAAGGTCACTGCTGTGCAAAAACATTGGTTGGGATTGACTGGAATCAAATCTAAGGTTTGAAAGAATTGAAAGGAGACTGCTGCCACTAGGCAGGTAAAACGTGGTGTCTTGCATAGTATGAGTGTGTTTCGTGTTTGGTAATTGCAATCATTGTTGCTTTTGTTGTGGTCATCCATTTACAATGCTTGGTGTCAGTTTATTTATCTCTTGTAAAAATAAAATACAGTGTGTGTGTGTGTATGTGTGTGGAAAAAATAATAATAAAGAAATAAAGAAATAAAAAAAAAGGTGGTGTCTTGGATTTGGTTGGGGCAGAGGGAGGAAGACAGATTGGGAGACACTTGGTGATTGTTCAGATATGGAGGGCGTGGACCCTGCTGTCAGATTTAAAGGTTAGCCCTTTTTAAGATTTATTTTAAAAAGATACAGACTTTATTTTTTAGATCAGTTTTAGAGTTTTAGGTTGACAAAAAAATTGAGTAGAAAGTTCAGAAATGGGCTTCCCTGGTGGCGCAGTGGTTGAGAATCTGCCTGCTAATGCAGGGGACACGGGTTCGAGCCCTGGTCTGGGAGGATCCCACATGCCGTGGAGCAACTAGACCCGTGAGCCACAACTACTGAGCCTGCACGTCTGGAGCCTGTGCTCCGCAACAAGAGAGGCCACGATAGTGAGAGGCCCGTGCACCGCGATGAAGAGTGGCCCCCGCTTGCCGCAACTAGAGAAAGCCCTAGCACAGAAACGAAGACCCAACATAGCAATCAATCAATAAAATAAATAAATCTTTAAAAAAAAAAAAAAAAAAGAAAGTTCAGAGAGTGCCCTTATATCATCCCCTGAATCCCACCCCCACATCCCCCCCACTTTCCCCTGTGGACTGAAAAAAAGAAGCACAACATGAGAGTCATGAGCTAAGCTTTATTTGGGACAAAATGAGGACTATAACGCAGGAGACAGCTTCTCAGATAGCTCTGCGGAACTGCTCCAAAGATGTAGGGGTCAGTACATATGTGATTTTAGTGAAGGGGGATATGTGCAATCAAGCGCACGTTTCGGCAGAAGTTTGCTGCTAGTCACAAGGAGCAGATATCCCCGTTAGTGATTTTAGTGCTTTTCTAGATTTGAGAAGATGCAAGAAATTGGGCTCATAAAATCTTCTCCTGAAAATATCTAACTCTCTGAAGGCCTGTTCTGCCACTTTTTCCCAGAGCACAGAGTGTCTCATTCCTGATCTCTGCCCTGAACTCCTTTCACAGTGTGTTGAAGGTCAGTGACTGCAGTGGCTGGTGACTTCATCCTGGTAGAGGCAGATGGTGAGTGACAATTTTTCTTCTGCACCCCTATTATTAACCTCTTGCATTAGTGTGATACATTTGTTATCATTGATAAGCCAATATTGATAGTGAAGGGGAATAGCCTATAGGACCCAAAGTGTGCCTCTTTGGAATAAAGATTATTGTATCCTCATTATCTTTAAGAAACAGTAGACACAGGAGAAGCTCTGAAAACCTAGTAGAAGTCACTCTTTTGTAAGAGACATTTACATTATATAAGGGAAATTTCCATTTGTAAGTGTGTCTCCCTTTTTGTACCAGAAGGAGGAGCAGGACTCTAAATCTCTAGAAACTCTTATCAATAGAGAAGGCAAAGACTTTTATCTGCATTAACAACAAATTATTTTTCCTCCCCCACAGTAGTTTATATTTGAGTTCATTCACTGTTTGTGCTGTACAGTACTATGGGTTTGACACATGCGTAATGTCATATGTCCATCATTACAGTATTATATAGAATAGTTTCAATGCCCGAAAAACCTCTGTGTTCCACCTATTCCTCCCCAACTCTGGGTAGCCACTGATCTTTTACTGTCTCCACAGTTTTGCCTTTTCCAGGATGACATATAATTAGAATCATGTAGTATGTAACCTTTTGAGATTGGCTTCTTTCCCTTAGCAATATGAAGGTCCT